>NC_142881.1:26077500-26412500 GCF_051225735.1 Oryctolagus cuniculus | reverse complement strand
GAGGATGTTGTAACCACCAGGGTTGGAACAACTGACCACACGGGAACGGCCAAACTGAGTTCCTGCCTTGGCCTTTGTATGGAAATAAAGTCCCTGCGCTTCCAAGTTTTCAGCATGACCAGTAAACACTCGCGGTCAGAGGCGGCGCAGGGCCTTGGTGCACAGCCCATGGGGTTCAGTAGCGGCAGAGGGGAGCTGGGACGGTGTAGGCCTCATTAAAGTTGGAAACTTCTGCAGGCCTGAATACGAGTAAGTAAAAGACTGGACCGCAAGGATGGTACTGGCCACACATGTTTTATTGCAAAGGCCTGTTTTCCACAACCTATGGAGGGCTCCGTACAAGTCAATGCACAAGACAGACAATCCTCTAGAAAACTGAACAAAGCACGGGAAAACCAACTAGTCACAGAAAAGGGAAGAGACGAGAAATGCTGCCAAGACTTGATGTAAACAGAAATTAAACTACGGGGCGCCTTTCCAAAGTTCCCAAATTGTTAGAAAGTAGAAGGCTGATGAGAACCAGGTCGACAGGCTTCAGGAAATACCACTGTGGTACACGGATGGCTGGAGTCCACACTTGCAGAGTTTTTAAGTATTGTAAAGATAGTTGTGATGGGGCTGGCAGAGTGGGTAAGCTGCTGTCTATAGTGCCAGCATCCCATATGGGAACCGGTTCAAGTCCTGGCTGCTCCACTTCCGATTCGGCTCTCTGCTACATCCTGGGAAAGCAGTAGAAGATGGCCCAAGTCCTTGGGCCCCTGCAACCATGTGGGAAGACCCGGAAGATGCTCCTGGCTCCTGGCTTTGGATGGGACCAGCAGCTCCAGCTGTTGAGGCCATCTGGGGAGTGATCCAATGGATGGGAGACCTCTCTCTCTCTCTCTCTCTCTCTCTCTCTCTCTCTCTTCTGTCTCTCTCTCTCTGCCACTGCCTCTCTGTAACTCTGCCTTTCAGATAAAATAAATAAATCTTAAAAAGAAAAAAAATAGTTGTGACATCACTCTGAATCTGCCCCAGGCTAGTTTTGCAGATGAAGCCAAGAGAAACGAGGAAGGATGAGCCTTATAGCTTTGTTTCAGTGGCAACAGACCTGGAAACAAGCTAAATTTTACCAACAGGGAGCTGTTAAATAAGATGAGGCCCAGCTGTGACACTGGATTCGGCAGCTGTTAAAGGCAGCAAGCAAGCTCCACGTGCTCATACGAGAGCCTTCTAACAGATCCTGAGAAGCCTAAGTGGCACCCGTGTGCCTAAGCACAGACACGAGCACTGGGCAGACCTCTGCTTCCCACAAGATGCACAAGACATGCCGGAAGCTATGACTTCCCGGGGTAAACCTTTCCGTGCTGTTGGGCTTTTAAAAAACATGTACCTAGGACTTTCTTTAATATTTGCTTATTTATTTATTTATTTATTTTTTGACAGGCAGAGTGGACAGTGAGAGAGACAGAGAGAAAGGTCTTCCTTTGCCGTTGGTTCACCCTCCAATGGCCGCCGCGGCCAGCACGCTGCAGCCAGCGCACCGCGCTGATCCGATGGCAGGAGCCAGGAGCCAGGTGCTTTTCCTGGTCTCCCATGGGGTGCAGGGCCCAAGCACCTGGGCCATCCTCCACTGCACTCCCTGGCCACAGCAGAGAGCTGGCCTGGAAGAGGGGCAACCGGGACAGAATCCGGTGCCCCGATCGGGACTAGAACCCGGTGTGCCGGCGCCGCTAGGCGGAGGATTAGCCTAGTGAGCCGTGGCGCCGGCTGCTTATTTATTTTCACCTGCTTGAAAGGGGGAAGGAGAGAGCGAGAACGAGAGCTAGAGAAAGAGATCCTCCATCTACCAATTTACTCCCCAGATGCCTGCAACAGCTCAGGGCTGTGCCAGGTGGAATCCAGGAGCCCGGAACTCCATCCGCGTTTCCCCCTTGGTGGCTGGGTCCAAACACTGGAGTCATCATCTGCTGCCTTGCAGGATGCATTAGCAAGAAGCTGGAGCAGAAGCAGAGTAGTTGGAGCCGGCGTTGTGGTGTAGTGTGTAAAGCACCGTCTGCAGCACTGGCGTCCCTTATGGGCGCTGGTTCGAGACCTGGCTGCTCCATTTCCAATCGCGCTCTGCTGATGTGCCTGGGAAAGCAGCAGAAGATGGCCCAGGTGCTTGGACCCCTGAACCCATGTGGAAAATCCGGATGAAGCTCCGGGCTCCTGGGTTCGGATCAGTCCAACTCCAGCCATTGCAGCCATTTGGGAAGTAAGCCAGTGGATAGAAGATCTCCCTTTCTCCCTCTTTCTGTAATTCTGCCTTTCAAGTAAATACATTAATTTAAAAAACCCAAAGAAGCAGAGTAGTTGGAACTTGAACCAGGCACCTTGCTATAGGACAAAGAGAAAGGTCTTCCATCCACTGGTTCACTCCCCAAATGGCCGCAACAGCCAGGGCTGGGCTAGGCCGAAGCCAGGAGCCCGGAGTCTCCCTTGGGGTCTCCGACATGGATGCAGGCGCCCTGCACCATCTTCTACTGCTTTCTCAGGTGCTTTGGCAGGGAGCTGGATTGGAGGTGGAGCAGCCAGGACTCAAACTGGTGCCCACATGGGATGCTGCTGCTGCAGGTGGCAGCTTAACCCGCTACATCACAGCGCTGATCCCAAAGATGAGGTGTTTAGTTTAGTTTTTTTTTTTTTTCCCAAACAGAAATAAGGTGGTTTCTAGGCCCTGCTGGGGTGAGGCAGGGTAGGAGGATAGTTTTGTGACCCGAATCTCCTGGGCCCTGCGCAAGTGCCCACGCTGACTGTGCAGGGGTGCTCTGCAGAGCGCTGTGACTCAGCTAAGATGGGGGAGCTCCTGCCTCAGACCTGGGGGAGTCTCCATGGGTCTGGGAGACGTGGGTGGGAGATGGGACAGTGGCCTCAGGGAATGCAGGAGACCAGTTTCCTTTGGGACATCTTTTCTTCACAGCAAAGCAGCTCATGGAAACTGTGAGGCTACAGCTCTTTTCACCTTTAAAATCAGTTTTATTATTTGTTTGAAAGGCAGAGTGACAGCTAGAGAGAGACAAGAAAGAGATCTTCCACTCCCTGGCTCATACCCCAAATATCCACAACAGCCAAAAGCCGGAAAAAAAAAGGGGGGTGTGACAAAGGTGGTGGAAAGAAATTTTAATCTTTTTTATTTTTAAAAAACATTTTTAAAATATTTATTTTGAAAGGCAGAGTTACAGAGACAGGAGGAGAGACAGAGAGAGATCTTCCATTGCTGGTTCACTACCCAAACAGCTGCATCGGCCAGAGCTGGACCATTCTGAGGCCAGGAGCCAGGAGCATCTTCCGGGTCTCCCACGTGGGTGCAGGGGCCAAGGACTTGGGCCATCTTTCATTGCTTTCCCAGGCCACAGCAGAGCGCTGGATCAGAAGTGGAGCAGCTGGGACTTGAACCAGTACCCATATGGGATGCTGGCGCTGCAGGCAGTGGCTTAACCCACTATGCCACGGTGCCAACCCCAGAAGTTTTAATCTTAAGAAAGTTAAAGTATGGGAGAAGATGGTTCAGGGGCCATAAACTGATAATCCTGACCCAATTTTTCATGGCGTGGGACAGGGTCGCTGGTGTTCCTGGAGGTCAGAGTCTACTTGCATGGCGAGGGTCCTGCCAGTGCCACACATGGGGTCTGGCCTCCAGAGGGAGCTCAGGGAATGTCTCCATGATGAGGACACCTGGGGAATGTCACCAAACATCTTCGGCCTGGCCGAAGCCAGGAGCCCTCAAATACATCTTAATCTCCCCTGTGGGTGGCAGGGACCCAAGCACTTTTGTTTTGAGATTTATTTTTATTTATTTGAAAGGCAATGGCCAGGGCTGGGCCAGACTGAAGCCAGGAGCCAGGAGCTTTTTCCAGGTCTCCCACGCCAGTGCAGGGTCCCAAGCACTTGGACCATCTTCTGCTGCTTTCCCAGGAGCATTAGCAAGGAGTTGAATCAGAAGCAGAGCCACTGGACACAAACTGGAGTCCATATGGGATGCTGGCATCACAAACGGTGGCTTTACCTGGTATACCATGACACTGGCCCTGGGGACCCAAGTACCTGAGCTGTCACCTGCTGCCTCCAGGGTGTGCATCAGCAGGAAGCTGGATCAGAAGTAGAGCAGAGGCAAACTCAGAGACTCCAACATGAGATGCTGGCATCCCAAGCCATGCCCTAACCTGCTGGCCACAATGCTCCCCAACCCCACCATGACAGAGAAAAGAGCAACCTGTGAACATTTTTTAAAGATCTGTTGAGGGGCTGGCACTGTGGCGTAGTGGGTAAAGCTGCCGCCTACAGTGCCGGCATCCCATATGGGTGCTGGTTTGAGTCCTGGCTGCTCCTCTTCCAATCCAGCTCTCTGCTATGGCCTGGGAAAGCAGATGGCCCAAGTCTTTGGGCCCCTGCATCCCCATGGGAGACCTGGAGGATGCTCCTGGCTCCTGGCTTCGGGTCGGCGCAGCTCCAGCTGTTGCAGCCAATTGGGGGAGTGAACCAGCCGATGAAAGACCTCTCTCTTTCTCTCTCTCTGCCTGCCTCTCCTTCTCTCTGTAACTCTGACTACCGTTTCCTAGCAACAAAGAAGATTCTAATGAAGTTCTACTGCCACCTAGTGGTGTCTGGAGAGAGCACCAGAAAGGGAGACCTGGAGGGCATGGTGGGACTTTGAAGTTACCTGCCCTGGGAAGAGAGGGCCCCCTGAAGTGCTGCTTTAAAAATATCTTCTTTTATTTATTTGAGAAGCAGAGAGGGACAAACACAGGAAGTTATGTAGAGAGAACCCTCCTCTATTAGTTTACTCCCCAAATACCCAAATGGCCAAGGCCAAAGTCAAGAGCCAGAAACTCAGTCTGGGGTCTCCCACGTGGGCGGCAGGGACCCAAGCACTTGTGCCATCACCACTGCCTCCCAGGGCGTGCACTGGTAGGAAGCTGCAGTCAGGAGCTAGAGCTTGGAGTCGAACCCAGGCTCTCCGATGTGCCCGTGGGCATTGTAACTGGTGTATTGACCACTAGGTCAAAGGCTCATCATGTGGCACCTTGGAGTGTGCCTGTGGGGCACCCCTGTGGGTAGAAGGGAGAGGTCCTTCCCAGCAGCAATTGGGGAAATGCCGGTCCCCTCTCTGGGCCTCGGGCTGAGTGGCATCTGTGTGACTTAAGGCTATGGGCTTATTGGAGTGATCCCTCCTGGCCACTGTTTGTTGTTCAACTTTTGCCATGAAGCAGTTTCACATTTGTATTTTTTAATTAAAAAAGTAATTTATTTGAAAGGCAGAGTTACATAGAGAAAGGGAGAGACATGGTGTGTGGGGGAGAGATCTTCCATCTGCTGGTTCACTCCCCAAATGGCCACAACAGGCAGAGCTAGGCCAAGCCAAAGCCAGGAGCCAGGAGCTTCTTCCAGGTCTCCCACGTGGTGCAGGGGCCCCGGCACTTGGGCCTCTTCCACTGCTTTCCCAGGCCATTAGTAGGGAACTGGATCAAAAGTGGAGCAGCTGGGTGGAACTGGCGTCCATATGAGATGCTGGCATTGCAGGCAGTGGCTTAATCTGCTATACTACAACACAAGCCCCTAATTTGGAATTTTAATGAGTTTTTAACAGATTCAATATAGTTGGTAGATATAATTCTAAGAGCATAATGATATACACTTCCTCTCTCCCCCTCACTCCCTCCCATCATCCTTCCCTCTCCCTTTCTTTCTTTAGTTTTTGAGGTAACATTTACATTACAGTAAAAAGGCTTAAATGCTTCACCAAATAAGAAGTTTGACAATAAAACGCAAAAGTCCCTAGTTCAGTGGGAATAAAATGGATATAAACAATAATTGAATGGAAAAATGACCATTTCACCCAGTAAAATTTTTTTGAGGAGATAACTTTCTTTTTTATTTTCACCCAGTAAATTTTAAAGCAATCACAGATCACTAAAACTCTAGTAGCATAACAGTCTTAACCACTGGTTTGACAAAGTTTTACAAAACTAGGTCTGCAGCAACGCTGGTCCACACAGGCGTCTCTTCTCTGCAGTTTCACATTTTTATGGAGTCGTATTTATCACACTTCCCCTGTGTGATTCTCTGGTCTTTGTAACGTTCTTAGAAAGGCTTTTCTGCCAAGTCAAGGCCATTTAAGCCCTCCACGAGGGGAGGAGGACGCTGGGGTCGTGCATCCACTTGAGCCTCGCCTGTTAATTTCGATTCTGGCTGTTTTAAGTCTACTCTGTGTTGGTTGGCGGCGGAACTCCTGGGCTGGCTTCCAGGGAACAGGCAGGGGCTGGTGGAGAGGAGCCCTTCCCCGCCCGCAGCAGGGGTCTCGGGGGGCATGGAGGCATTGCACCCCTCGCTCCTCAGCTCCTAGGAAGTGACTTAGCATCCCTAAGACAGAATTTTCATGGTGAGGCCAGTATCGTGGTACAGCGGGTAAAGCTGCTGCCTGCAGTGCCAGCATCCTGAATGGGCACCGATTTGACTCCTGGTTGCCCCACTTCTGAGCCAGCTCTCTGCTATGGCCTGGGAAAGCAGCAGAAGATGGCCCAAGTGCTTGGACCCCTGAACCCATATGGGAGACCCAGAAGAAGCTCCTGGCTCTTGCCTGGCCAAGCCCTGGCCATTGGAGCCATCTGGGGAGTGAACCAGCAGATGGAAGATCTCTTTCTCTTTGTCTCTCCCTCTCTCTCTGTAGCTCTTTCACATGAGTGAATAAATCTTTAAGAAAAAAAGAATTTTCATGGTAATATGGGAATGGTATTAGAAATAACAGTAATGGTACCTGCCTCATGAGGTTGTTTCCAGGCTTAAATGGACTGCTGCAGACACAGTACTTCCCCGAGGCCTGGCACATGTGAGTGCATGCTGCACCAATGTCACCCGTGCCCAGGACCTGAGCAAGGGGCCCTGGGATGGCGCTGGACTTGGAAGTCGCTCCAACTTCCTGGGCTGCTGGCCTCTTTGGCGCTGGCATTTTCCTCTCTGCTTCCTGCAGGTGCCTCTGCCTGTGCTGGGGGGGCTTGGCCTCAGGCTGAGATTTCACCCAGGGCACTGCGGGCCTATGGACTTTATGAGGGTCTTCTTAGACTGGGGAGACCATGACTGGCTCCAGAGGGAAGCTTCCAAACGAGGAAATGTTCGCTGGAATGCCTACAGAATCAGTGTGCATCCATTGCAATCATTCACTCGATGCTTAAGGAGGTTTCATTGCATCTGAAGACAGTTGCAGGTTTTCCTCACTTGGCAAGAAATCCAACAGACGTGTGGCTACTTAGAAACAGAGCCAGTGTGAATTCAGGGAGTTCCCTGCAGTCCCCTGGTTCCAAAAGCCAAATGGGTATGAGCCCCTTTGAAATGTTTAGAGAGCGAGGTCTCACGCGGCAGGTGGTGTATTTTAGTCCAGTTGACCAGATGGGGCTGAGCCCCAAAGATAAGGGGGGAGGGGTTATGAAGATCTCACCATCAATGCTGCATCCAGGGTTTGCCTCCCAGAGCCATCGTCCTTCCTGACCTTCCTGCTTGGTGGCACTGGCCTGGTCCCCACGGGGTGTCAGGATGTCCCCAGGAAGGCCTGCAGGCCTTCATTAAGCAGCCTCCTCCCCACTAGAACATCTGACCACCTGAGACAGCCTCTCCCGTCCAAGCAATAACCAGGACCGACCCTGCTTAGCTCCTGAGATCAGAAGGTCGGGTGTGTTCAGCGTGGTGTGGCCGTAGACAAGCACAGTCTCTCAGACTCTGCTCAGCCGGCGTCGCTGGGTATGGGGCCTGTGAATCTGCATTCTGTCAACCTTTTCCTCTTCTAAGCCCTGAAGATGAAAAGAGAGGTGGAGAGAGAGAGAGAGAGAGAGAGAACTAGCACACGCACGCACGAGAGATATCTTCCATCCACTGATCCACTCCCCAGATGGCAGCAACAGCCAGGTCTGAGCCAGGCTGAAGCCAGGAGCCAGGAACTCCATCCTGATCTCCTCCGTGGGTGGCAGGGGCCCAAGCACTTGAGCCATCTTCTGCTACTTTCTCAGACCATTAGCAGGGAGCTGGACTGGAAGGGGGAGTGGCTAGGCCTCCAACCAGGCACCCCTATATGGGATTCAGGTGTCCCAAGCAGCAGCTTATTCCACTATACCACAGCCCTGTGTCCCTCAACCCCCGAGCAAGCTTCTTGATTGCCTGACCGTGGGCTGGGCTTCGGGGCTGGGGAAGGTTCGTCTGAGGAGGGAGAGGGGTGCCCTACTCAGTTTCTCCAGGGTGGAACCCGGTCTGGCTCAGATGAGCCTCACTCTTGCTGCCTGGGCCTGGTGTCTCTGGGTCAGGGATGGAGGGAAGGAAGCAGACCTTCTGCCCAGTCTTTGATCCACATGGAGACCCTTCAGGATTTGAACAGACCGGGTGGGAGCTATGGGAAGAGAGAAGGAAGGGGAAGAGGGAGGTGACCCAGTCTGGAGCAGCCGGGGCAGGGAACCCTAGAACAGAGAGACAGCAAGGGGAGGCAGGGACAGGGTGGGGAGGGCCTGGGAAGGGAAGGCAGGAGAGCAAGGAGCCAAGGAGCAGGGGCGAAACAGGCCCGGCCAGCGCCAGAGGAGCTCTGCCTGTCCCAAGCGGTGTGAGCATTCCCAGCACCCAGGCGTGCGCACAAACACAGGTCCACACTGGCAGAGGGGTTACCCCCAGGACAGGTGCTGGGTATTAAATACCACCTGTGGGTAGTAAATGCTTCCGTCACTTCATCCGGCCCTGGGCTCCCTGGCTGGCTCCTTTTCCTCCTCCCTCCAGGGTGGGGCTGGGCAAAGCCCTGGGGCCGCAGAGAGCCCCTGGGTGCCCCGGCAGCTGCCTGGGTGAAGAACGGCCTGCAGGCCTCGATGTTTCTGCCCAGTGTCTGCAGGAAGGAGGGTGCCTGTGTTCTTTGGTTCTCTGAGCCAGGTACAGGATCTGCTAGGAAAGGATTTCTTTTCTTTGACATTTATGATGTATTTATTATTTTTCTGACCAAAGAGCAATGATTTTGAATGTTAGGAAAGGATTTCTGCAGCACAGGGCACCCACAGGGGTCCCTTGAAGGCCCTCTGGGTCCTCTGCTGCCACCCTACCTCTCCCAGGTTCCTGCTGGCACCCAGCTGATGCTCACCAGTGGTGGCCCATCCCCTCGGCCAGAACTCCCCAGAGGGACTAGGGTGAGGCCAGGGAGGGGCCGGGGTGTGACAGGTGCAGAAGTGGCCTCTGTGTGACCCCCAGAGCGAGCGCCTCCTCCCTGCTGCACCAGGGCTGCCTTCCTCGCCTTGTGCAAGCCCCAGCCTTGCTGCTCCTCCCATGATCCCCTCAACCCTCCTGGGTCAGGGAAAGTTTCTGTCCTGCCCCCCCATTCCCTGCTTTTGTCCCTGACGCCTCTCACCTGCCTTTGGGAATCCCTGGGGCCAGCTGCTTCCCTCCTACCCACCTCAGCCCTCACTTCCCTCTGTTTCTTTGGCTTGTGTCTCTCCCCTGCTTTGCACACCGGCCCAGACTTAGACTGTTTGGGGCCTGTGAGACCCCTGCTGCCCTCTGCCTTAGGAGTTACCCTGCCCCCCCCCACCATGCCTCAGCTCCTTTCCCCAGGAGGAGGGAGAAGCCCCCTCCCATGACACTGCTTTGTGCAAATCTCAGCAAGGACCTTGCACTTCACACACTCACGGGGAATTAGTTTCATCTGTACACAGTATCACATTCATTCTTTTTTTTTTTTTTTAAGATTATTTATTTTGAAAGTCAGAGAGACAGAGGAACAGAGATTTTCCATTTGTTGGTCCACTCCCCAGATGTTTACAATGGCTGGGGCTGGGCCTGGCTGAAGCCAGGAGCCAGGAGCTACATCTGGGTCTCCCACATGGGTGGCAGCGTGGGCCATCTTCTGCTGCTTTTCCCAGGCCATGAGCAGAGAGATGGATCAGAAGTGGAGCAGCCAGGACACAAACAGGCACCCATATGGGATGCCAGTGTTGCAGGCCCCAGCTTTATCTGCTACGCCACACCACTGGCCCCCACATTCATTCTTTTCCAAAAAATGTTATTTTTCTTCTACTTGAAAGTCAAAGTGACAGGGACATACACACACAGATTTCTTCCATCTGCTGCTTTATTCCCCAAAGACCTGTAACAGCCAGGGCTGGGCCAGGTTGAAGCCAGGAGCCTGGAACTCCATCTAGGTCTCCCACGTGGGTGGCAGGGATGCAAGCCCTTGGGCCGTCACCACGGCTCCCTGGGAGGCATTACCAGGAAGCTGGAGCAGAAGTGGAACTGGCACTCTGACACGGAATGTGGCTGTCCCACCTGTCAGTTTAACCTGCTGCACCCCCCACCTCCCCTCGTATTTCCTCTGCCTTGTGAAAGGCCTGGTCCCCACTCACTGTGACTTCATTGCATCGGATTTCAGGGGACATACGAGTGTGTGTGCTTGTGCTTGTATGGCAGGGAGTGTGCAGACCGCATAGAGGTGTGTGTGCAAATGCATGAGGAGGGAGCTGTCAGAGCCCGGGGATTTCTGTTGCGTGAGTCATCCATTGAGAGTGTCCTGGGAACACACCGCCCATAAATAAGCCAGCAGGCCCTGGCCTGCCTTGCCCATCTGCAGCTGGCTGGCTGGGACTCTGGGCATCTGAGATGCTGGAGGCCGGGGTCGGGGCCATCTTTCTTCCAGACCCCAGAGGTGCCTGTCTCAGATATTTCTAGCTTGCGCAGCATCCCCGACATTTAAGGGTGTGATACCAGGAACGGTGTGGGAATGGAGCGGAGGCGAGGACACCAGAGGGTGGTTACTGGGCTCAACTCAAGGGACTTAACCGAGCTCTTCACGGGCGGGCAGGGGTTCACCGGGTCATTGGTCCTGGGCCTCTCCCAGGACACAGGGACCCCAGGGTGAACGGGAGGGACTTGTGATGTCCCCGAGCACTTATGATCTACTTGGGGGGAGGGAGAGGGCAGAACAGAACAGGAGAAAGCTACTTCAAGAGGGGTTCTGTATCCAAGGCGTGAAGAGCATAAAACAGAAGAATGGGAAGTGGCTGAGGGGCCGGTGCTGTAGCAGGTGAAGCCGCTGCCTGCAGTGCCAGCATCCCACGTGGGCGCCCGTTCGAGTCCCGGCTGCTCCACTCCTGATCCAGCTCTCTGCTGAGGCCTGGGAGTGCAGTGGAGGGTGGCCCGAATGCTGGGGCCCCGCACCCACGTGACAGACCCTGAGGAGACTCCTGGCTCCTGGCTTTGCATCAGCCCAGCTCTGGCTGTTGCAGCCATTTGGGGAGTGAACTAGTGGATGGAGGACTTCTCGGTCTCCCTCTGCCTCTGCCTCTCTGTGGCTCTGCCTTTCAAGTGAATGAATAAATCTTAAAAAAATAAATAAAGAAAGAAGTGGCTGAGAGCGTGGAATGGTCAGAGAGGGTCAGGACACAAACTCTGCCTGATGTGGGGAGAGAACCTTCTGGGAGAGGATGGATGAGATGCCCATTGCCCACTGGGGTCTTTGCTGGACCGGGGACCAGGTTTGCTGAAGCCAGACCAAGGAGGAGACCTGACTGTGGGAGGAGGGGCCTGGAGCATCCCCTCCATTCCCCCGGGAGACAGTGACGCCGGGGCAGGTAGCAGGAGAGTGCCCTTTCTCTCCCTGAAAGCTCTGGGCAGCAGTGCTGAGTCTCACGGATGGAACAGTCACCTGAGGCCCTTCCTCCAGGAAGCCTTCTCTGACTGCTACAGGCTGCGGATCCCACCTGCCTGGACAGAGCCGCTCAGTTCAGTCAGTGGTTCTCTGATGCTCTGTCCCTGACTGTCCCCAAGCTTGACCAGAGCCCCGCTCCTGTGGGTCTGCTCTGCGTGCCCCCCAAAGCCCCCGGTTTGTGCAGCAATGGGACCGCCTGGGGTCCTGGTGCTGAACCCTCGCCCCAGCGCCCCTTTGGACCTGACTGGGTCGGAGGGTGGAGTGTCGGGGTTCCTAATTTCCATTCCTTTGTTCAGTCATCCACTCACTCATTCGTTTTCCTGGAGCTCACTGCGCCCTTCCAAGCCCTGCACCTGGCGCTGGGAAAACCCGCACATCCGAGAGGCGACGCTCGGAGTCCCTTCCAGATGCCCCTCCGGTCTTCCAGAAGCAGCTCCAGGGGCCCTGCCAGGGCAGGAGCCCCGGCCTCGGAGCCCAACTCCTCGCGCCGCCGGCAACGCCCCGGACCCACATCTGGCCGAACGGGCGCGCGCGTGTCACTAAGACGCTCATTCACCGGCGCCGCTGTCGCCATAGCAACCGGAGCGGGGGACTCCCGGAGACTGCGGGGGCCCGGGCCGCGGTCGCAGGAGGGGCCGGCAGGGGGCGGGAGCGCGAGCGCGGCGGCCGCGGAGACCCGGCACGGCCCGCGCCCCTCGGAGCCCGGCGCCACGCGCGTTGCCGTAGCCGCCGTCCCCGCGGGCGGGGACCGAGCCTGTCACCGAACCGCCGGGCCCCGGGCTAGCCGAGCCACCGAGCGCCCGCGCCGCGAGCCCTGACTCTATGGCCCCGGGGGAGCGCGCCGAAGCCGCCGCGCCGCCCGCCACCTGCCGGAACCCGAGCGCCAGCCGTAGGGAGAGGGGAGCCCCGGGCGCCGCTGGCCCCGGCCCAGGGGCCCGACCGCGGCCCCCGCCCCCGGCGCGGGGCATGGGAGGCAGGTAGCCGGCGGGCGCGAGGCCAGCTGCGGCGAGCAGGACCCGCCGAGGACGCCAAGCCCAGAGACAGGGAGGGAGGAGAGCAGCGGCCCGCCCGCCCCCGGCCGCAGCCCCACCAGGGCCCTCCCCCGGCGGCGCGCACCGGCGCGCGCACTGGCACACAGCCCCTCGGCGGCTGCCCAACCTCGCCTGCCCCCAGCCAGCGCCGGAGCCCCGGGGCCGGATGCCATGGGTAACAACCTCTCCAGTGTCCCCTCTCTGCCGCGAGGGAACCCGAGCCGGGCGCCGCGGGGTCACCCGCAGAACCTCAAAGGTAAGCTTCGCGGGCCCGGCGCCGCCGGGGGACGCGGGGCGCAGGTGGAAGGGCAAGGCGGGCTGCAGACGTGTTGTTGGGCAGCACGGGCAGGTGCCACCTGTTGGGCGTATTTGGAGACAGGGGGTGCACACCTGGCGGGGGCCGGGCGCGCGGCGGGTGAGGGTGAAAGTCGGGGAGGATGGCGTTCCGTGTTCCAGCGCTGGGCTCGTCCCCGGAGTCCCCTCAGGCCCTGACGCTAGGCGGCGTGAGGAGGGGGCGGGGAAGGGCGCTCGCCGCGCGGGTGCGGGAGTGTGGAGGGAAGCTCAGGTGGTCCCGCGGGCTCCTCGGGGGAGGAGGCCGGAAGCCCTGGTTGCGCACAGGATCCGGGGGGTCTTAACAATCCGGGCCGGGCAGAGCAGCCTGGCAGGCGGCGCGGCGCCCATGGCTCCCGGGGTCCTTTGCAGCTGTTGACTTTTCGCATCCGCTGAGCTCGCTCGGTTTGCGTTCTGTCGGAGCCCTGTCAAAGAGCGGCTTGGAGCCTTGAAACGGGGGCGCATTTCCCGGGAAGGTTTTGTGCCCCGCGCCCTCAGCGTCACCCAGCGCCTGGCCCCTGGCCTTGCAGCTCCCAGCGCTGCCTCTGGGGGACCCCTGGCCCTTGTGCCCTGTCAGTTCCTGTCAGAACCAGCAGCCCAGTCGGGAGGGCCCACTCCCTCGCGTCCCCCTGCCGCAGACACCTCAGCGTGCCTGGGTTGGCAGCAGAGCTAATCATACCCATTTTACAGTTGAGGAGAACCGAGGCTTATTTACGGTTCCCCGGGCCAGCGGGAGTGGGAACCCCGGGCGTCAGACGCGTCTTCTGACTTAAAAGCTCTGTCCCCTCTTTTGCTGGACAGTTAATTTTCAAGACTGAGACAGAGGAGACATGGGGCCACCATCCTACATCCTCACCCCAGCTCTCAGAACATCAGCTAAGGAAAAGCAGTGGGTTTATTGTGCTGCTTCTGGAAACTAGCAGGGCAGCACTTGGTAAAACCCTTTATTTATTTGTACGATTTATTTATTTATTTGAAAGGCAGAGTTACAGAGAGGCAGAAGCAAAGAGACAGAGAGGTCTTCCATCTGCTGGTTCACTCCCCAGATGGCCGCAAGGGCCGGAGCTGGGCCAGTCGGAAGCCAGGAGCTTCTTCCAGGTCTCCCACGAAGGTGCAGGGGCTCACGGACTTGGGCCATCTTCTGTTGCTCTCCCAGATGGTAACAGAGAGCGGGATAGGAAGTGGAGCAGCCGGGACTCAAACTGGTGGCCATATGGGATGCCAGTACTACAGGCAGCAGCTTTACCTGCCACAGCCCCAGCCCCAGCCCCAGGTAAAACCCTTTAGAAAGATAGCCTTTGCTGACCTGGTGCTTCTGCCAGGGGAATGGGCCTCGTGTGCAGATGCAGGCAGGTGCTCACCACGTGAGGCCAGGATGTTTGTGGCAGTGCTGGGCCCCGGTGTCCAGTGACCGTGTGGTGTATCCTCTTGGTGGAGTACTGTGTAACCATTAAAATCACGTTTTTGAAGAAATTTGATGACTTGGGAAAAAGCACACAGCATAAGGACAGGATACAGAGTTATAAAGACTGTGTGATCCCAGCTGTGTCAAAAAGAAATTGTAGGCATGAAAGCAAAACAAAACCAACAGACGACAACCAAACCGGGGTAAGGATGGTTTCCAAAAGGTTATTGATGCTTTCCTCTGGGTAAGGCGATTGTATGCGCTTTTTTTCTTTTTTGAAAATGTGTACGGTGGGCAGGCACTGCTTTGATAAGCAGAAATAAGCTCTTCTTGTTGGCACGCATGGAGGGTGACGCGGCGGTGGACCCCTGAGGATGAGGGAGCCCATCGGCATCACTCAGTTCAGCTGCTTCCTTGCAAGTGAGAAGACTGAGGGGAAAGGAGAGTGATTTGCCCAAGGTGCTTAGTGGGTCAGATGGCAAAGCCAGGGTCTGCCCTGCAGCGGCAGGGGCTGCCTGAGGCCCGTGACTCACTCGGTCCTCTAATGTTCACACGTGTTCCCCGTTAGAAGGCCCTGCTCCATCCTTGGAAGCCCAGGGGAGCACCCAGCAATCGCACCTCCTTTTATCTGAAGTTGGGGATTGTGCGGGTCAGGGGTGTCTGTGCTAGGGCCTTTTGCAGGAGGCAGGAGGGGGAGAGGCGGCTTTTCTACCTCCCTGTCATCACTCACACGTTTCTGGAAGTGGCCATGGGAATTTTGACTTTGCTCTTTCCAAGCTTGAAATGAAGGCTGGAGTGTGCCTGCAAAGGCCACCCGTTGGTGTCCTGTGCCTTTGTCCAGGATCTACCGATCCTCTGTCTAGGCCTGATTTCCAGGGACCGGTGCCCGTCTGCCCAGCTAAACAGAGCTGCCACCTTTGTTCTGTGATTGTTTGGTGTTTGAACCAAATTCCCCTCTTACTGTACCAGTGTTGACCTGGGAGTGTTCCCTGCTCTATCAGAGCCCATCCAGGATTCCAGACTGCTTGCCCCGGTGTTGCCTAACTGGGCAGGTTTGTCCAGCTGCAGGTCTTGGTGGCAGGCTTTGGTCTTCTTCCCACAGGCACGCTGACCTCACTCTGGCTGGTGAGCGCCCCTGCGGTCTGAACGTTGTTGTGTAGGACAGAGACACATGGTTTTTCTCTGGGTTTAGGACCTGCAGGCAGTGCCTGAGGAGCTGCCCTGTGGCCTGCGTGGAGGTGAGGGCTCCTGGCTTTCATAGGCTCAGGGTCTTCTTGGAAAAGCAAGGCTGAGAGAGCTGCTGGAATCCACCCTCGAGTGGCTGGACTGATGAATTCCCAGGTGTGTGTGGACAGAGGTCAGAGGTGGGACATCAGGGAAGCATTTGAGCTGGACACAGAAGGTACTCCAGGAATTAGGTGGCAAGGGATATGGCAGAGTCCTAGGGTGTGGGAGCTGGTGGGGTGGGGGACAGGGGTGCATGTTCGCACGGGGTCACTGGAGCAGTTCACGCTTTGTGGAGGAAAATCCAGAGAACAAAGCCATGCTCTCTTCTTTGGCTTCTTTTGAGTGCTGCCTGCCTGGTGCTGAGTGTGCAGCGTTGGGCAACCAGGGAAACCTTCAAGGAGTTACTCAGCCCCAGGGGCCACCCACCGAGCTCTCTCCCATCTGCTTTTTGAAAAATTGTGGTCTGTAACCGAAAACTCGGCATTTTAAAATGTGCAATTCAGTGACATTTAGTAAACATAGTACAACCTCTGTGTCATTCCAAAAAAACCCGTGCCCCTTGGGCATTCCCTCCTGTTGCCTCCTCTCCCGAATCCCCGGCAACCACTGGTCTACTTTCGGTCCCGGCAGATTTGCCTGTTCTGGGCGTTTCCCAGTGATGGAGCCAAATGGTGTTTGCCCTCTTGGAAGTCTGACTTCTTTGATCTATCGTGATGTTTCCGAGCTCATCCACGTGGTAGCACATCTCTTCTCTCCTTTTGTGGCTGACGGCTGCTGCATTATGGGAGCCTGCCACCTTTTGCTTATTCACTGCCCAGAGGATGCGCCCTAGGGTTGCTCTCACCTTTCGGTCACGATGAGTAATGCTGCTGCGAGCATCTGGTGCAGGGCTTTGTTTGAACACCTGTTTCCAGTCCTTTAGGGTAGGAACCTCAGAGGGGACCTCCCAGCTCTCCAAAGATGGTGCTTCACGAGTGGGACCCTTCACAAAGCCATGGGCCGTGACAGCCACCGGCACACAGGAAGACCGCTCCCTTCCAGCTCTGGCTCCGTGTGACGCCAGCCAGACACCTGTTGTCCTCAGTCTCTTCCTCGAGGTGGTTGAGGCTCCTGGGTGGCTGAGGGAGGAGCTGCTGAGATTGGCTAAAGGGTCAGAGAGAACCATGGGACTCGTCTGCAGACCCTGGACTCCCTGCCTGCTCTCTGGGGGTGGTGGCGGCACGTGGGTCCTCCTCGGACAAGGTCCTAGTGCATTTCCTGCCTTTGTATTCTCGCCGCTAGGTCCCTGATCTGAGTCCTCACCCCAGATCTTGCCACAGCTGCCATCCTAATGGACTCCTCTGCCTCTGGTCCCTCCCCCCATCCTGCCAGAGTGATCCTCCTAAATCATGATGTCCCTCCCTCTGCCAACAGCAGCTGCACCTGCCATGATCTGATACACAAGGCCTCCGTTCTTGGGCCAGCTCACTCATGCTGCCATGGCTCTTGTCTGGGCTTCTTCCCTGGTTGTCATGGTGCTTGTAGATTAGCGGAACACATCCAGCTCTCTGGCCCAGTGATGCAGCAGTCAGACCTGGGGGCGCCTCGCAGCCTGCGCAGACTTCAGAGGGGCTGGGCTGCGTCGGCCCCGCGTTGAACCTGAGCACCCATCCTGCCTGCCCTCTTGGGTTTCATATGGGTTTTGCCAGACTTTGAACCCTGCTTTGTTCATCGTAGTAGTGTATATAGTTGCTACCTTGTTGGGAAGTTACTGTAGGCCATATTCTTGGGTGCAGATGACATCCACGCATACCCTCCTGATAATATACTGATGGAGAGAAGAGGCTCAGAGAGTTTAAATAAATAGCTCTGTTAGGAACTGTTGGAGTTGGCATTAAACCCAGATATCTCTGATTGTGTTTATAATTAGTTATTTATTTTAAAGATTTATTTATTTATTTGAAAGTCAGGGGCCATTGCTGTGGCACAGCAGAGTAAAACCTTAGCCTGCAGCACTAGCATCCCATATGGGCACTGGTTCAAGTCCCAGCTGCTCCACTTCTGATCCAGCTCCCTGCTAATGCACCTGGGAAAGCAGCAGAGGATGGCCCAAGCCCTTGTGCCCCTGCACCCACATGGGAGACCCGGAAGAAGCTCCTGGCTCTTGGCTTCATATCGGCTCAGCTCCAGCCATTGCAGCCATTTGGAGAGTGAACCAGCAGATGGAGGATTCTCTCTCTATCTCTACCTCTCTCTCTGTAACTCTTTCAAATAAATAAAATAAATCGTTTTTTTTTTTTAAATGTATTTTTTTTTTTTTGACAGGCAGAGTGGACAGTGAGAGAGAGAGACAGAGAGAAAGGTCTTCCTTTGCCGTTGGTTCACCCTCCAATGGCCGCCGCGGCCGGCGCGCTGCGGCCGGCGCACCGCGGCCGGCGCACCGCGCTGATCCGATGGCAGGAGCCAGGAGCCAGGAGCCAGGTGCTTTTCCTGGTCTCCCATGGGGTGCAGGGCCCAAGCACCTGGGCCATCCTCCACTGCACTCCCTGGCCACAGCAGAGGGCTGGCCTGGAAGAGGGGCAACCGGGACAGAATCCGGCGCCCCGACCGGGACTAGAACCCGGTGTGCCGGCGCCGCTAGGTGGAGGATTAGCCTAGTGAGCCGCGGCGCCGGCCAATAAATCGTTTTTTAAAAAAGGAAGAGTTATAGGGAAAGAAGAAGAGACACATGGAGAGGGATATATCTTCTATCTGCTTGTTCACTCCCCAGATGGCTGCTATGGCCAGGGCTGGGTCAGGCAGAAGCCAGGAATCTGGGCTTCCCACCTGGTGGCCAGGGCCCAAACACTGGAGCCATCTTCTGCTGCTTTTCCTAGGCCAACACCAGAGAGCTGTATTGGAAGTGGGGAGCATCTGGGACAGGAACTGGCACCCCTGTGGGTTGCTGGCATCCCGGGCAGCTTTTACCCATCAGGCCACAATGCCGGCCCCACTCTATGACTTTAGAGTTCATTATCATGACCCTGGTTGTACTGTCCTGCCACCAGAGAATTCGGTCTTGGCGGCTCTGTGTTCTGTAGGAAAGACTGGGGATCAGTCTCCTGGTCTGCGGACACAGCCCCAGAAGGGAGGAAAGGGGCTGTGATGGTCTGTCCCTTGGTTAATCAGAGGACCAAGAGGGCTGGGCTCGTCTGGAATTCCGGCTGCCTACCCCTCACACCTGCCCTGAAGGTTTTTAGCCATGAAGACCCATGGCGGTGGCCAGACACGTCCGTGAGAGCCTCTGTCTCCCGGGCAGGTGTTCCTTTGAGGATGGTATTCTGCTGTCTGCAGCAGCACTGCCTAGCAGCCCGTCTGTGATGCGGGTGCCCTGCCCTGGCTCAGACCAGGATATTTTGGTGATGGGGCCTCCAAACCTACAAGCCTCACAGGTTCTTCAGACCCCCAGATCTGAGAGTTGTGGAGGCTGCAGGGCCTCAGAACCCTGGTGGGCTGAGCCTTCTCAGGGGAGGTGAGGCTGGCGGCAGGTGGAGGAGATCCAGAGCCCCAGAGGGGCATCCCAGAGCGAGGGCATGGAGCAGGGATGCAGGTGTGCTGGGGACAGTGAGCAGCCCCTCTGGCCCAGGATCTGGGGTCCAGTGGGGAGAGTCACAGGTCAGTCTTGGAAGGGAGGCTGGGGCCAGATTTCGGAGGGCCTGCATGTCAGGAAGAGTTTAGATTCTGAAAAAATGTCTTCTTTGTTGATTTGAGGTAGTCAATTAAAAATATGAATTATTTATTTTCATTTTATTTGAAAGAGAGAGAGAGCGAGAGAGAGAGAGATCTTCTGCTGGTTCACTCTCCAAATTCCTGCAGCTGCCAGGCTGGGCCAGGCACCAGGAACTCCATCTGGGTCTTCCACGTGGGTGGCAGGGACACAAGCACCTGAGCCATTATCTGCTGCCTTCCAGGGAGCACATTAGCAGAAAGCTGGATTGGAAGTGGAGGAGCTGGAGCTTGAGCCAGGCACTCTGATATGAGATGCAGCATCCTAAGTGACGACCTAATCGTACCAAACTTGGAAGTTTAGGTTTTATCCTATAGGCGCTGGGAGCCATGGGTGTCTTTTGAGCAAGAGGTGATTTTATTTAACAGCAGCAGCAGGAGCAGTAGGGTCCAGGCTGGGGAAGTGGGGGAATAGAGCATCTTGGGCTGCTGGGAGGTTCCAGAGGCTGGGGGCTGTGTCCTGGGCCGAACTGAAAGTGCTGGGTGGGAGGCCAAGCTGACCACCTCATCTGGGTGGCCATGGACCACTCTGGAAGCAGTCCTAGCTCCTGCTAATCCTGATGCTTGGCACACTGTGCCAGGCACATTCGTGTACTGGAATTCATTTACTCTCGCAGTAGATTCAAGGTCTCATCATTCCCACTTTATAGGTGACAAACCTGAGGTCATGGAAGCTAAAGATACTGTCCAGAAACACTGACGTAGGAGATGACCAAGCTGGGACTCCTGCCCAGGACAGCAAAGTCTACGGCTGAGAAAAGTAGCTTAGGGGGGATGTCTCCCCTGACCCTCTGGAGTGCTGTCTTAGTGGCCACAGACTGTGTGGCTTAAACCACAGCAACATATTTCTCATGATTCTGGAGGCCAGAGGTCTGAGGTCAGGGTGTCAGTGGGGTCAGGCTCTGCTGAGGGCTCTTCTTGGTTGTGTCCGCACTTGACCTTTCCATGGTGTGTGTGTTTGGAGATAGAGAAAGAAACCTAATCTTAAGATCTCCTTATCCTTGATTACCTCCTCAAAGCTCTGTCTCTGCGTACAGCCACACCGGGGGTTAGGGCTTCAACACAGTGAATTAGAGAGCGTAACATTCACTCTACAGCAGATGGCACGTGCCCAGTTCCCAGGTGTGCACAAAGAGGCCCAGGCATTGGCTCCAAATCACAGGGCCTAAACTGGAAGCAGGATGGACAGAAGTAGTAAGAGCAGGAGGAAGGGTAAGGGAGGAGGGTGGGAGTGGGCATGTCTCCTCCCTGGCCTGGGCCAGCTGCCTGAGCCTATTTCTTGTTGGTCTGTGACTGTTTCATTGCTGGACCTGCACACCCAGAGGCTGGAGGCTGGGGGGCTGCTTCTCACTGAACCCGTTGCTTTGGCAACCCTGGGCAGGATGCAAGTGGTCTCCTTGGTAACGCCTGGGAACCCTGCCTCAGGGATGGAGAGACATGAACTGGCCAGCGGTCAGGCTGTGGGGGCACAGGCAGGCCATTGAGGAGGGTTGCCTGGGCTGCCTATTGCCATTCCCTAGCAAGCCAGAGTCCAGAGGCCCTATGGGGCCTGTGTGCCTGCCTGGCCAATCCAGGGCACTAATGGGCCAGTCCAGGAAGTGGGAGGAGATGGGAGGGGTAAGAGGGGGAGGATGTAGCTTCTGGGTGACAGATCCAGTGCCAGGTTTATTAAAAGATGCTTATCGGGGGTCATTGCCCGGATCCTGCTGCTTCCAGCAGTGAGCAGGTGCTGATGCGTGCAGCGGGGGTGTGGTGCAGGGCAGAGAGAAAAGAAGGGTGAGAGAGGAGGTGGGGGGAGCCAAGAAGAGTCACTGGGAGGCAGGTGGGAGTTCTTGGCCTTCTCTCTGCTCCAGCTGCAGTTTTGGGGGGCTGGAAGCTCTGATGCTGGGTTTGGAAATGGAAGTTCCCCCAGGGCCTGAGTTGGGGTTCCTGGGGTGCTGACTGGGGGAAAGTAAGAGCTGGGGGAGCCTTTTCCATTTAAGAGATGGGTGCTAAACCCCAGCAGTGGCCCACATGCTCTCCTGGGCACGAGGGAACAGCAGTCCACTAAACAGAGTGGAGCTCGCTTGTCACCACGGCGCTAATCCTCTAGCTGGAAGGCAGATGGGAGGGGACAAAGATGATGGCTGGACAAAGATGTTCTGGACACGAATCCTGCTAATGCTGTGTACTCAGCCTGTCACCTCCCTTAATCTTTACAACCACTGTGTGAAACAGGTGTGATTGTTAACCCATTCACAGTTGAGTACACTGAGGCTTGGAGAGGTTGTGTCACTTGTCCAAGGTCATGTGGTGGTATGATGTGGCGCTGGGTGGGATTCTAACAAAGATCTCTGACTTTGCAGCCACCACTCATTTGTTTGTTTTGGTTTAATTATCTTTGTATTTTAGTGTAGTTTTAAATTACAGAATTACCGCACAAATGGTAGAGTTTCTGTATGTCCACATGCAATTATCCTATTATTAAGTTTTTTTTTTTTTGACAGGCAGAGTGGACAGTGAGAGAGAGAGAAAGGTCTTCCTTTTGCTGTTGGTTCACCCTCCAGTGGCCGCTGTGCCTGGCGCACTGCGCTGATCCAATGGCAGGAGCCAGGTACTTATCCTGGTCTCCCATGGGGTGCAGGGCCCAAGTACTTGGGCCATCCTCCACTGCACTCCTTGGCCACAGCAGAGAGCTGGCCTGGAAGAGGGGCAACCGGGACAGAATCCGGCACCCTAACCGGGACTAGAACCTGGTGTGCCGGCGCTGCAAGGTGGAGGATTAGCCTAGTGAACCACGGTGCAGGCCTTATTATTAACATTTTACATTAGCATGGAACATTTATGATAATTAGTGAACCAATATTGATACATTGTTATTAGCTAATGACCATATTTTTTCAAATTTCCTCAGTTTTTCCTAATGTCCCTTCTCCCACCTAAGACTCACATTACAATTTAGAAATCTTTATTTATTTTCTTTTTATTTGAAAGTTGGAAAAAGAGAGATGGACAGATAGGGATCTTCTGTCTTCTGGTTCACTCCCTAAATGCCTGCAACTGCCAGGGTTGGACCAAGCCAAAGCCAGGAACCTTGAACTCAGTCCAGGTCTTCATTGAGGGTGGCAGAGACCCAGGTACCTGAGCCATCACCTGCTGCCTCCCAGGGTGCACATCAGCAGGAAGCTGAA
Source organism: Oryctolagus cuniculus (assembly GCF_051225735.1). Lineage (NCBI taxonomy): Eukaryota > Metazoa > Chordata > Mammalia > Lagomorpha > Leporidae > Oryctolagus > Oryctolagus cuniculus. The sequence goes on along the minus strand of NC_142881.1, from coordinate 26,389,916 downwards.
TCAGAAGTGGAGGAGTGGGGACTCGAACCAGGCACTCCAAAGTGAGAAGCCGGTGTCTCCATTGGCAACTCAGCCACTGCACCGAATGCCTACCCCGTTTTTAGTGACAGCGTTTTATGTTGTATTGTCATGTTTTCTTAGGCTCCTCTTGGTTGCGACAATTTCTCATGTTTCCCTTGTTTCTCATGACCTTGACAGTTGTGAGGATGACTGGTTATATATTTCTAGTTGGCCGTCTGCTAGATTTTGTCTGAAGGCCCTCTTTTGATTAGATTGTGGTTATGAGTCTCCAAGAGACCATAAGAGCTGAAGTGCCATTTCCATCCCATCATACCCACTGCACCTGCTGTCAGCATGACTCAGCACTGCTGATGTTGACCTTGAGCGTCCGGCTAAGGTAGCGTGGCAGGTCTCTCCCCTCTAAAGTGAAGGCCACGCTCTCCCCCTTCCTCTGTTGTGCTCTTTGGAAGAAAATCTCCCCATGCGGCCCACACCGAATGGGGGGAGGCCTTTCTTTGTTCCATCTCTCTTCTCTCTGCTCAGCTGATTCATTTAGTTGATCAAGCAGTTACATTTGGAGAAAGGCTGCGCCAGAGAAGACAAGGGAGCCGTAGTGGGCGGAACCGGACCTGGTCTTGGGTCAGGGAAGGTGTCTTGGAGAAGTGACCAGAAAATGAGCAGGAGTTGACTTCCTCTTCCTAGAGAGGGTGCTGCCCCATGCTGGCATGGAGCTGGTCACTTTTCATCCTCGGCCCATGCCTACTAAATGCCACTGGTCACCACAAACGTCATGCGATGGTGACAAATAAACCTCCCCCCCTTTTTTTTCAAAGATTTTATTTATTTGAGAGGTAGAGTTATAGACAGAGAAAGAAAGTGATAGAAAGGTCTTCACTCCCTAAATGGCCCGAGTGGCTGGAGCTGGGCTGATCCAAAGCCAGGAGCCAGGAGCTTTCTCTGGGTCTCCCATGCGGATGCAGGGGCCCAAGCACTTGGGCTATCTTCTGCTGCCTTCCCAGGCCATAGCAGTGAGCTGGATCAGAAGTGGACCAGCTGGGACTTGAACTGGTGCCCATATAGGATGCTGACACCGCTGGTGGAGGCTTAGTCCACTATGTCACATTGCCGGCCTCAGCCTCCTGTATTTTTTTTTTTTTATTACAGATAGAGTTAGACAGTGAGAGAGAGAGACAGAGAGAAAGGTCTTCCTTCCATTGGTTCACTCCCCAAATGGCCGCCGTGGCCGGCACTGAGCCTATCTGAAGCTAGGAGCCAGGTGCTTCTTCCTGGTCTCCAATGTGGTACAGGGGCTCAAGCACTTGGGCCATCCTCCACTGCCCTCCCGGGCCACAGCAGAGAGCTGGACTGGAAGAGGAGCAACCGGGACTAGAACTGGCATCCATATGGGATGCCGGCACTGCAGGTGGAGGATTAACCAAGTGAGCCACGGCGCCGACCCAGCCTCCCGTATTTTAAAAGCACTGTGGAGGGTCAGGCCTGCCCCGGGTTGAGCACCTGGGCTAGGTGTGTTGGGCTGCCTGGCGAAGGGCTGGCCAAACAGCTGGGACGTGGACTGGCTCCGAGTCGCTGCTGAGTACAGAGGGGCTGAACCCAGGCCACAGTCATCCCGGCTCTCAGGGCCAGGAAACTTTCATCAGAACGTTATTAAGCAGACGCCTCCTGGCCTCTCAGAGCTGCCCTGACCCCGCCCCTGCCACAGCAGTGATGCCCTAGTCAGAAAGGCCTCCTGTGTGTTGGGGGGAGAGGGGTAGGGTGGTGTCTGCAGGCTCACCTGGGTGGTCTTTGGCTCCTGGCTACTCCAGAGTGTGGAGTAGGGACTGGGAAGGAGAGAATACTGCTGGTAGGGTTGGGGGGGCTTCCCCCTGGCTCTGGCTTTCACCTTGACTCTCCCCACCTGCCCCAGCCTCTGCCTGACATCTGCTCAGGGCACTGGCCGTTCAGGTCATCTGGAGGCTTGGAGGTGGGAGTCCAGGATGGGAGCTGGCTGTGCCACGGCCTCTGGATGCTGACTCCTGGGGAAGTGGTCCGTCAGGCACCCAGGGGGCTCCGTGGGAGGTCAGGGGCATGCATGCTGGTGCGGGGTCTCCCTCAGGAGCTTGTGGGGTTTTCTCTCTCTCTCTCTCGACTTACTTTATTTGAAAGGTAGAGAACTGAGAGAGAGAGAGAGAGAGAGAGGTCTTTGATCTGCTGGTTCACTCCCCAGAACAGCCAGGGCCGGGCCAGACTGAAGCCAGGAGCCAGAACTCCATCCTGGCCTCCCACGTGGTGACAGGGCCTAGGTAATCGGGCCACTTTCCTCTGCCTTCCCACTCACATTATCAGGAGGCTGGATTGGCAGCAGAGTAGCCAGGACTCAAACTGCTCTCATATGGGATTCTGGCATCACAAGTGGTGGCTTGACTCAGTGTGCCACAAGGCTGGCCCTGATGTGGGCTTTTTGAGCCAGACAGGTGAGCAGGGCTGGGCTGCCTCTGCTCTGTGGCTTCCGGAGGGCAGAGGCGGGACCCCAGCACCTGCGGTGGTGTACCTGCCTTCTGCTGCCCTCCACCAGAGGCCTTTAGCCTTGACCTGGCCAGCCATCCTCAGGTAGCCCCCACCTCTCACATGCATCACACCCACATGCCGCACCCACACATACACACCACACACGCTACACACACACCACACGCACACATACACAGGCACACCATATATCACACTCACCACACATATCACACACTACACATACCCACCACACATAAACATGCATACTACACACGCAACACATCATACACCACATGCACACATACACATGCACACCATGCATCACACATACCACACATACTACACACACCGCACATACACATAGCACACCCACAATTCATACCACACACATACAACGCACCATACACACACACCCCACATGTGCACATACACATGCACACCACACTTCACACACACCACACACTACACACACCCCACACTACACATAGCACACCCACAATTCATACCACACACGTACAACGCACCATACACACACACCCACATGCACACATATACATGCACACCACACTTCACACACACCACACACACCACATACACACACATACCACTACACACATAGCACACACACCCTAACTCCCCTACACATACATACCACACACACACACACACACACACCATGAAAAGTGGCCATAAGCCAGGCAGGACAGGCCAGGGCTGCTCTGGCTTTCCCAGCGTGGAGATCAAAGCCTGCCCCCTGCCCTGGGGCTGGGTGCTTATTAAATTATTAAACTGTCGGTGGGGAGACGTGGCGGGGACTGCATGGCTGGCCCTGGGCTCAGGCAGGATGCAGAGACGGCAGCAGGTGCGGAGGGAAGGCGGGGCAGGAAAGGCTGCTGCTGTCTCTGCCCCTCGGTGTGGGGACTTTGCACGGGGTTGGGTCCCTTTCGTCAGAGGCATCTCAGCCGCCGCTGCCTGCTCTCTCCTTCCATGTAGAGGGTTCACGAGGCCCTGACTGTCCCAGGACTGGGAGACTGAGCCTTCCAATGGTGTCCAGGCACTTCTTGGGTCTCCTGAGTCAGCCTGAGGATGGAGCGCCCTGCACCCGCCTATCCTCCCCTCCAGGGTACAGCCAGGACCCCTTCCTGCCTCTGAGCACCCTGGATTCTCCCCCAGCTTCCAGGAACGGTGGCAGACCTTGGACGCCGTGGAGTGACCCTCCCTGCTTGGGGTGGCAGACTGTACCCCTGCCCGAGTTCTATGCAGGGAACCCCCTCTGTGCAAGTGCAGAAGGGGTTTCCTCTTTCTGCAGCTGTGGCTGGGGGATCTGTGGGCTGAGACCCCAGACACCTGGAGCCAAGAGGGTGGCAGGGGTGGCCGGCCAGGGTGCCAGAGCCTGGGACTTCCTGCATGGGAGGGCAGCCTGCCTGGAAGCAGGGAGGTTGTGTGGAGGAATCCAAAGGCAAGGAGGGGCTGCGAGGAGAGAGCTCCCCACGGCCCAGGACCTGCTCTGCGAGTGGACGTTTGCTCTTGGCTGTGTGGGGCCTGTTTTGGGGCAGAGTGGCCATTTCTGCAGACAAGACCCTGGGTTGGGGTTGAGGTTCCGGGACGGGCTGGGTGAGAGCCCCGTTCCTGCAGGGTGGGTCTCCATTTCCAGGGGCAGGGTCCATGACTGCAAGTGAGCCAGTGTCTATTTTGGGGCTCAGTGTCCCCGTCTTGGGCTTGGGCCTTGATTACATGGGTGAAGGTCTTGTGTCCTGGGAGAAAGGGAAGAGCTAGAGCCCCCCGTCTCTTCCAGAGGAGACCTTCTGGGGCCGTTCGCAGAGGAAGGGCCCTGCAGAGACTGCTGAGACCAGTGAGGCCCCTGCAGGCTCCAGGTCTCTGGCCACAGCTTTGGTCCGACTGTGATGCTGACTCACAATGCACCCTCCGTGCTCCCTGAACCTCCCCGAGTGGCACTCACAGTGGGCTCCCCAGGCTCTGCTGCTCTGTGAGTCAAATGCACGGCGACAGCGCTCTAGCTGCCCCGGGCACTGCCAGCTTGGTCCAGTTAGTGCCAATTGGATCTTAACTTGTGCTGAGCAGCCCCTGGGGAGAGGGAGCCCATGTGGGCCATGTTAAATCCGGGTTCCTGGGGCTCGGCATGTGGCTCTGGCAGGTGGGAGCTGGGCCAGGTTGGGCCAAGATCTCTCTGCCTAGTGGGCAGCTCTCACTCCACCCAGAGTGATGGCGGGGGACATGCTGTCAGTGCAGCTGGGCTGGCACCTGACCGGTAGACGGACGTGTTGCTCTGTGGTCGCTCCTCAAGCCCCTTGCCCATTCCCTCCAAGGTGCAGCCCTCTCTCAGAGCCAGAGTTGCAGGGAAGAAAAAAATTCCATCATATTGTCGCAGGCTCTCAGCTTGGTGACACCCCCCTGGCCGCTTCCCTCCTGGGTCTTGCTTAAGGATCCTCTTGGGGCTGCTCAGGCAGGTGGCCTTGGCCTTACTTCCTGGACGTCTCCTGGGCACCCTCACTGCTCCCCATGCTCACTTGCCTGGGAACTGGTGGGGGGGGCTTGAATGGGGCTCCTGGCCCTCGGCCTCCTATCTACCCCTGCTGCACAGGGCCCTTCCTGTCCCAGAGGCCACCTCTGTTCTACCCAAAGCAGGGACGGCAATGAATGGGGGAGACAGTTTCCATTATGGGAGAGTTTCTTTCATGTTCTAGACCCTCTCCCTTGGTTTAGAGCCCCCTCCCTGTGGCCAAGGAGCCTCGGGCTTTTCCTTACCAGCAAGTCTGGTTCTGCAGGGACGCCCAGACCCCACTCTCTGGGCCTGGCCAAGGAGCCTGAGGCTGAGGGACCTGGGTGTCCCTCTGGGCTGTGGAAACCAACCCAGATGTTGACTTTGGTGCAGCCTAGCAATTGTCTGGTGCTCCCCAAGGTCATCGAGGGGCACCTGGGCCAGTCAGTGGTGCCTGGGATATAAGGAGAGGAGAGGAGAGGCCCCCAGGATGGCCTGTGCTACGGAGGAGGCACGGGCTCTGGATTGGACTTTGCTGCCTGGGCCACCTTGAGCGAGAGGCTTAACTACCAGGTGCCCTGATTCCTTCCTTGAGCTCATCCTTGTCTCATGACGAGAGCACAGTAAGTACCAGCTGTCGTTGTCATCATTAGGCTTAACCTTCAGGTCTCAGCCTAGACATCGCTTCCTCCAGGAAGCCTTCCCTGAGTATTTGGCCAGGTTGGGCGGCTCATGCTGTCCTCTCCTCTCCCACCACTGCCCTGTACTCCCTTGTCCCTGGTCATGCCAGTCCTCAGGGCCTGCTCACTTGTCACAACTTTTCCTCTTTCCCTTGCTTAAATGCTGTTGCTACCACTGGTGCCTGGCATACAAATGTTTTGAAATGAATTCAAGAATGGGCTAGTTCTGGGGATTTCAGACTTCTTCCATGGGCCCTTCAGGGCTGCCACAGTGAACACTCTGCTCTGTTGGAATGAGACCTGAGTCCCTGGCTGTGGGGCCCAGAGAAGAGATGGCAAGAGCACAATGGAACCATTGGTTCATTCATTCATTCATTCATTCACTGAGGGCACAGGTGCTCGCTGAGAGCCCTCCAGGTGCCAGGCCTCATGCTGGGCTCTGGGGGCAGACATGGCCCTGCCTCATTGAGCTTGTGGTGCTGACCACTGGGGTAGAGGGAGGTCAGAGGTCAGAGAGAGGGCTTCTGGGAAGGAGGGGGTTCATTTTGAAGGATGGTGGAGAAGTTGGGGGTAGACAAAGGGCACCTTTCTGCTGGGGACAGGCAGGGGCCAGTGGAGGACAAGGGGCTGCCTCTGTGTGGCCATAAGGCCAGGCTGGCCGATGACAGTGTGGCCTGGAGGTGTGGGGGCTGAGCCCAGGCTTCCAGAGCTGTGGGTACCACTGGTCTCAGTGCTGCGATCCACAGCGGGTGACATGAGCAGGTCACGTCACTCCTGAGTGTTCGCTTATTTGCCTGCAAGATGGGGTGTGTGATGCCTGCCCCGCAGGGCCACAAGACCACAGTGGCCAAGTCCTTTGTGGAGGAGATGCCCAGGAAAGTGGGGGAAGCAGGGCAGGGCCACAGGGCTTGGCAAGGCAGAGGGCAGGTGTGTGTGCCAGTCTGGCTGCTGGGAAGGCGGGAGGGCTGGCTGGCTTCAGGCTTCTCTGTTTTGTAAATAACCAGCTTCTTACCCTTGGCTAGTTGTGTGACACTGATGGAGGCAGGTGGGGTGCTGCCAACAGGGGCTGTGCTGTCTAGGAGGCGTAGGGCCCCTTCTCCCCATCTTCCCCTTCCTGGCCTCCTGGGCAAGGCCGATGGGAGTGGGATGGGAGTGCCTGCAGTCTTCCCACTGGCTGCTTGCTCCTCTGTCTGTCTCACATTGTCTGGTCCCTGGCACATTCCTACCCTTGCAGACGCAGAGAGTCCCCTGCCCCCCACATAAGACCCCGTGCCCACCCTGCTGGGCTACCTGCTGAAGTCTGTCTGCCTCCCTGGGCACCCCAGGGGCCAGAGGGGCTCACTGGCCTCTCCTGTGTCCCGGGCTCTGAGACAAAGGGCGGTGTTCATGCTCAGCGCCAAGCAGTGTGGCCCGGGCAGGTCTGTTTAGTCTTGTCCAGCTAACGTAAACCAGCCGGAACCGGGCTGCGGCGGCCACTTTGCTGGAGGTTCCCTTATTTGGAATGAAATGCATTGTTTTCCACTGGGAGGCTTTGGGGACTCTGGGGAGGCCAGGCTGGGCCCGGCCCCAAGGTGTGGCTTGGTGGTTCCTCTGGCAGTCCCCAAATGTCTGTGCCACAGAAGCTGACCCTTGGTACGCCTCTGTCCCTGTGGGGCTCACAGACTGGGGACAACCTTAAGCCACGCCCCAGCTCTCATGGGTGGAGGGTCCCTGGGATCATGTGTTGTCCTCCCTAACTGTTGACAGAGGGAAACTGAGTCTCGGAGATGAGAAGGAACTGCCCAGACTTGCAGGGCAGGTAAGGCGGGTGGAGGTTTGGAAGCCAGGCCCTGGTCCTCTGGTTCTCAGATTGTGTGCTATGGACCAGGGCACCTCTGACCGGGAGCTGGAGGCAGGGTGGGTGGTGCAGAAGAATCTCACCTGATGTGGCCTGCAGCCTGGGGGCCCTCTCAGGTTTCTGGGGAGGCTAAGCATGGAGACCTGGGGCTGTAAGCTGACCGATGGGCTTGGGAGAACAGAGAGGGGTGCTGGGTCTCGACCCTGCTGATTCAGTGTGACCTTGGCCTTGGCCTTCCCCACCTGTCCTGGAAGCTCGGTCTTTTTTGTGTGTCTCCCAGGGCATGGCCTGGATCCCCTGAGGTCAGAGAGGGTCTCTCACCCGCAACAGGCCTTGTGAACCAGCTCACTGGATGGGCTGCGATCCTGCTCCGTGCCTACTTTCTGCTTCCTGGTGAAGGGCTCTCTGCTGTCTGACCACCCATGGCCAGGATTTGCTGCTCGTGCCCCGGCTTGGGTCTTCTGCCCTTGGACTTCTCCCACCCTCGGAATCCTGAGTGTGCAGGGGCAGGTCCCTCAGACCCAGGCCCAGTTTGTTCCCTGGAGGGATGCCTAGAGAGGGCGGGGACTGCTATGGGGCAGCGGAGCCTCACCAGACACTGTGGCAAGGCAAGGCAAGGAGCCTTAGAGGCAAAACTTGGGCTCAGATCTCCAGCCTGGCGATTGTTGGCTGGGCTGCTAACCTGGGGCAGAGACCTCCAAGCCGGGGCTCTCTTTGCCCGCTCTAGGGCCAGCTACAGAGGGGACAGGTGAGTTACTGCGAAGATGACGTGAGCGGATGCCTGCAAAATGTCTGCCCGCGAGGGCCCCACAGATAGAGCAGGGAGCAGGCAGGAAGTGGGCCGGCCGCGACTGCTGATCCCTGAGCCGGGGCCCTGGCTGCAGGCTGCTCAGCCAGCTTGGGGTCCCCCAGGCCAGCCTGAGCTCTAGCGAGGCCCCTTCTCTAGAAACAGTGCCTGCGTGGATCTCCTTTCTAGAGGAAGCTCCCCGTTTCATGTCCTTTAAAAAGAGATTCTCATTTCACCCTTTTCCTGTTTACGGAGAACTCACAGCTGGGGCGTAGGAAGCTGTGACTGGCCAGTGCTGGCTGCAGAAGGAACAGGTGACGTTAGAAAGAGCAGCTCGAGAAACCCTGACTTTGAAGCCTCCTGGTGCTGGGAGAATGAGGGCAGGAGACACTGCAGTGTTTACTATGAGAATTCCATTCAGCGCGCTCTCGGCAGTAACACTAGTACTACGATCCAGGCCGTTTATAAAGGTAGGGTAAACTTTCGCTTCTACAGGACCAGGGAGACACTCATTTACAAAAGACTGTCTGTTGCCAGGAGCAAACCAGCAGAGAGAAACACTGAGCTCAGCAGTCAGAGCAAAGGAGGCTGGTGCACGGACAGTGCCCACACAGGCCCTGAGCAGGTGTCCCTGGCAGTGGGAGCCTTAAGGTTCTGGATTTGCTTTCTGAAAAGCCCTCTGCAGCTGTCTTGTGGAGGATGGAGTTAGGAGGGACAAGCTGGGGGACCAGGAGACCAGATATGATGGGAGTGTCATCATCTAGAGGGAAAGATGCTATATCACACAGCTTCTAAAAAATATTTTATTTGAAAGGTAGAGAAGGAGGGAAGGGGTATCTTATCTGCTGGTTCACTCCCCAGATGCCTGTAACAGCCAGGTAGAAACCAGGAGCCAGGAACTCAGTCCTGTAACAGCCAGGTAGAAACCAGGAGCCAGGAACTCAGTCCTGTAACAGCCAGGTAGAAACCAGGAGCCAGGAACTCAGTCCTGTAACAGCCAGGTAGAAACCAGGAGCCAGGAACTCAGTCCTGTAACAGCCAGGTAGAAACCAGGAGCCAGGAACTCAGTCCTGTAACAGCCAGGTAGAAACCAGGAGCCAGGAACTCAGTCCTGTAACAGCCAGGTAGAAACCAGGAGCCAGGAACTCAGTCCAGGTCTCCCACAGAAGTGGCAAGTACCCACTTTCTTGAGCCATCATCTGCTGCCTCCTAGTGTGCACATTAGCAAGAAGCTGCAGTTGGTAGCAGAGCCAGGGTTAGAACCTAGGTGCTCTGATATGCAGCATCTTAACTACTGTGCCAAACACCTGCCTTTATTAGACAGCTTTTTGTCACTATAACGAAATGCTGGAGGGAGGCGTCTTACGAAGACAAAGAGGTGTGTTTAGCTCACAGTTCTGGAGACTGAAGGTCCAAGCGGCATAGTGTATGTTCCTGTGAGGCCCTGTGTCAGATGGGGCAGGCATGTGCAGGAATGGTGAGACAGGATGCAGAGGGGGTAGGGGGCAGCTTCATCTTTTTATGACAATCCTCTCCAGTGAGCTAACTCAAGACTCCAGCGAGGATGTCCCTCATCCCTTCTGATGGCAGGGCCCCGTGTCCTGAGGACCTCCCACCAAGCCCCACCACTTAATGGTTCTACCACCTCCCAAGACTACCACCCTGGAGACCAAGCTCCCAACACATGGACCTTTGAGTGACAACACCACACACACCATGGCAGATCCCAAAGCCTGCCGGACAGCTATGCTGCAAGAGAGGAAGGGACTCACTGAAATCCGTGGAAGAGGTGTGCTTGGCGGCACCAGCAAATGAGTGACAAGTATGAATGGAGGGAGAGGGGAGAGCCCAGGTGGTGCCCAGATTATCAGGTCAGTAGGAAGGTGGTGATCCCACTAGGAGCCAGGCTAAAGAGGACTGGAGGGGCTGGCGCTGTGGTGTAGTGGGTGAAGCTGCCTCCTGTAGCACTGGTATCCCATATGGGGGTGCCAGTTCCAGTCCTGGCTGCTCCAGTTCCAATCCAGCTCCCTGCTATTGCCCCTGGGGACAAAGTGGGAGATGGCTTGGGCCCCTGCACCCACATGGGAGACCCGGGAGAAGCTCCTGGCTCTTGGCTTCAGCCTGGCCCAGCCCCAGCCATTGTGGCCATTTAGGGGTGAATCAGTGGATGGAAGACCTTTCTCTCTCTCTGCCTCTCCATCTCTGTAACTCTGACTTTAAAATAAATTAATAAGCCTTAAAAAAAAAAAAAAAGAAGAGGACTAGAGGGGAAGATGGATTGGGCTTTGGTCAGGGTGTATCTGAGGATGTCCTGGGGGAGACACTGGGTCAGCAGCCCCAGGATGAACCTGAAGTCCCAGGGAGAGGTTGTAGCTACATCGTGTTGTTAGCAGTGGGTGCACTTAAACCATGAGAGTGAATGAAGCATCACAGAGTGTCCAGAATGAAACTGTGAAGGAGTCACTGGAGAGGTACAGAAAAGGGCAGAGGGCCAGAGAGGCCTACGGGGCCCAGGGAGTAGAGGTCGGAGGTGTGATGTGGCCCAGTGCACAGGGTCTCAGCCTTTACTGGGCCTGCAGGTTACCTGGGGAGCTCGTAAAAATGCAGAGTCCTCCTCAGAGGATCTTGAGCAGCCAAAACAATTCTGAAAAAACACAAACCGGAGGAGTCATATTGCAGTATTTGCAAAAATTTAATTTGTTTTTATTTATCTGAGAGGCAGAGACAGAGAGAGCTCCTGTCAGCTGGTTAACTACCCAGATGCCTGCAATGGCTGGGGCTGGGTCAAGCTGAAGCTAGAAATCAGGAACTTGAGCCGGATCGCCCATGTGCATGGGGACCCAGCCTTTGAGCCATCACCTGCTGCCTCCCAGGGTGCCCATTAGGAAGCTGGAATCAGGAGTGGAGCTGGGATGTGGACCTAGGTACCCCAGCAGGGGATGCTGGCATCCCAACTAGCATAAGCACTGTGCCAAACGCCTGCCCCAGTCAAACGATTTTCAGAGGATGCCAGGATCACCCAGTGGGGGAAGGGCAGTCTTTCCCACAAACGGTGCTGGGACAACATGCAAGAGGATGAAGTTGGACCCTTCCTAGCTCATATACAGAAATACCCATATGCTAGCCTACGTCTGTAATACTCTTTTTTTTTTTTAAAAAAGGGTTTATTTATTTATTTGAAAGGAAAAGTTACAGGGAGAGAGAGGAAGGAGGGAGGAAGGGAGAAAGAGAGAGAGAGAGAGATCTTCCACCCATTGGTTCACTCCCCAAATGGCCAAACTGGCCAGGACTGTGCCAGGCTGAAGCCAGAAGCCAGAAGCTTCTTCCAGGTCTCCTACATGGGTGCAGGGGCCTAGGAACCTGGGCCATCTGCTGCTGCTTTTCCAGGTGTGTTAGCAGGGAGCTGGATTGGAAGTAGAGCATCTGGGACTCAAACTAGTACTCATACGGGATGCTGGCAGTATAGGCCATGGCTTAACCCACTTTGCCTCAGTGCCGGCCCCAACTGTAAAACTCTTACAAGAAAATATAGGGTAGGCCAGTGCCACAGCTCACTTGGCTAATCCTCCACCTGCAGTGCTGACACCCTGGGTTCTAGTCCCGGTTGGGGCGCCGGATTCTGTCCCGGTTGCTCCTCTTCCAGTCCAGCTCTCTTCTGTGGCCTGGGAAGACAGTGGAGAATGGCCCAAGTGCTTGGGCCCTGCACCCCATGGGAGACCAGGAAGAAGCATCTGGCTCCTGGCTTTGGATCGGTGCAGTGTGCTGGCCGTAGCGGCCATTTGAGGTGTGAACCAATGGAAGGAAGACCTTTCTCTCTGTCTCTCTCTCTAGGACTCAAAGGCGTATGCAACAATAGGAAAATTTGACCTCATGAAAATTTTACAGAATTATACATCAAAACCCACTATCAGCACTTTAGAAATTTATTATTTTCATTTTATTTGAAAGGCAGAGAGACAGTTGAGAGGAGGAGAGAGAGAGAGAAACATAGACATAGATCTCCCATCTGCTGGTTTACTCCCCAGATGCCTGCAACAGGCAGGGTTGGGCCAGGTTGTAACCAGGAGCCCAGAACTCCCATGTGTGCAGCAGGGTTCCAAGTTCTGGGCCCATTGCCTTCTGCTCCCAGGGTGCACATTAGCGGGAAGCTGGAATGGAAAGCAGAGCCCTGGGGAATCCAGGGTGTCCAGGATGAGATACAGGCATCCCGAGTGGTGTCTTAATTGCTAGGCCATACGCTGACCCCCCCCGAAGTTAACTTTTAAACTCAATTATAGTACAGCATTTAAGTCTGTCAGTGTCTTTGTAGGAATCTGGGGAGTGAACCAGTGGATGAAAGATCTCTCTCTGCCTTACAAAAAACAAAACAAAAATTGCTGGGGGCCTGCATCAGGCCAGGCGAGCAGGGAACGGTCTGATGGTTAATGCCGGTGGGCTTTTAGCCTTACCCAGGCCGTTCACCATAGGGAGACACCTGCCAGGTGGACAGGACTCTTGGCCAACCCTCCCCCTGGCCCAGCAACTCCTGGGCCACACCGTGGTTTGCCCCAGGGCATGCCTGCTTCCTGAGTATCCCCTTTCCACCCTGTGGGGTCCGGGGGCCAGGTTAGTGTCTCGAGGATAGCTTTGCTTTTCTGCTCTGTGACCAGCTGATTCCACACTCCGAAATGCAAGAAAGCTTATGACCAAGACCCTTGCCTACCTGCTGCCCACATAGAGCTTCCAGAAGGAGGGAGTAGGTTAAACAAATAGCATCCGCACCTCTAGGAATGCTTTGCAGCTTTTAACATCAGTAAGGTACTGTGATCAAAACTGTCTTCCATATGAAGGGAAAAAGCAAGTTCCATGGCATTGTATGTGGTACCGGCTTATTTGTACTTAGAGCATTAAGTTTTCCCTCTCTCCCTCCTCCTTTCCCGCTCGCGCGCTCTCTCTCTCTCTCTCTCTCTCTCTCTCTCTCCATTCCTTTCTTTCCAGTGATAATTTTTGCAAGGCCGCTGTGTGCCAGGTGCTGTTCTAGGCGTCGGGATTCAGCAGTGAACATGTTTTCTGTCTCATGGAGTTAACATTGTTATGAGGAGAGACAGATTTAAAAAAAAAAACAAACAAACCAACTAGGTGCCATATGGGCTGTCAGATGGTCATAAGTGCTGTGCAGAGCTGGGGATTATGGGGGGGGGGGGCGGGTCTGGGGAGGTTCACGTTTTAAAATAGGCTGGCCAGGGAAGGCTGGCGAGGGCACTGGAGGGCGGAGTGCGCGATGCAGATAGCTGGGGGGAGGGGCAGCCCTCGTCTATGCATCTATTTATCACCATCTGCATTTACTCTTATTTCTTTCTGAAAAGAAGTTTTATTTATTTGAAAGGCAGACAGAGCTCCCAACTGCTGGCTCACTTCCCTAAATGCCCGCAACAGCAGGGCCTGGGCCGGGGCTGAAACCGGGAGCCAGGAACGTGGTCCAGGTCTCCCACAGGGGAGGCAGGAACCTAATCACTTGAGCTCTCACTTGCTGCCTCCCAGGGTCTGCGTTAGCAGGAAATCAGAGTCAGGGTGGAGGTGGATATTGACCCCAGGAGCTGGGACATGGGCTATGGGCCTCTTAGCCAGTATCCTAACAGCTAGGCCAAATGCCTGCCCCTGCTGTTCACGCTTACTGTGTACAAACACAGACTAAGGCCAAGTGCCCCCCTAAACCGAGGTGCGTGGGGGTCTGTGGAGTGGTACAGGGAGAGGCTACCTTCATTTTTTATACCATACAAATCGGTACTGTTTTGTTTATTTTTAATAACACACACATCTCTTTTACAGTTTAAGCATTGTTTTAAAAATGAACTTTTATAGCTCTGCCCCCTCCTGGCATGGAGGATGGTCTGCAGACTCCACCCCACTTTGAGCATTGTTTCCAGGATGATATGTAAGCACCAGTGCTTTTGCCTAAAAACAGTGCAGTCTTTCTTTTTTTTTTTTAAAAAAAAAATATTTATTTATTTATTTGAAAGGGTTACACAGAGAGAGGAGAGGCAGAGAGAGAGAGATCTTCCATCCGCTGGTTCACTCCCCAGTTGGCTGCTACTGCTGGAGCTGTGCCAATCCGAAGCCAGGAGCCAGGAGCTTCTTCTGGGTCTCCCACGCTGGTGCAGGGGCCCAAGGACTTGGGCCATCTTCTACTGTTTCCCGGGCCATAGCAGAGAGTTGGATCAGAAGTGGAGCAGCCGGGACCTGAACTGGTGCCCATATGGGATGCTGGCGCTGCAGGCAGTGGCTTTACCCTCTATACCACAGCACTGGCCCCATCTTTTTATTTCTTTTTCTCCTCCCATCCTGTGCCCAGAACAGGCTGAGGTCGATGGGCACCGCATGGAACCCTGGATTCTCCCACCTGAATGAGGGTCCCTGGGAGTCACTGCCAGGCCTCCCCCTCCCAGGCTCTGCAATGCTTGGGTCTGGTTCCCAACCCTAAAGGCTGAAGGACCTGTGGTGGAATGAGAAGACCATGCCAAGATGGCCGCTGGCAATGGAACCTGCCTGGCAACAGGCTGTGATTGGATGGCTTCAGAAACCACATGACAACGGAGCCTGCCTGGCAGCAGGCTGTAATTGGATGGTTTCGGAAACTGCCTTGCAATAGGCTGTGATTGGTGAGGGCATAGACCGCCCCTTGACCGGATTGACTGCCTTGGCTATATAAGCTGCTGTACCAACTGAAATAAATGAGTCTGTGGGCTGCTTGCCTCTGGCCTGCTTTCACTGGACTCCCGGGGTCTTTGTGGTGACTCCGCACCTCTTGCCCCCACTGCTCTCCTCCTCTCAGAACGAATCTACCTCAACAAGGACCCCTTCAGGGTTTATTCAGAAGACCCTAAGTCCTCCAGGAGCCTTGTGTGGTTTGGAGGCCCCTGTTCTGTGCATCATGCACCCCACATTTCTGTCATCATTTAAAACTCCACTATGGCCACCAGCACTGCTGCTTTGAAAAACACTTATTGGGGCCAGTGCTGTGGCGTAGAGGGTGGGGTTGCCGCATGCAGTGCAGGCATCCTATGTGGGCGCCGGTTCAAGTCCCGGCTGCTCCGCTTCCCATCCAGCTCTCTGCTATGGCCTGGGAAAGCAGTGGAAGATGGCCCAAGTGCTTGGGTCCCTGCCCCTGCGTGGGAGACCTGGAGGAAGCTCCTGGCTCCTGGCTTTGGATTGGCGCAGCTCTAGTCATTGCAGCTATTTGGAGAGTGCACCAGTGGATGGAGGACTTTCTTTCTTTCTCTCTCTCTCTTTCTCTCTCTCTCTCTCTCTGCCTCTGCCTCTCTGTGACTCTGCCTTTAAAATAAAATAAATAAATCTTAAAAAAAAAAACCCAAAACCACACTTATTAAGGGGCCAGCATTGTGGCATAATGGGTTAAGCCACAGCCTGTGGACGCCAGCAACCCTTATGGGTGCTGGTTTGAGTCCTGGCTGCTCCACTTCTGATCCAGCTCCCTGATAATATGCCTAGGAAAGCAGCGGAAGATGGCAGAAGTGCTTGGGCTCCTGTACCCCCATGGGAGACCTAGAAGAAGCTTCTGGCTCCTGGCTTCAGATCAGCCCAGCTCTGGCCATTGTGGCTATCTGGGGAGTGAACCAGCGGATGGAAGGTTCTCTCTTTCTGTCTCTCCATCTCTCTCTGTAACTATGCATTTCAAATAAATTAATCTGAAAAAACCAGTTGTTAATGGATTATGAAAGTAGGATATTTTTTGGAACATTCAGGAAAGTATAAAGGAGAAAGAACTCTGACATGCTTAAGGTCACTATTTTAGTGTATTTTTCTGGTGTAATTTTTGTGTTCTTAGAAGTGGTCTTTGTCTCACAGTCAGGACCTCCTTGATCGTGAGGCTAAAGGGCAGTGTGGGGGACAGTATGGAGTGAGCCATGCATCCCGTGAACGTCTCCACCCGATCCCACACATTCAGATGCATTAGCATGTCTCCTGATGCAGAGCCAAGATCTGCAGATTGGAATTCTCGAGTGTCTCTTGTAGACACCCCCTGAGACACGCTCTCCACTTGTCAATTTTGGCTTCTTCAAAGTGGAACAAGAGCCTCAAGCTGCTTATGAATGAAGTTGGGTGCAAAATCCTACACATTTCTCCTGACTGTTTTTCAGTGGCCGTGCCTGCGAATGGGAGGAATGTGACAGTGCTTTCCTAGGGACCAGCCTCAGCGCGTCTTTTCAAAGCGCTCAACTTCATTTACGTCTCAGCCGTTTCTGACTATACAGTGAGATTAAGTACAGGCGTTATTTTGCACCATCATCACTGTGCATCTCAGAACGGCTTTCATTCGGCCGTACGGAAACCCCGTGCCCAGGAAACAGTAGCTGTCGCTTTCCTGCTGCCTCCGGCACCTGGCAACACCAATCTACTTTCTGTGTCGGCTCTGGGCCCCTCAGATAGGTGGAAAGGTACAGGATTTGTCCTTTTGTGACTGGTTTATTTCACGTAGCATAGGGGAAGAGAGAGAGGGAGGGAGAGAGAGGGAGAGGGAGGGCGGGAGGGCGGGAGGGAGAGACTCACATACACTGAAGGGGGGAGAGAGGGAGGAGAAAGAGACTCACATACACTGAGGGAGGAGAGAGAGAGAGAGAGAGAGAGAGACTCACATACACTGAGGGCGGGAGAGAGAGGCTGAGCAGCGAGAGTGCTCCTATCTACTGTTCATCTTTTCTGATGCCTGCAGTGGCCGGGGCTGGGCCAGGCTGAAGCTGGGAGCTGGGAACTCCACCTGAGTCTCCCACATGGGTGTCAGAGACCCAACCATTTGAGCCATCACTGCTGTCTTCCGGGATCTGCATTAGCGAGAAGCTGGAATTGGGAGCTAGGGGCAGGGATTGAATTAGGCACATGATACGGGGTGTAGCATCTTGATTGGGGTCTTAACTGCTAGGCCAAAGCATATATCATCTGCCTCCCTCCCTCCTTTCCTTCCTTCCGTCCTTCCATCCTTCCAGATGTATTTATTTATTTGAAAGAGAAAGAGGGAGGGAGGGAAGGAGGGAAGGAGAGAGAGAGAGAGAGAGAGAGATAGAGAGAGAGAGAGAGAGAGAGAGAAAATATCTTCTATCCGCTGGTTTACTCCCCAGATAGCAATGGCCAGGCCTGGGCCAGGTTGAAGCCAGAAGCCAGAAGCCAGGAGATTCTTCCAGGTCTCCCATGTGAATGGCAGGGGCCCAAACATTTGTGCCATTTCCCACTGCCTTTTCATCCTTCCAGATGTATTTATTTATTTGAAAGAGAAAGAGGGAGGGAGGGAGGGAAGGAAAGAGAGAGAGAGAGAGAGAGAGAGAGAGAGAGAGAGAGAGAATATCTTCTATCCGCTGGTTTACTCCCCAGATAGCAATGGCCAGGCCTGGGCCAGGTTGAAGCCAGAAGCCAGAAGCCAGGAGATTCTTCCAGGTCTCCCATGTGGATGGCAGGGGCCCAAACATTTGTGCCATTTCCCACTGCCTTTTCAAGGTCATCAGCAGGGAGCTGGATTGGAAGTGGAGCAGCCAGGACACAAACCGGCACCCATTTGAGATGCTGCAATGCCACATTTGATAGTTTTATTTTATTTTATTTTATTTTTTTGACAGGCAGAGTTAGACAGTGAGAGAGAGAGACAGAGAGAAAGGTCTTCCTTCCGTTGGTTCACCTCCCAATGGCTGCTACGGCCAGTGCACTGCACCGATCCGAAGCCAGGAGCCAGGTGCTTCCTCCTGGTCCCCAATGCGGGTGCGGTGCCCAGGCACTTGGGCCATCCTCCACTGCACTCCTGGACCACAGAAGAGAGCTAGACTGGAAGAGGAGCAACGAGGACAGAATCTGGCACCCCAGCTTGGACTAGAATCCGGGGTGCCGGTGCCGCAGGCGGAGGATTAGCCCGGCCAGTTTTTGTTTTTTAAGACTTATTTATTTGAGAGGGATGGAGAGAGAGAGAGAGAGAGAGAGAGAGCGAGTGAGCTGAATCTGGGAACTCCATCCAGATCTCCCACATGGGTGGTGGGAACCCAATTACTGGAGCCATCATTGCTGCCTCCCAGTCTGGATGGGCAGGAAGCTGGAATCAGGAGCTGGAGCTGAATGGAACTCAGGTATCCTGATGTGGTGGGTGGGCATCTTAGCTGATGTCGTGGTTTTTTTTTTTTTTTTTTTTTTTTTTTTTAGATTTATCTATTCATTTGAAAGGGTAATGCAGAGAGAAGGAGAGGCAGAGAAAGAGAGGGAGAGGTCTTCCATCCGCCGGCCCACTCCCCAGTTGGCCTCAATGGCTGGAGCTGTGCCGATCCAAAGCCAGGAGCCAGGAGCTTATTCTGGGTTTCCCACGTGGGTACAGGGGCCCAAGTCCATCTTTCACTGCTTTCCCAGGCCATAGCAGAGAGCTGTATTGGAAGTGGAGCAGCTGGGACTCGAACCAGTGCCCATATGGGATGCTGGCACTACAGGTGGTGGCTTTACCTGCTACGCCACAGTGCTGGCCCCAACTGTTGTCTTAACCAGTGGGATAAATGTCTGCCCTAACAGATATTTTTTTTTAAAATCCTTTTAAAAAATGTTATTAAAGGCTAACATATAGCACACTACACCTATTTAACACACTGTGATGTAGTTTGACACACACATACACCTGTAAAACCTTCCATACTGTCAGGGTAGTGGACGTCTCCATCATCTTCAACAGGTTCCTGGCACCTTGAGAAATCCGGGTCCCCTGTTCCTCTGTGTGCTCCCTGACCCCATCCTCAAGTGACCACCCGTCTGCTCTCTGTCACCGTAGCTTCATTTGCCCGTTTTAGAGTCCTGTGGGAACAGCATCAGGCGGCATCTGTTCACTTGCCTCGGGCTTCCTTGTCTCCCTGTGGTTAGTCTGAGATGTTCACGTTGTGCTGTGCATCAGTAGCCTGCTCTACGCATTGCTCAGCGTGTTCTGCGCGTGCCCCCTGACTTGTTTGTTCACTCACCTCTTGATGGACATTTGTGTTGTCTTCAGTTTGGAGCCAGTAGGAATTTAATTGTTACAAGAAGATGGATGTAGCCTGTGCCTGGAGCTGTTTTTCCTTTTCTCTTGGGCTGATACCTAGAGGTGTGGTGGGATGGCTTGGTCAGGTAGTGGGTGTGTGTTCAGCTTTCTCAGGAACTGCTGAAATGTTTTCCAGAAAGGTTGCACCAAGTTACATTTTAAGGCCGGTGATGTGGTGCAGCAGGTTAAGTCGCTACCTGGGATGCCGTATCAGAGCACCAGGTCGAGCTGCAGCTGCTCCACTTCCAATCCAGCTCCCTGCCACTGCTCTTGGGAAGACAGCGGAAGATGGCCCATACTTGGGCCTCTGAACCTATGTGGGGGACTCAGATGGAGTCCTGGCTCTTGGCTTCGGCCTGGCTCAGCCCCAACCATTGCAGCCATTTGGAAGTGAACCGGCAGATGGAAGATCTCTCTGTCTGTCTGTCTGTCTCGCTGTATCTCTGCCTTTCAAATAAATGAAATAAATTTTTTTAAAAGTTATATTTTCACCAGCAGTGTGAGGGTTCTGATTTCTCTAGATTCTTATCAACACTTGGTAGGGGCAGTCATTTTATTTGGCTGTTCTAATGGGTGTATAGTGTTTATTGCATGTGTGTTAGCTTTTATCTCCTTATTGACAAATCACACTGAACATTTTTCCATGTGCTTCCTTGCTGTTCATATATTATCTATTATGGTATGGTGTCTAAGTTTTTGCCCACTATTTCCTATTGGGTTACTTTCTTAGTGTTGGGTTTTAAGAATTTGTATACTTGAGATTCCCTATTAGATATAAACTTTGCAACAATATTCTCCCAGTCCATGGCTTTACTTTTCATTTTCTGAAAAGAGACTTTTGGTACTTCTTGTTTACTATTTTTAAAAATTGCATAGTCTCTTCTGTCATAAACAAGGATAGAGACACCACAGTGGGGCACATAGCTCATCTGCAGGGACCAAAAGGTGGTGACAGGGTCATAAGGGAGACCCCACCAAGTTTAAGGATTCCGTGTGCAGTGGGCATCAACCAGAATGTGCTCCAGAGAGAATGGACTCTGTGTTTACTTAAGGGGGCAACGTGTCCAATGCAAAGGTTGCATGTTCCAGCTTCTCCTGAGGCTTGCTGTGGCCATCTGACTACACTTGAGGCTTGCTGTGGCCATCTGACTACACTTGAGGCTTGCTCTCGCCATCTGACTACAGTTATCACAGAGGATTGATCCCAGGCTGCTGGCAGATACCAAAATCTGTAGCTGCTCAAGTCCTTTATGTAAGTATGATGTTTGCCTAGAACCTGTGCCGTCCTCCTGTGTACTTTCAGCCGTCTCTCACCCAGTACAAGGTAATGGTACCCTGTATTGTTTAGGGAATAATGACAAGGAAGAAAAGCCGTATGTGTTCAGCCTAGATGCAAGCATCACAGGTCTCGTTACATTGCCTGTGCTCAAGTAAATGCTGGCCAGAGGCCGAAGGCTGTGAAGTGCAGGTGTCTGTAGCAGGGTGCCCGTGTGTCACTTCATCTGCGTGGATTCAGCGTTGTGCTTCACTGGCATGGGGCAAATTCTAGTTTTGCTTTTTTGAAATGTTCTGAATTCTCCCCTCCCCCCATTATTTTCAGTCCATGGTTGCTGAATCCCGTGGCTACAGAGGGGCTGACTGTACTTTCCTCCCAATGATATGTGACTTAGAATACATATCCTTTAAATAGGAATAGATAGGGGCCGGTGCTGTGGTGTAGCGGGTAAAGCCGCCGCCTGCAGTGCCTGCATCCCATATGGGTACCGGTTCGAGTCCTGGCTGCTCCTCTTCCAATCCAGCTCTCTGCTATGATCTGGGAAAGCAGAAGATGGCTCAAGTCCTTGGGCCCCTGCACCCACGTGGGAGACGCAGATGAAGCTCCTGGCTCCTGGCTTCGGATCAGTGCAGCTGCGGCCATTATGGCCAATTGGGGAGTGAACCAGCGGATGGAAGACCTCTCTCTCTCTCTCTCTCTCTGCCTCTCCTTCTCTCTCTGTGTAACTCTGATTTCCAAATAAATAAATAAATCTTTAAAAAAAATAAATAGGTGGGGCCAGCGCCGTGGCTTACTTGGTTGGTCCTCCGCCTGCAGTGTTGGAATCCCGTGTGGGCACCGGATTCTGTCCCTGTTGCTCCTCTTCCGGTCCAGCTCTCTGCTGTGGCCCGGGAAGGCAGTGGAGGATGGCCCAAGTGCTTGGGCCCTGCACCCCATGGGAGACCAGGAGGAAGCACCTGGCTCCTGGCTTTGGAACGGTGTAGCTCCAACCATGGCAGCCATTTGGGGGGTGAACCAGCAGAGAGAAGACCTTTCTTTCTGTCTCTCTCTCTCACTGTCTAACTCTGTCAAAATAAATAAATAAATAGGAATAGAAAACTGTCGCTCCCCCTCTTCGTGGAGGAACGACACAGGACCCTGCGCTGTTCTTTCATCTGCTCGGCCCTCCCCGGGTTTGCTGCTGGTTCTTCCCGGGTTGGCTACTATCCCTTCCACCTCCGTGGAAGGGCAGTTCCCCCTGGCCACATTCCCCACTTCCGCAGGGGAGCGGCACTCCGCCGGCCGGCTTTCTCGGGGGCTGCACAGGTGTTCCTTCAGCTAGATGTTCCCCTTAGATGTTCCTGGTGCATGCCGTCTCTCTCCTCCTTTATAGTCCTCCTCCGCCAATCCCAACTCGGCTGCCCACACGCCGAGTATGCTGCTCTCCAATCAGGAGCAAGTCCTACAGTTTATTGGTTGAACTGGAGGCAGCTGTGTAGAAGCTGTTTACTTCTCTCCCAGCGCCATACTGTGGGAGAGCAGATGCATAGAATAAGTCTTAATTCCAGTAACTCAGTCTAGTCCGGTTTGCTCCCCACAGAAAACTAGGTAGTTCCTTTCATTTTGGCTTTGCATCTTCCTTCTGTTTCCTGCCTGGAATGTGGGCAAAGTGGCTGGAGCCTTAGCAGCTTTCTTGGACCTGGAAGCCATCTTGAAGGGTTAGGTGGAATGTGATGAGTGAAGGCTGGGCCTCTGCAGCCATGTCTGGGTGTCTGTAAACCCCCACGTGAGAGAAAGCATCAGTGTGGTTAAAGAGATGTGCTGTTCCTGGTTTTGTTCTGAGTAACCCAGTGCAGCTCCTAGTGGACACAGCTGGTTAACATGGCCGAGGGTGAAGAGGAAGTCAGAGCTGCTTCCATGCTTACGAGAGAAAGTTCTGCTGCCTTTTGTACTTATGTTTCAAATCATTGCTACTGTTTCTTCCCTCATTACCACCGTCTTCATTGCTCACCTTCCTCTTCACCTGATAATGAAGAGGAATAATATTTCATT
Source organism: Oryctolagus cuniculus (assembly GCF_051225735.1). Classification (NCBI taxonomy): domain Eukaryota; kingdom Metazoa; phylum Chordata; class Mammalia; order Lagomorpha; family Leporidae; genus Oryctolagus; species Oryctolagus cuniculus. The sequence goes on along the minus strand of NC_142881.1, from coordinate 26,367,271 downwards.
GTCATAACAGGTTCTCTTCCTGGAGGGAGGGCTATTTGTGTGTACAGCATATCTTGTTAAAGATTCCATTAGGCGGTGAAGGGAGGGGAGGCTGAGGGAGGCTTCGGCATTGAGCAACACCTGTGGAAATGGGCAGAGTTGGCACACAGGGCTAGGGCAACTTCTGTGTCCATTGGGCATGGCCGTGTCAGTCATTTCTGTGCTGTCAGGGTCAGTCTTGCCCCCACATGAAGAAGCCCTCTAGGGATGTATGTGAAACAACAGGGACGATAGGCCGGTGCCGCAGCTCACTAGGCTAATCCTCCACCTGTGGCGCCGGAACCCCGGGGTTCTAGTCCCGGTTGGGGCGCCGGATACTGTCCCCATTGCTCCTCTTCCAGTCCAGCTCTCTGCTGTGGCCCGGGAGTGCAGTGGAGGATGGCCCAAGTGCTTGGGCGCCTGCTCCCGCGTGGAAGACCAGGAGGAACCACCTGGCTCCTGGTTTCGGATCGGTGCAGTGCGCCGGCTGTAGTGGCCATTTTGGGGGTGAAACAATGGAAAGAAGACCTTTCTCTCTGTCTAACTCTGCCTGTCAAAAAAAAAAAAAAAAAAAAAAAAAAAAAAAAAAAAAAAAGAAAGAAAGAAAGAAAGAAACTACAGGGACAGATGCCAGTCGTCTGCCAGGTAGGGCAGGTCTGAGTTAGTAATACCCGGTAAACAAAGGCAGAAGAAATTGTACTTGGCGGTGTAAGAAATAAGAAACTGTTGGGGTGGGCGTTTAGCCTGGCAGTTCAGATGCTGTGTCTCATATTCAAGAGTCTGGATTTGAGTCCTGGCTCCAGCTTGCAATTCCAGCTTCCTGCTCATGCAGGCCCTGGAAGGCAGCAGGTGATGGCCCAGGTAATTGGGTTCCTGTCACTCAAGCTCAAGTGGGAGACCTGGATGGAGTTCCTGGCTTCCAGCTTTGTCCTGGCCCAGCCTGAGCTGCTGTGAGCATTTGGGGCGTGAACTGGCAGATGGGAGCTCTGTCTCTCAAATAATTATAATAATGTAAAGACCTAGGAAACTGTTCTTTGCATAGAGGAATGAATGGTTTGTAGGAAGAATCAGGTGGAGGGTGGAGGGGACTCACAGGGAGGTAGGCCACCTGGGAGGCTCTGATGGTGGTCCAGGCATGAGTGAGGGTCATGTGTTGAGCAGATGTCAAGAGAGGATCACATGTACATACATAGATGGGGACACACCAGGGTGGGGGCAGGGAGAAAACTCTGGGGAAGGCTAGGGGAGCCAATCGGGCCTCAATACAAGTGTGATACTGAGAGGAGAGGGTGAGAGGGGAAGAAGTGTTGCAGAGGGTTTTAGACTGCAGTGCCTTCTGAGAAAATCCTGCAAGGGCCCTGGGTTCTTCAAGCCAGAGCCACTGCCACTGGCTAGAGGAGCCCCATCTCCTCCAGGAAGGGGTATCTTAGTCTCCCTGCTGCACCTGTGCGAAGTGATGCCCTGACAAACGTGAGCCCTGCGTTGGGTCTGCTCCCTGCTCCAGCGGAGCTCATGGCCGGCCCAGTGGCTGAGTGGCTGAGACATGGGAAGGCCACTGCCTTATCTCAGGGCTGTTGGTTGCAGAAGCCAAACGGGGACCTGGATGGGCTTCACCAGGGGCAGGCTGTCCTCAAGAAGAGCCGAACGTGCAGGGTGAGTGGGTGGGGTGGGGCTCCGAGAGAGGTGCTCTCCATCGCTCCCCTCTGCTCTTCCTGGCCTGGCTTCCTCTGGAGGGGAGCGACACGGCCAAGGCATTCCCAGGAATCAGTCTCTGGGGGAAGCAGAGTGACCCCCTCTGCTTCCCTATGAGGAACAAGGAGTCGTTTCTGTGAGGGCTCCCAGCAGACCACCTGCCTGGCAAGGGGTGTGGAACCAGTGCCACTGGCTAGGTGCCCGAGAGCCACCTGGCGAGCTTTGGAACATTCTGGACCCCACCTCAGAGCCTCTCTGTTAGTTGGTGGCTTTATACCCTCCCCAGGTGTTGTCAGTGTACAGCTGGGGTTAAGAGCCACTGCCAACTTGGAAGTCAGCAGCCATGCCCACTGCAGCTGCGCACTAGCTCGGGGCAGTTGGGACAGGTCTCTGGACCACCTGGAGCCCGGTCTCCCCATCTGCAGCCCTGGGGGCTGCCGGTGCTGCCTCCTGCAGTTGCTGGGGATGCCTGGAGAGCTCGCAGGTGTTTGCAGGCTTTGCGGACTGAACCACCAGGCACTGACACCCACGGGCTCTTGCTCATGGTCCTCATTCAATTTGGAGGGAAAAGGTGCTAGGAACAGCCAGGCTGGAGCTTTCTCTTGAGCACAGTTTCCTGTCATTAAAACAGAATCCGAAAGAGGGAAAACGACAGACTGGGAAGCCACAGGCAATGGCACTGCCGCTCCTGTCTTCTTGGAAGGCGTGGGTTTGAAGCGCAGCTATAAATGGTTTATGCGAAACAAGCTGGAGGCACTCATCCCCCTGCTGTTTTAATCCAGGAGAGGATGGGAGGGGACCAGGTGCAGGCTTCCCAACGTCTCCTCCTTGCGGGCCTGGGTGGGTAGTGGGGGCGGCTGGGTGCTCTTGGGCTGCCTGGGGGAAGATGGTCAGATATGGCCTGCACCCTGGCTCCCGTGTTCCAGGGCACACCTGGCTGCCCAGCTTCTTGGCCTTTTCTGTCTGAGAAAGCTCTGGTAGGTGCTGCCCGTGGTGCCAAGGGAACGAGGCGGGGCAGCTCTGGGGCTGTGAGGTCATGGGCCTGCCAGGGACTCTCTCCCCTTTGAATCCCACTGGACCCACAGGGACCCGGGGCCTCATGGCTGGGAGGGTGACCTCAGGGCTGAGGCCTGGAGAGGAGCAGATATGGGCACAGTAGAGCTGCTGGCCCCAGCCTGTCTTGTCCCCGCCTCCTCGCCTGCCTGCCTGCCTTCACACCAGACAGCGTCCACCAGGGTAGGTGCTGGGGATGCAGAGGTCTGTCCTCGGGTAGCTCCCAGCATGGGAAGGGGCTCTTGCCACTGCTGCAGGGCTGGGGCAGCACAAGGGGCTGGGCATGGTGTGGAAGGAAGAGGCAGGCGTCTCTTCTGCCCTGCAGTGTGGGTGATCGCAGACGAAAGACCCCTCTGAGCTGAGGAATGAAGGTCAAGTCGGAGTTTTTGAGTGACCAGTGAGGGCGGGAGGGCATTCCAGGTAGAGTGACAGTGTTCAGAGCCATGGACACATGAGCTGTGGCCATCGTCCAGGGCACATAGTTCCTGTGCATGAGGTGGGGGGGAAGTCATGGGAGGGGAAGCCAGACATGTGGGTTGGGACCCCACACACCTTGAATGCTCCCTGCAGGTATGTGGGAGTCACTGAGCTGGGCAGTGCCCCAGCCGCATTGATCAGGCAGGAAGGTTGGTTCAGAACAGGAGCAGGTGGGGTAAAACTGCAACCATGCCGTCAGCCCCAGCCTCTGCTCTTCCCTCCGTCCCTGGTCCTCTGAAGAGGGGATGGAGGTGGGGGGGTTATCCAAATCAGGATGGTGCTGGTGGGCGGAGCCATAGCAGAAGCTGGGGGATGGGAGGAGGGCGGGCTTGAGAGGGACACAGTGACCACTTAGATGAGGACATCAGGTTGACACCAGACTCTTGCCTGGGCCGTAGAAGCCAAAGGGTGATGCAGGCTGGGGAACCCTGGTGCGTTGGCTAAGGTCTGGAGGAGGGCGGAGAGACAGTGGGAGAGGGCGGAGGTGAGTGGGGGCTGCTGCTCTGGGCCTTCCGGGCTTCTCCAGGGCGGCCCCGAGTTCTCCTCGGGGAACTCTGGTTCTAGGCTACAGAGGAATGAGTCCAGTGCCCCCATTTTCCAGATGTGAAAAGTGCAGCCCTGAGAAGGACCCCACTCGCCCAAGGTCACAGGGTGGGTTCTGACAGGCAGTGTGTGGCCGGGAAAGTGGACCCCAGAGTCTCACAACATGGTTCTCCTCTTTGACAGGGAAGTGGGTTTAGCCAAGCAGGTTTGAGGCTGTGAGGGGAGGGGCGTTTGTTTTAGACAGGGAGGGGTCCTGTTTGCCTCTGGGTGGGGCTCAAAGCAGGAGCTGCCTTAGCCAATACCCTGGAGCCCTCCCTCCACCAGGGACCAGGAGGAGGCTTGGAGGCCATAAAAGGGGCCCCTGCCAGACCCTCCCACCCCTTCTCTGAATTTTGCTGCTGCCTCAGGGCTTGCAGGGAACCCAGGGGTCCTGGATCCTAGGGAGGACTTTGTCATTAGACTGGGGTGCTAGGGCCTTGACCCCAGCCCCAGAGCTGGAGGGGGTGGGGCGAGGCTTCTTGTATGGGGCAGGAGCCTGGGCTGTTGCTGGGGTGAGTAGGGAGGGGAGTAGGGGAAGGGGCAGGTTGGGAGCTAGGGCAGCCTCCCCGGGGACCAGCTCCAGGGAAGAAAATGGTTCCTGTCGCTGCTTTCCCCAGGACCACTGTCCTGCCTGCTGCCTTCACCTGCCACAGTGAGCTCTGGCTCCAAAGAGAAGGTGGCCAGCACACAGCTGGCCACACGTGCCTGGTCCAGGCCACTGGTGGCTAGGAGGCTGCTGTGGGGCTGTGAAAGGTGAGACTGTCTGGGGTTCCGATCAGGGCTCCGGTTGGGGATGGAGTAGCAGGGAGCAGGGTTTCCTGGTGGGCTCGATGGGGACACAGCCAGCGAGCAGCCTCTCTCTGCTCCCGGTGCCCCTGTGCTGGGGCCTGCCTTTGGCTCTGCAGCTAGTGTGGCTGGTGTCTTCTGTGCCCCTGGGGGTGGACACAGAGCTGGCACATTTCAGAGGCTGGGTCCCAGGTGGCCTGTCACTTTGCTGTGTGAGCACAGAAGCCCCCGTTTCAGAGCCAAGCCAAGCCCCCTCAGTGTCTTCACACAGTGTGTTTGGGTTTATGTGAGAGAGTTGTTGCCCCTGCATCAGCTCCCTTTCCCCCTTGGACACGTGCGTGGTGCTGAAGCTCAGAGGCCCTTTTGCCACCAGAGTGCGAATGGACCCAGAGCCTGGCTTGGGCAAGGACTGTAGGTGGGGAGCTTGGATGCGTAGCAGGGACCCTGGTAGGACAGCACAGTGAGTGCAGGCACTCACAGCCAGAGTTCAGAGCTGGTTACTGTGGGCATCAGCAGACTTGACCGTGTGCCCCGGCTGCCCCTGGTGCCCTCCCGTCGACGCTGTTTGCTCAACCCCAGGGGCAGCAGTGGCCAAAGCCCTGGAGCCTGTAGCCTGCAGCCTGGCTTCTGGTCCAGCCCTGGCCCTGCCCTGCATTGGCAGGTTCATCAGCACCTTCTTGAGCTTCCAGTTTTTTCCTTCCTTCAAAGGGGTGGGCATCTGGCCTGCAGTACCTGATAGGGTACTTTGGCAAGGCCAGTACAGTATTTTGTAGCCTTTCAGAGCTGGGTCATTCTGAGAGGCCACGTGGCAGATGTCTGGGGGTATGGGATTAGCTGAGTATTAGCCAGGTGACCTGGACCAGTATTCTGTGTCTCCAAGGAGGTGCGGAGTTTCTGGGGATGCCCTCCCACTCTGGGGGCCCAAAGCAGCTGTTTCAAGATGCTTGTGGCAGACCTGTCTCAGTTGACCTGGGCGCTTCTTTGTCTTAACCCCTCCTTGACTTTTACAGGAGGAAGAGGTGCTGGGGTCCCTACTGATGGGGTTGAGGTCCTTCCTGGGAGCCAAGTTGGTGAGCACTGTGGACTGGGGAGACAGTGAGGACCCACACAGGGAGTGGGGGTGCTATAAAGATCTGCAGGGCAGAAGGCCCAGGCAGCTGGTAGAGCTCTGGGCTGACTGACTCAGACCCAGGCCCAGTTTGGCCATTTCCCTGCTTCCTCCTGGGTCAGGCGGGGAAGCAGCAGCCCCGTCATACACACACATAGCCCCTCCTCCCATTCCACGCTGTCCTGAGGACAGCTCACTGCGTCCTGCAACAGCCCGGGGAGGAAGACTGTTTTCATGAACCCTGTGTTTGAGAAGAGGAAACAGACACCCAGGTGGTAATTGGGCTGAGATTTGAACCCTGGCAGCCTCACTCCAGAGTCTGCTTCCAGCCGTGCTGTGAAGCCCCCAGTGTAGACAACACTCTAAATGGCACAGTGACAGGTGGTTGGTGTTGTCAAACCATAGGGATCTGTTTGCCAGTGGACCTTCCGGGAGTGCTCCCACCCAAGGCCTGGGCCCCGTGGGGTGGTCCTGCACTGTCAGTCCATCTACCAGTGATGCTCAGTGTTTCAGCCCAAAGGTTGGAACGGGAGACTCCACAGATGGCCGGGGCCAGGGCCCAGGAGCAGGCATGAAAATCTGCATCAGCCTGTCCAGTGCTCTGCCTTCCCCTGTGAGCCAGCTCTGCGTGGGAGGCAGGAAGCGGACTCCTCGGGAGGGGCAGGGTGGGCTGCAGAGGCCCAGGGGGGTGTCCCTCCCAGCCTTGGGGTGGCTTCAGCTGGCTGGGGGCCTGGCGCTGGAAACGGTGGGCATTGGGAGTTCTGGCTGAGCCATGGGCCTGAAGGTGCGAGTGGGCATGCACGCCATTTGCATGTGTGTTCCTGGTGGGGGAGGGGTGTCTGCCCAAAGAAGAGGATTTAGCCTCCTGCCATCAGCGGCCAGCTTTTCTCATGATCCAGGCAGGCCCAGGAGGGATCAGTCGATTCGTTTTCATATCTCTGACAGGTGAGGCTCACGTCTTGCTGCAGCACATGGGTCTCCCCATCTCTCTGCCTCTCTCCCCCCATAAGTGTCGCATTGACCTTCCTCCCTTCCCCAGCCAGGTTATACTGAGGGAGCAGATCTTAGGAAAGCAGACCCTGGTCGTTCGTCACTGTCTCTGGCACAAGGGTTCACTTCAAGTTTAAGATTCCTTCTCCTGCTCTAAGGCAGGATGCCTACCAGGTGACAAGGGGCCATGTTTAATCCCCTTCCTTAGGAGAACTGGGCTCCCTGTGCCATGTATTTGCATATACAGCATGCATGCAAAAACACATGGGCAACTTAGAGTGGTGCCTGGGGCAGGCTCAGTGCTTGTTAAAGCAGGTCCTCCATGTCTCCTCCTCCGAGTAGCTTAGATCCTCAGTGCCACAGTCATTTCCTGCACCCGGAGTCATTGCTCTCCAGCTTCTGCTTGGGCTCCTGAATCCTCTGGGCCTCCGAGCAGTTGCCTGGCCGCGTTCAGCCCTCCCGCCCGCCTGTGTTGTGTTATCACCATGTTCCAGGAGAGGTGGCCGAGGCCCCGATAGCTCAGCGGATTGCCTGGTCACATGGCCATAGCACTGACCTGTCTGACCTCTAGACCAGAGCTCCCAACAGCCCCTGGGGTGCGGGGGGTGGGGGAAGGCAGATCCATCCACCCTTCCTGGCAGGTGACAGAGATCTTATCACAGGCAAATGTTTGCTTCCAGCTGGGGGCTCTATGGGTGTGGGCTGGCACACTCTGTCTTGCGAATAGAAGCCTGCGTTCTTCCTTGTGCGCTTCTCTCTGCTTGGCATGGACAGGGACCCCTCTGTCTAGTCCAGGCTGGCCAGGCTGGCCCTGAAGCCCAGAACTGGGGAGCAGGAGCAGGTGTGTTTGTGTTTCCGGAGGGTCCAAGAAAGGGCTACTTGGCAATGGGCCAGCGGTGGGAGGGACGCCCAACTTCGGTCTGTTTTCTCAGATTCCCTTTCAGTCTCCACCCCCGCCTGTGCACCTGTTGTGTTCCCGTCATCCCGGGCGGCTGGCAGCTGTCAGCGCGGGGCACCTGTCCCAACCCCAGAGGACGCCCTCTGGGCTCCTTGGCTCAGGTTTCTCTGCAGCACTCAGCTCTGTCTCCCTCTTGGTCCTGGTGGCTTTCTGTCCTTCTGTCCTCACCTCCATCTGCTGCACTGTCTTCAAACTCCACGCTGCAGTGCCACTCCTGTGCTGGCTCCGGGCATGGGAGGAGGCCGTGTTCCCTGCTCCTCTCTCTCAGGCCCCGCTTACTGTGGTAAGGAGGATGGCCTGGCAGGTCGTCCTTAAGCCCCAAATGCCAGGTGACTCATCAGCTCTATCAAATTGTCTCTTGTTCTTGATGGAAAAAACCCCATGGCAGCCAGGAGCTGCCTCCCAGCTCCTCCCACCAGGGCCACGCCCCTCCCTGACTTACCCCCAGGGCCAACAGTCACTTCCGCCTCCTCCATGCCCTGTGCAGCTTTGTCTTCTCCCCTGCTGATGCCCTGACCTGGATGTCCCACTAAACCTAGGGCCAGCAGACATTCATCTTGCGCTCGAGGCCTCTTTGTCCTTCACCCACTATGGAGTCTCAAGGCTGTCTCTAACGTACTAGGTCTTCATGGCTACATCTACAAAATGGGCACAGGACTTGCCTGCCTGATGGCAGGGCTGGACCCAGTGTTCTGAGGAGGCTCTTCCATCTGAGAGGCCTGCGGGCTGTAATTTGGATGGTTCCCGTTGTTCAGTGAGTTTGTCCCATGTTCTCCCCTGCAGTTGCTAGAAGGCAGATATAGGCAGGGCCTTGGAGGACACAGATGAGAAAGGACTCAGTGAGCAGAGAGCCGGGTAGGGTAACCCACCATGAAAACCCAGCTGGCGCCCCGGAGGGAAGAGGAGCTGGCAGACAGGCACTGGGAAAGAGGGGGATGGCGGGAGAGCAGGGATGGCCATGGTGGCAGGGAGGGTCTTGGGAGAGCCCAGGCGGCTGCACTTCCCTGAATGGGGCCAGAGGCTGCTAGGGCAGCGAAGGAAGGGCAGTTTACTGAAGACCAGCTGGGAATTCTGCCAGAGCTGGGAGCCCCCGGGGCATGCCCAGCCCTGCTTCCTGCCTGTGGGATTCCATGTCCAAAGTCCCTGCTCGGGTACCGGATGGATCTGCCTGCCCCAAGACGTCTCCGAGACGCTGGCATCACTATGTCTGTCTGGACCACGTGCTAGCAAACAAAAGTCCACGTGGCTCTGCTGCCACATGACCCCTTCTGATTCTTTAAGAAGGTCCAATGTCCCCTTGTCTTCGCTTTCCCGAGCCGGAGGAGCCTCTTCCTTTTGACCTTTTCTGGTTAAAGCTTGAGTTTTCACATCCAGCCCATTTTCCCTTCACTGTAACCTCTTCTGAGCCTCAGTTATACAGGCTGTGGCCTGGGATGATTCTGTCTCTTGAAAGGATGTTGTGGGGCCAGCTGAAACCACCCATGGGAAACACCTGACATGGTGTGTGGCGCATAGTAAGTGTTTGGTAGATGGTAGCATCTGTGGCCGCCTCCGTAGATTTGCTTATAGCTCTGCACTTCCCTGTCACAGCCTTTCCAAAGTGTGGCTATAGATGGGCGCCCGGAGGCCGTGTAGCCCTACCATTCCTGGGTCCCCATGGCCCTGCCAGCACCCGGGATCGCCTGTTCCCTTGTTCATCTCCCCTGTTTTGCCAGAGGCTTCTGCACGGCCAATGGTGGGTTTTGCTCACCACGTGGTCTGCAGTCGGTGCTCAGTGAATGCCGGCTGAACGGATTAGAGAATGACCGGTGGAGGCCATGGCGCTCTCACCCCATTTTGTAACTGAATCCTTTGATCAGTGAGGTTTTCCATCATGCCTTAGTGGCGACAACAGAGAAGCAGAGAAGCTGTGGCTCCACCCTGGAGAAGGGGTGCCGCCCCCCCCCCACCCTGCAGAGGCCCTGGACATTGCCCTGGGGAAGTGGTGGGAAGAGGAAGCCTCAGACACAGGCCGCTGCCACTTCCTGTTGAAAATGGGGAAGCAGAGTGTGGGAAACAGGACGCAGGCCAGTCTGCTGGAAAACCCCTGGGGCATTGGCACCATGAAGTTCCCGATGGGCGCCCGGCTGCTCCCAGTTCTCTGTTCTGTTCTTGCTCAGGTGGCTGTAGGGAGGGCTGCTGCCCACCGGAAGGACCCCTGGCTCAGGGACCCCCAACCTGCTCCATCCCTGCGGGGTCCCCACTCAGCTACTTTCCCACGGTGCTGTTTCTGGAGAATGACTTGCACCTAGTTCTGCGCGTGCAAGCTGTGTTCTGAGCGTCTGCTCCTGGGGCATGATGGGGAGCAAGGGCAAAGCAGGAGCAGGCCCAGCATTGCCAGATGCCATGTCTTTTATTTTTCCCCTAAGATTTATTTATTCATTTTGGGAGAGAGAGAGAGATATCTCCTATCTGCTGGTTCACTCCCCAGATGGTTGTAGTGGCCAATGCTGGGCCAGGCTGAATCCAGGAGCCAGAATCTTCATCCTGGTCTCTCACATGGGTGGCAGGCATCCAAACACCTAGGCCATCTTCTGCTGCTTTTCTCAGGCCATTAGCAGGGAGCTGGATTGGAAGTGGAGCAGCTGGGACTTGAACCAGAGCCCATATGGGATGCTTGTGCTACAGGCGGTAGCTTTACCCACTACGCCATGGCATCGGCCCCCTGGATGCCACTTTCTCCCTCACACCTCTTGCCTCGCTCATGCCTGCTGCACATCATGGGGGAAGAGGGGCCTCTCTGAGATGCTGGGCTGGCATTGTCTCCCTGCTGAAGCCTGTCCGGCGTGCCCTGTTGCTGTCAGGAAGTGGCTGGGTTCTTTCCCACCATCCCTGAGAGCCCCCCTCGAGGCCCACCTTACTTTGCCACAGAACACTTCTCTAGCCTGCACCCACTGCCCCTGCTGCAGCCGTACCTGGCATGGGCCTCTGTGTTCCATACTGGGTTCCCTCCCACAGGGCCTCTGCCCATGTTGTACTCACTCTCTTCCCTACCCTGCCTCCATAACACATGGCCTTCACCTTCAGATCTTATCTTCACATTGCTTTTTAAGAAAGCCTGTGCTAAGTCCCCTGGAACTTTGCTCCTTCCTTTGAAAGATTTATTTATTTATTTGAAAGGCAGAGTTACAGAGAGGCAGAGAGGGAGGGAGGGAGGGAGAGAGGAGAGAGAGAGAGAGAGATCGTCCATATGCTAGTTCACTTCCCAGATGGCCGCAACAGCCGGAGCTGCGCTGATCTGAAGCTAAGAGCCAGGAGCTTCTTCCAGGTCTCCCATGTGGGTGTAGGGGCCCAAGAAAACCATAGCAGAGAGCTGGGTCAGAAGTGTAGCAGTGGGACTTGAACTGGTGCCCATATGGGATGCCAGCACTGCAGGTGGCTGCTTTACCTGCTACGCTACAGCACCGGCCCTGCTCCTTCCTTTTAGAATGCTTTTCTTGGGCCAAGGTTGTATTTCTTAGTGAGGCTACTTGAGAAGCGTCTATTTCCCTCTGAACTGGGAGCCCACAAGAGCCAGGATCTGTTTATTGTGGGTCACCATCGCATGCACCATGTCTTTCTTAGTGGCTGACACATAGCATGTGCCCAGTAAGTGTAGGTTGAGTTAAATTGTTGATATGTACCCAGGAGAAGTTGGGCTAAGCCAAGAGGCCCAGCAGACATGGGATGGGAGAGGCAGAGCTCAGGGGCTCAAAGCACAGGAATTGCTCTTTGCCTAGGATTCTTGGAAGGTTTCCTGGAAAAGAAATTTCTAGTACTGAGTTGATGGGGAAAAGGCAGGAACCAAGGGGAGAGGGAGGCTGGGCTGTGGGAAGACCAGGTTGGCCATGTGCAAGGGCTCAGCCAGTTTGTTAAAAGGCAGGCAGGACTAGAGGGTAACTTACCCTACACTGCAGAAACAGTCTCCAAAGTAGTTTCTTTTTGCCTCAGTTTCCTCAAATGTTTATAAAAATAAACCCATCTCAGGACTAGCACTGTGGCACAGAGGTTTTAAGCTGCTGCCTGCAGTGCCGGCATTCCATATGGGCACTGGTTCAAGTTCCAGCTGCTGCACTTCCCATCCAGCTCCCTGCTGATGCATCTGGGAAAGCAACAGAAGATGCACCAAATACCTGAGCCTCTGTACCCACGTGGGAGACCCAGATGAAGCTTTTGGCTCCTGCCTTCGGCCCGGCCCAGCCCTGGCCTTTGCGGCCATTTGGGGAGTAAACTGGTAAATGGAAGATCTCTCTGTCTCTCTGCCTTTCCCTCTCCCACACTCTCTGCAATTCTGCTTTCAAATAAATAAATAAATCTTTAAAAAACAATAAAAAAAGCCTCATCTCAGGGTTATTGTGAGGCTTGGAAAGTTAATATGCATAGCAGGCTTAAACTAGTGCATACAGTGAGGTCTTCTAAGGGTTTGCTACTGTTAGGATCACGAGGAATTTGGCTTCCTTCCCCCCCAGCAGGAGTTCGGTGTGTGTGTGCCAGGGAGTATGTGTGAAGGTGGATGTGTGACTGTGCTGCCACGGGCATGCGTGTGCCTGTGGCACGGAGTGTGGCAGCTTCCCCTGTGAGAAGTCTCCAGCCTGCCTGTGGCTTTGGGCTGGTGACCCCGGGTCAGGTCCCGGCATCCCTCCCCTCACAGGGGGGTCCTGAGCTGAGGGCTGAGCGCCTGGCATGGGCCTCTGGGTTCCATCTGATGTGGACCAGCCCCTTCCCTGGGCCTCAGCCCTCTGCTTTCCCAGCTGCACCCCCGGCCCTGAGAAGAAGGGCTGGGGCCAGGCCGGGGCCTGGGAGCCGAGAGCTGCCCTGTCGTCCTGGGAGAGGAGGCCCCTGTCCTGCGATGGAGGTGAGGCTGTCCCACAGACCAGGAGCTGAGTCCTGGCTCTGCCTCTGGCCTGCTGGGTCACCTCAGGCAGGAGCCTTAGCCTCTCAGAAGCTGTTCTGTTTCTGTAAAACAGGTCCAGTGGTGGCTGCTGCCACCCAGAATATGAACCGATGGTGCACACTGTGCCTCCTTCAGGAAGTGCTCGGTGCCCAGGGCTGCTCTCTCGGTGTTGCTGGGTGTGTACCACGGTGGTGCCTGTGAGTGTTGGAGGGCCTGGGTACGGCAGTGCCTGTGTGACACGGATAGGTCTCTGTACGTCAGAGGGCACATGCATGTGTGTGCTAGCGGGATGCTTTGGTGTGAGGGTCAAAGTCTGGATTCTGTGCCAGATCTCCTGGGTTTGCATCCTAACCTTGCTGCCTTCCATGTGAGTGACCTCTCTCAGTCTCAGTTTTCCCCCAGTAACCATCAAGGTACCAGTGGGTAACAGCAGGAGCACTGAGCTCCTCACGCAGCCTGCAGGGCCGCAGCAGGGAATTTTGTAAAACACTTGGGATCCAGCCGGAAGAAGACAGAAGCACCCTAGCCCTGTGTTAATGAGCTGCTCTAGCTTCAGTGTGAACCCCTGGAGGTCAGGGACAAGGGCTGTCCTGGGCGCCTAGTCCAGCCCCTGCAAGTGTTAGGGGCGGGCTGGAGGTGAAGCCTGTGTGGGGGTCCTGCGTGGGTGGCACGGTGTGTCCCCGTGCACCTGGGCTGGGCTTGTGCCTGTGATGGGAGTGTGTGCGCCGGGCTGGGGCATCTCCAGCGCGCTCGGAGCTGGGCTATTTCAGGAAGCCTCCAGTCTCCTCCTCCTTATGTAAATAAACATGACAGATCCTCGCCTGGACCGCGCGGGAGGCGGGGGCGGCCGGGAGGGGCGGCGCGGGCGCGGCGGCGGCCAGCAGGGCCGAGGGCTGCGCTGGCTGTGTGGCCGCCCGCGGGCGGGAGGGAGCGCGTGGGCCCTGCCATGCCGGCCGGCCGCGGGGGCGGAGAGGGCGGAGGAGGAGGGGAGCTGGCGGCCAGCACCGCTCGGTGACGAGGCCGGCGGCCCGAGGGAGGTGGCCGTGCTGCCGCGATGGGGGGACAGATCACCCGGAACACCCTCCACGGTAAGGCCCGGCTGATGCCCCGGGGGGCCACCCACCCTCCCAGCCTGGGAGCCACCTGGGGAGGCTGGGGTGGAGGGAAGCTGAGGTTAAGGGTCTGGTCACCCCCTTTTGCTCCATGGAGAGTTCTGGGGCCCCTTGAGGGGTGCATTTGGGTGGTAGGCACTGGGGTGGGGAAAGCAAGGGGTGCTGGGGAGAGCAGGAAGAGGGTGACAGTGAGTGGGGTTCTGGCAGCTGAGGCTCCCCCAGAGTCCCTTTGCCCACCGGGCAGGTGCTGCCAGCCTCAGGAGGGTGTGAGGTTGTGGGTGTCCCTACCTGCCTCTCCCGGGGGGTTTGGGTGAGGGCAGTTAGCAGGGGCTGATGGTGGGCCCTGGAGGAGGGCTGTGTGTGTGACGGAGCTGGGGGCGATGGAGGTGTTTGTGGGTGTGTACCTGTGCTGGCTGGTGCTGAAGCACACCCGTGTGCAAGTGAGAGCCCTACAGTGCCCGACCTCCCTTCCCGAAGTGTGGGCTCTGAGTGGGAGGCCATGAACTTCTGACTTCTGGAGATCACATCCACAGTCAGACCCGGGTGGCTGGGAAAGGGGTGGGGTGTGGGGGTGGGCTTGCTGGCTTCCCTTTTGCAAGGCATCTGTTTGCCCCTGAGTCTGTCAGTCCTTGCCCCTGGCTCCAGGGCTGTGGTCTTGGGAGCAACATGGCCGGTGTTGTGGCACCAGACCCAGCAAAGGGGGGGCCTTCCTCAGGACTTGTTTGTCTAGCCGGAGACCTGGGGCTCCTTTACAAATTGGCACAGGCTCAGCCCGGGGAGTCCCTGCTCCGCTCCTCCTTGTGCAGGGCCCTTGGAGGTGGGCAGCCTCTGTCTGCTCAGTCTACAGGGCACTGAGGGACCTGGGAGAGGCCCAGGCAGGGCAGAGGGTGGGGGCAGAGCGCGTGGGAAGCCCTGGCTGGCAATGGCGACCAGGTGCCTTTCCCTTTCCAGCTCAGGATCTTGGGAGTGTAATTTCTAATTAAAACAGAAAAAGGCAGGGAAAGACATGGGAAAGGCAAATCATTGGCTCTCTTAAAAGGAAATGAATTTTGTCCTAGGCCTGGAGGGCCAAGTGACAGATGGAGGGCCTTGGAAGACACATAATCCGCAGCCAGCCAGGGCAGTGCCAGTGGCCTGGGCTTGGCCTGAGACTGGGGTGGGGCTGACCTGAGCCTGGCCCTGCGTGTCAGTTGGGTGGGGGCTCTTTCTGGGGTGTGCTGGGGGGCGCGCTGGCTCCTGTGGGCTTTGGAGCTGACTGGCATTTTCCACTGGAGTCAGCCTTGGACAAGCCCATGCCCTCAGAGCAGGTTCAGGACACGACACAGTGCGCTGTACTCTGGCTCCCGTGGAGCATGAGGACCCTGAGACCCTGAGACCACCCAGGGAGTTATGAGGGCAAGGGGCTTCCGGAGCTTCAGCTTCGTCTTCTTACCTGTCCATGGGGCTGATTCTAGCGCCCTCCTGCTAAGGTTGCTGGGAGAATTATCTGAACCTTGTGAATGGAGAACTTAATGTGGCAGACATCAGGGGCGCCTGGGGCCAAATTCTTTCTCCTGTATGTTTGCCCCATGTCGCCAGGACAGGACAGGGGTGTAGCATTGGGTGGGCATCCAGGCCGCGTGGCTGTGAGCGCTAATCAAATGCCCCATGTGCCTAATCCCCTACCCCATCCCCCAGGTGGAGCTGTTGCTAAGTTGGTCCTGGCTGCTCTGTCAGCCCGCTGTCCTCAGGAGCTGGGTGAGGAGGGGGACTGCCGGTGCCCACACAGCTCCCAGCTGGAACCGCGCGTGCTCATCCTCACGCGGCAACATCCTGTGTGCCCACACCTGTCCACATAGGCTGGCCGACCCCAGGGCCCTGGTTCCACAGGGCTTTGCTGCTGCCTACGGGTGCTTGCAGCCCGCGTGGACTCCTGGGCCTTGACTGCGTCCTCCGTGGAGGCCTGAGGCTTCTGCTTTGTTTCAGGCCAAAGATTTTGGATGGTTGGCGTACAGCAAGGCCGGGCGGTGACGGTGACTGGTGTGGACACTGTGTGTGGGGTGGGGTTCAGCCCGTGGTGTGTTTGTGGACATGTTTTGGCTGTCCATGTTTCTGGTCCATACCTGTGTGAAGGCCACCTTCTCATGTGGGAGGAGCCATGTTTGGAGTCCTCTGTGCCTGTGGCATGCCTGTTGTGCCCATGTGTATGTCTCTGTGTGTGAGGTCTATGTGTGTATCTGTGCATGTGACATGTGTTGTATGTGTGTTTATATCTGTGTATGTGGTCTATGTATATCTGTGTGTAATGTGTATGGTATAAGTGGCATATGTGTGTTGTGGTATATGTGGCATGTTTTGTGTATATGTAGCTGTGTGGTGTTGTAGCAGTATGTATGTTCCTGTGGCGTGTCTGTGTATGTGGTGGAGTGGGTGGCATGTATGTAGTATATGTGTATCTTTGTGTGTTGTATGGTATGTGTGTCTGTGTGGTGTATGTGTTTGGTATATGTTTCTATGTATGTAGCATGTGTTGTGTGTATATGGAGAGTGTGGTGTGTCTTTGTATATCTGTGTATGCCTATGTGTGGAGTGGGTGGTTTCTGTGTCTATGGAGTGTGTGTATTGTGTAGAGTATGCATCATATGTATCTGGGTATGGGCTGGGTGGCACATGCATGTGTACATCTGTGTGGTGTGTGTGTGGTATGTATCGACTTATGAGTCTCTGGTGCACACATGTATGGAGTATATCTGCATGTGTGTGGTATGCAGTATGTGGCACATGCATGTGTATCTGTGTTTCTGTGTGTATCTGTGTTTGTGGAGTGTGGAGCACATGTTGTATGTGCATTTCAGTGTGTATCTCTGTGAGTGTCTGAAGTATATGTATCTGTGTGGTACACATGTGTGTGTAGTGTATGCATGTGTGTGATGTGTATCTGTGTGGAATGTGTGGCCCATGTATGTGATATGAATCTGTGTGTATGTGAAATATGGGGCACATGTTGTATGTGCATCTCAGTGTGTATCTCTGTGTAGAGTGTATCTGATGCACGTGTGGTGTGTGCGTGTGCATGTGTGGTGTGTGTGGTTGTGTGATGTATGTATATGTGTGGTGGGTGTTTGGTGTGTATGGCTTGTATGTGATGTGTGTGTGGTGTGTGTGTGTGATGTGTACATGGTGTATATGGTGTGTGGTGTATTTGTGGTGGGTGGTATGTGGGATGTGTGTCTGGTGTGATGTGTGTGTGGTGTATGTAGTGTAATATGTGTGGGGTGTGTGGTGTGTGGTGTGTGTGTGTGGTGTGTGTGTGATGTGTACATGGTATATATGGTGTGTGGTGTATTTGTGGTGGGTGGTATGTGGTATGTGTGTCTGGTGTAATGTGTGTGTGGTGTATGTGGTGTGATATGTGTGGGGTGTGTGGTGTGTGTGGTGTGTGTGTAGTATGATTGTGTGTGTTGTGCTGTGTGTGTGTTGTGATGTGTATGTGTGGTATGTGTGGTGTATGTGGTGTGTGGGGGTGAAGGGTATGATGTGTGTGTGGTGTGTGTCCTTGTGATGTGTGGTGTGTGTGTATGCTGTGTGTGGTGTGTGGTTGTGTATGTATGCTGTGTGTATGCTGTGTGTGGTGTGTGTGTATGGTATGTGTATAGTGTAATATGTGTGGTATATACGGTGTGTGTGTGTATGGTGTGATGTGTGTGTGTGTGGTGTGTGGTTGTGTATGTATGCTGTGTGTGTGATGTGTGTGGTGTATGTGTGCTGTATGTGGTGTGATGTGTGGTGTGTATGTGTATGATGTGATGTGTGTGTGTGTGGTGTGTGGTTGTGTATGTGTGCTGTGTGCTGTGTGCTGTGTGGTATGGTGTCATGTGTGTGTGGAGTGTGTGGTTGTGTATGTGTGCTGTGTGGTGTTATGTGTATGGTGTGTGGTGTGTTGTGTATGTGTGCTGTATGGTGTGATGTGTGTGTGTGGTGTGTGGTTGTGTATGTGTGCTGTGTGATGTGTGCGTAATGTGTGGTGTAGTGTGTGTGCTGTGTGGTGTGATGTGTGTGTGGTGTTGGTTGTGTGTGTGTGCTGTGTGCTGTGTGTGTATGTGTGTGTGGTGTGTGGTTGTGTGTGTGTGCTGTGTGTGTATGTGTGTGGTGTGATGTGTGTGTGTGCTGTGTGGTGTGATATGTGTGTGGTGTGTGGTTGTGTGTGTGTGGTGTGTGTGTGTGTATGGTGTGATGTGTGTGTGGTGTGATATGTATGTGGTTGTGTGTGTGTGCTGTGGTGTGTGTGTGTGGTGGGGCTGGTGGTGAGGACCTGGGTTCCTGGGGGCCCGCCCAGCAGGGCACCATGGGGAGAGGCCCATCTGGAGAGAGGCCTGGGCAGTTCCCGCTCCAGCTCTCCCTGGGCAGGGTGTGGAGCAGTGGGGCGGGCAGGGCGGCGGCCGCCACCTGGGAGGCCGCCCTCCTCAACCCCCCTGGCCCTTCAGGACTCACTCCCTTCTTGTCCTCTTCTTGGGTGCTCCCCTCAGTCCTCCTCAGCAGAGGTGGACCACGTCTGGGGCCTGAGGGTGCTGAGGCGCCTCTGATGTGCATGGCACCCGTGGTCGGGCGCTGGGGCCACTCCCCTGGCTGCAGAGGGGCAGGCTGTGGCTGGGAGAGGGAAGTGGCTGCCTGAGCTCACCTGGCTGGTGCCTCCAGAGGCAAGGCCAGCCGGGCCGCAGAGAGGAGGCCCCTGGTTGCCTGGTGAGACTTGAGAATAGCACAGAAGGAGCTCTGGGTGCTTAGGCCAAGGTGAGCTCCCAGGAGCTGCAGGTGTGTGGGTGACCTCTGCATGCACGTGCACCCACTCTGCCTGTGCTGTGCGCTCCAGGATGGTGGGCGTAGGATGCGGGCACAAGCCGGAGGAGGAGGAAGGAGGGTGGGGCTGCTGCAACCGTGGGTGGTTAGCGCACCAGAAGGGGGAGCTCAGGGAGGGAAGACCCGAGCTGGGCGACCAGGTCTGGCAAGGTATGGAGAGGAAGGAAAGGAATTCTGGAATCTTGGGGTGGGACAGCAGCAGGGGAGGAGGATGTTGGGTGACACAGCTGTGTGCACATCTGGCTGCCGGCTGTGGCAGAGATTGGGGTGTTGCAGAGTGAGCGAGAACAAGAGGCTCCATCTGGAGATGAACTTGGCTGTGAAAGAGCCAGCCCCGCCTGCTCCCTCTCCCTCCTTCACCCACGTTGTCGTCACGGAGTCAGCACAGCC
Organism: Oryctolagus cuniculus; assembly: GCF_051225735.1. Taxonomy (NCBI): domain Eukaryota; kingdom Metazoa; phylum Chordata; class Mammalia; order Lagomorpha; family Leporidae; genus Oryctolagus; species Oryctolagus cuniculus. Next base: position 26,348,360 of record NC_142881.1, on the reverse strand, counting down.
GGGTGCTGGGTGGGGGGCCAGGAGACCCTAGGTTGCCGCTGTGGCCCACCCCTGGGGCATCATGACCTCGTCTCGTCTTTTCTGCTGCAGGGGGTGGGGCGCTGTTGGAGGCAGGGCTGTGGGGAGGCCTAGTGTATGGGACCCAGTTGCTGGGCTTCTTTGTCTCCTTTCTCCCCTGGACACCAGGAAGGTCAGGGCGCAGTGAGAGCCCCCTGAACCCCTGCCCACAGATCAGGCGTTGGTGGGAGAATCAAGCGTCAGTAAGTCCTTCAACAGCTTTTCTAGAACACCTGCTGTGTGCTCTGAGTGCTGGGGAAACAACAGTGAGAAAGGCAGTGGTCTCTGGCCTCAGGCAGCTGCCAGTCTGTCCTGGAGCTGGACACAAAACACCCTGCAGCCTTTCAGACAGAAAACTGCACTGCAGAGCACAGCAGCTGCCCTGAGCGACTCCTCTCCTCTCTGCTGCGGATGGCCCGGGACCAGAGCCGGACTCGGAGGGACCAGCAATGCATAGCACAGTCCGTGCCTTGGGGCGCTGAGCTTGGCTCTGAGGGTCGGCCAGGGTTGAAAGGGCTGCTTGTTGGTGGAGGCTCTGGTGGGGGTATATGGGCCCCCGAGGCCCATGGCCCAGGGTCCCTAGCCCAGGCTGGGGGTCAGAGAGACTTGCAGGAGAAGTCAGGTTCTGCAGGATGAGTATGAGAAAGGCAGGTACCCAGGTGGGAAGGGGAAGGAAGGGTTTCCAGCAGAGAAATGGGTTTAGGCCAACCCTGGAACAAGGGGCAGGTGAGCGAGGTCGGCCTCTTCAAGGAACCCAGAGAAATTCACGTCTGTCCAGTTTAGTAGTCAAATCTATTAACCAGGCCCCTCCCCATCCTGTCTCCCACCTGGAGTCAGGAGTCCCCACCCTTTGGACCAGTCTCCCAAATACATATATATTTTTAATTTGAATGAATGGCAGAGAGAGAGAGAGACAGACTTGGGCAGGGTGACCTGGGCGTGTTGGGGTGGCGCTGAGGGCAGTCATCAGGGTGCTGCCCGTGAGCCCTGGCGAAGGTGGGTGGTGTCATCCGTGTCAGCGCTGCAGCTGTCGTCCTGGGGGAGCCCCCACTCTTGGAGTCTCCCATCCCCTGCTCCACTGTGCTTTTCAGGCAGAGTTTGGTGGGGGCAGTGGGGAGGTCAGCTCCCCTGGGACCCCGCTGAGAGGTGGGAATGTGAACCAGAGCTGACTGAGGGTCACTCGGAGGGCTGGCCAGGCCTGTGTCTGGCAGCTCTGAAATGCTCAGGAGGAATGGGGCCCTGGGAGGCAGTTTCCATTGTGTCAGCAACAGCCTCTACACACTGACCAACCGACCAACCGACCAAAGGGGTGTCTCCGCTGAGGTCCCCCACAAGCCTGTAAGCCCATCAGTAAGGGGGTTATCCCTGGGCTCTGCTGCCCCCTGTGCCTCCAGCTGGAGGTCCTTGTCTGTCCCTGCCCCCAGGTTGGGCTGTCAGGCACCGCATGTCCCCACCATGCCTGCCATCCTGCACTCATGGGGGGAAATGTGCATTAGTTGTAGATGCTGAGTCGCCTAAAGGACCCTGCACGTGATATTGCAAGATCAGGGTTCCAGTCTCAGTTCTGCTGCCTGATTGCTGTGTGACCTCAAGCAGGTTGCTCAAGCAGCCTGAATCGCAGCTCCCTAGTCCATTGAATGGGGAGCTTCCGAGGCGTAGTGTACGTGAAAGTGCTGGGAGGGAGGCTTGTCAGATGGCGTCGGCTCCCCCTCTGCCACGCTCTTGGCATCAGAGCTGTGCTCAGTTAGTTCTCACTTGCTGTGTAGTCCTCCCTGCCCCCAGTTTTACTGCTGCTGAGGTGGAGAAGGGAGACAGCAGGAGCAGGGATTTCTGGGGTGGGGGAGATGGTGACAGGGCCGCTGCGTTGGCCATCTCAGAGCACCATTCACGTTGCAGTCGTGAGAGCCGCAGCCCCTGGAGGTGTGCAGGGCACAGAGCATGGGCTGTCTGGCATAGCCCATGCCCTGGGTTCAGAAGAGAACCCGGGGCACCTGAGTTAGGGTGCGGCTGCAGGGTGCACAGCAAGGCCAGAGCCTGGAGGGTATTAATTTCCCAGGATTGTCAGAATGGGTGTGGGGTCCTTGGGCACTCTGCTGACCCTAGGAGCACAGGAGGGTCTGTGGGTCAGGAGCTCACTGGGGGCTGCCCAGGGGAGGGAGCCCCATGGGCAGGAGATGCCCAGTAGACCAGAGACGCGGTTCTGAGCGTCCTGATCTCACAGCAGGCTCAGGTACAGAGGGCAGGGGCAGCGGACAGGCCTCTGTGGCTGTCCGATGGCCTTGAGGGACACCCTGTGGGCAGGAGAAGGCAGGCCCTAGTCATTAGGAGACAGAGCTTTGCAGCTTCCAGACTGCCTCCCTCTGGGGAATAGCACCCCACTTTGTCTTAGGGTGACAGCCCCCCTACCAGGCTTTCAAGGACTCCTGTGAGACAGACAGTCTGAGCCCTGGGCACTGCCTAGGGGGCAGTGATGGGGCTACTGCGGTGGTCACATATCCCAGCCTCTCTTCCCTTCACCCGTTAAGGCCTGGCTTGAGTTGTTGCTTGAATTAACTGAGGGGTCAAGGGGATACACGGTACATTGCACTGATTTGCAACCCACGTGTGATGGAGCAACCACCACCCTCAGGAAACAGAACCTTCCTGGCACCTCCAGAACTCCCTCTGTGGGCTTCTCCCCCAAGCTCGCCCACGCTCGGACGCCCCGGAGCCCTCTAGAGGATGTCCCACTGATGGGTGCGCCCAGGGTGCAGCCTTTTGCATCTGGTTTCTGTCACGGAGGCTGCTTTTGAGGTTCGTCCCCGCCGTGTGACCAGTACATTTTTTCCTGCCGAGTAGTAGTAGTAGCTGTACCGCATTTTATTTGCCCATTCACCAGTTGAAGGACGTTTGAGTCATTTCCAGGTTTTCGGTTGTTATGAATAAGACTGCTATACATTGTGTTCAGGTCATCGTGTGGACATGGTTCATTGCTTTTGGGGAGGTGCCCAGAAGCGTGCATGCTAGTAGGCATTTGACTTCATTAGAAACTGCCAAACCCTGGTCCATGGTGGCTGCCCCAGGCTGCGTCCCTCCAGCAACATGAGGGCTGAGGACAGGGTTTGCGTTTCTGTGCCAGATGCCACGTGTCCTCAGTGTGCCCTAAGATGTTAGGTGGCTCCTGGATAAACATTTCTTCATCATATTTTACAAGTTATGGCTATTTTAACATGCATTAAAAATGAGTCCAGCACACCAAACCCATAATTTTCATTATTATTAAATTATTTTCCTTGTTATTATTGCTTAATGGCCAATGTCACAGTTCTTGGGTGGGATTGCTAGGTTTGGCTCCTAGATCCTTGACCTACCTGCTGTGTGACCTTAGGCAAGCCACTGAATCTAAGACTCAGATTTGTCATCCATAAAATGGGTTGATAGTGTCCCTTCCTGCCGCCTAAGTTTGTGGTCAAGGTGAAACCAGCAAGTGCAGGCAAAACGCCCAGTTCAGAGGCTGGCTTGTTGTGGTGCTCGAGAAGTGGCTGTGGGGGCCAGTGTGTGAAAGGAACATGTGTTAGGTGGCAGTTTTGCACATGTGTGTGGGCATGAACACGTGTGTGCACATACATATGTCAATTTGTGGGTCCTCCTGGTCTCAGGGTCAGCTGGGGTCTGTCTGGGTTGCCTCCATGTGTTCCCATGAGTGGGTCTGTGCAGGCCACATGTCCAGGTGCACACAGTGCTGCCAGCACCTGCGTCCTGCCTGCACCCACCTTCTCCATGTGTCCTGCCTGCACCCACCTTCTCCATGTGTCCTGCCTGCACCCACCTTCTCCATGTGCTCTGCTGTTAGCCAGTGTGCTGGACCTGTGCTGCCCCTTCTCTGCCCCACCCAACCTGGACCAGGTGACCAGCACATGGGTCCTCCCTGGGGAAAGGATGTGGTGGGGCATGTCTTTCTGGGGCCTGTGTCTCTGGCCCCTGGGTGTCTCTACTGTTTCTGCCTGGAGCTAGTGTTTTCTGTGCCTTATCCAGAACCCAGGAGCCCAACAGGGATGGCTGGGAAGGAGAGGAAGTGCAGAATAGAGCCAAGGCCCTGCACTTGGCTCAGCGGCTCTGCGTGGAGATGGGGATGGGGACCCTTGAGGAGAGGCTCTTATCAGCAGCTGGGCTCAGTGAGGCACCCTCTACTGCAGTGTCCCAAAGCCCACGGGCTAAAAGCATATGATTGTGTACATGCATGCAGAATCACCCCAATCAAGGCAGTGGGCATGGCTCAGCCCCAAGTGCTGCCCTGTGCTCCTTGCCAGTCTCCCTACCCCCCAGGCACCCCCTGAACTGCTTTTGAACACTATGGCTCAGTTTGTACTTCCTAGAACTTGATGAAAATGGACAAAGGAGGAAGGGGAGGAAGGGTTTTGAAGGGAACAGTGCAGCGGTTCCTCTGTGGATTGAGTACGCTTTTCTTTTATTCCACGCAGCATAATTGTTTCCATGTCAGTGGTTCAATGCCATCTCCTGCACACTGTCTGTTCTCACAGCAGGTGCTTTGTTCTTGATGTTTTCATCTCTACCTGTGGCTGTATGCCTGTACGATGTATGTAGTATTACCTTCACCAGCGGGTGTTTTTTAACGTTTTTATTGGGGTGGGTGTTGTGGATACCTGTTTCCTATTTTGGAGCGCCAGTTCAAGTCCTGGCTGCTCTCCTTCTGATCCAGCTTCCTGCTAATGCATGCTCGGGCCTCTCCCACCCACGTGGGAAACTTGATTGGAGTTTTGGGCTCCTGGCTTCTGCCTGGCCTAGCCTTGGCTTCTGAGGGCATTTGGGAAGTGAACCAGTGAATGGAAGATCTCTCTCTCTCTCTCTTTCTGTCACTCTGCCTTTCAAGTAAATGCAAAAAAATTTATTTTTATTTCCTCATTTTTATTTTATTTGAAAGGAAGAGAGAGAGAGAGACAGGGACATCTTGTCTCCTAGAAGTGAGGAATGGGGGCTCCTTCTTGTGCCACCCCTGCACCTGGTGTGGAGGAAGCTGCTCCAGAGGCGGTGGGCAGTGGCGACTGGTGCCTGGGGGCCTCTGGGAAAGGAGGGGCAGAGATGCAAAGGGATGTGCAGCTGGCCCAGGCAGGTGGCGCCTTCCCGGTTCCCCGTGGTCCTCTCCCTCCCCACTGCCTTCTGCCTGGAAACCCCTCCCCTACTCTAGGGAGTGGAAGGCCCTGGGCTGGCCGGATGCTGGCCAAGCCCACTCTCTGCATTCTTAAATTCCTGCCTGGAAGGACCAAAATTTGAAACATCCCAGCAGGCCTCTGTCACATTTCATGGCCTTCTCCTCCTCCACTGCCTTCTAGCCCATCCTCCATGGCTGTCTTTCCTTAAGAAGACAGGCGGGGTGGGAGTTTGGACTAGTGGTTACGAGGCAGTGAAGACGCGTGCGTCCTGGGTTTGCTGTCCAGCTTCCTGCTTCAGCAGAGCCTGGGAGGTGGTGGTGATGGCTCAAAAGATTGGGTTCCTGCCACCGACATGCAAGACCTGGATTGAGTTACCAGCTCCTGTCTTTGGCCTCTGCCCCCGGCTTTGGCCCTGGCCCAGGCCTGGCCATTGTGGACAAGGGGAGTGAACCTGTGGACAGGAACATGCTCTCTCTTTATCTGTCTCTTTGTCTCCCAAGAAAGCGAAGAAAGAAAATAGATGTAGGATGACAGGAGGGGGCTGGGGGGGAGACGTGAGTGAATACCGCTGGGCCTGAGCCCTGGCCCGCCGCCCCACCGCTGTGTGTCTGTGCATCCGGTGCCACCCACACTTGTCGTAAAGCCACAGGGCAGAGGCCAGAGAAGGGCACAGCCAGTTAGTGACATGCACAGCCACCCAGCACCTAGTCCTGTGCACTCCTCTCCCCTGCCCCGACGCCTGGACAGTTTGTAAAGCATTTGCAAATATCTTCTCAGCCCAGCCCAGCCCTGCCCTGCCTGACTTGGGCTGAGCTGGCTGACAGCTGTCGAAGCGGTGTGCTGGGTGCTCTGAGGTGGGTCCTGGGTGCCATGGAGCCCCTGTGTCCAAGATGCTGCAGGCATGGGGGAGTGGTACAAAGCAGAGAAGAGGCAGGGCTGGGGGAATGCAGGGGTGTGGCCAAGGGAGTATCACCCCTGCTTCTGGCCTCCAGTAAGAGCCCCCCAGTCTACTGCAGCCCAGCCTTGCCAACCTAGCTTCCGGGATGCTGCTGCCTCCTCCAGGAAGCCTCACAATTTCTGTCCATGTCCGTCTCCCCACCTGGGCCACTTTTCCCATGGACAGGACACATGCGTGCTTCCTGTCCACAGCTGCCATGCCTAGGACAGAGCTGGGTGCTCAGTGGACAGACAGTGCATGCTCACTGGAGGGGATGACCGGGTTAAGTGAGGGTGCTGGTTGCTGTGAGTGGAGACTGCTGCGAGATGGCGGCCAACATTGCGGGAGGTGGTGGGCGAAGGACCAGGCCAGACGGGGGCGGGCCAGGGGCTGCTGTGTGCTGCAGGAGAGGGTGGCGGTCAAAGGTGGCCCTGGGTGTGGAAGTACCGGGCAGCGGGCAGTATCCATTTATGCCTAAGCCCCATCCTAGGGGACCCCGACTCGGCTCTTGGTCCCATCAAGTTCTGACCCTGTGGCCTGTTCCTTTGCAGACTCCATTGGGGGTCCTTTCCCGGTTGCCTCTCACCGATGCCACCACAAGCAGAAGCACTGCCCGCCGGCACTGCCCGGTGGGGGTCTCCCGGCTACGCCGCTGCTCTTCCACCCACACACCAAGGGCTCTCAGATCCTCATGGACCTCAGCCACAAGGCCGTCAAGAGGCAGGCCAGCTTCTGCAACGCCATCACCTTCAGCAACCGGCCCGTCCTCATCTATGAGCAAGTCAGGCTGAAGGTGGGCCTCCCTCCCTCCCGCTCCCACCCTCCACGCCTTGCCTGTGTGACACGGAAGGGACTGGGCCAGGCCAGGGGGCGGGTGGGGGGAGGGGAAGGCTGATAGTGGTGGAACCCCAGGGAGGGTGCGGAGGGTGGTCAGCAGAGCGAGGCCCCCCATCTGACTAGCAGAGTGGGATGGTGGGCTGAGCCTCCTGTGCCAGCAGATCACCAGGAAGCAGTGCTGCTGGAGCGGGGCCCTGCGCCTGGGCTTCACCAGCAAGGACCCGTCACGCATTCACCCCGACTCCCTGCCCAAGTACGCCTGCCCCGACCTGGTGTCCCAGAGCGGCTTCTGGGCCAAGGCGCTGCCCGAGGAGTTTGCCAACGAGGGCAACATCATCGCCTTCTGGGTGGACAAGAAGGGCCGTGTCTTCTACCGCATCAATGACTCCGCCGCCATGCTCTTCTTCAATGGGGTCCGCACCGCCGACCCGCTCTGGGCCCTGGTAGACGTCTACGGCCTCACGCGGGGCGTCCAGCTGCTGGGTGAGTGCCTTGCTGTGTCGGGTGCAGCCCTTGGTCTCTGGGTGCTGAGCCCTGACACTGCTCCATCCTCCCACCTCGCTCAGCTTGTGCACGTGTGTGCACACATGTGGACCCAGGGTACGCGGCTGCCCCTCAGCCACAGCTTCGCCTCCAGGCGGAGCCTGCGTGAGCCTCGGCTTTCTCATCTACAGCATGGGTTGATGGGAAGATTAAACTGACGGGTCTGGGAGTGAAGCGTCTGGCACAGTCCTGGGCACCACGTCTGGCCTCAGCCACCCCTACCTGCTTTGCTCCTTCTCCCTTCCAAGCCCTTGTCCCTGTGAACATGCCGCGAAGGTGGTTGGGAAGTGTTTTCCCCCTTTCTGACTTCAGAGTGTAGAACCAGTGAGGCCCTTCTTTTCAGAACACTTTGAGTTAAGAAGACAGTGAAAGTAAAAAGGGATGAGTAATGGCCAGAGGCCTTTCTGTTTGTCGCGTTCCAAACTCGAGGAGGCAGTTTTTATTAACTAATAGTTTGGGAACTTTCTGTTTTCCAAGTCAATAAAAGTGTTTCTGCAGTCACAGTGACGTGTTAGGAGCCTGAGACGGGTTGTTCCAGGTGTCAGCGACTGAAGGAGGCCTCCCCCTCCCCGTCCCGGGCTAATGGGTGATCTCTGTGAAAGGGGTGCACCTGCAGCCAGAGGCCGCCCCCGAGGCCAGTGGTTCCGGGGTGTCGGGCCTCCGTCTCCTCTGTGAGATGGGTGTCCTAGCGACTGCTCGTGGGCTTGGGGAGCTGCCTCGTGTGGAGCCGCCGCCGCACTCTGGTCATCCCTGATTGTCAGCTTGCCCATGCTGGAGGGGCGGTGCCTTGCCAAGGGCCCAGTAAGCACCTTCGTGCTGCTCTGGTGTCCTCGGGCCCCAAACCTTCGGTCTGAGCTTCCGCTCGGCTGCTTCTGTCCGAGCCTCAGTTTTCTTGCCTGTGAAGTGGGTTTGGGATCCTTTGACTTGGCCCGAGGCTCAGCCATGTGTTGGAAGACAGAGAAGATGTCTCTGCTCTTGAGAAAGGCACAGGCTCGTTACGGGGTCGTGGCGGGGCCGCGTTCTTGCTTTTCCCTAAGCAGGGAGTGCCCTTCCTCACCGTCCCCAGCTCCAAAGCCACCTCTTCCCTGAGACCCTCCCCGAGGAGAATTCCCTGGCACCCCTTTGCACCCCACCAGGAGTGCCCAGCTGCCCCCGCATCCCTTTGCCCACACGCCTGGCAGGTTTTACACGGCTGGCCCCTCTCCGAGCACCATCTGCAGGGTGCGTTGGGGCGTGTGGAAGCACGGGAGGGGGCGGGGACTTGCCAGGGGAGCAGGGGGCCGGTGGGGTGAGTTCCATGGGCAGCAGCCTCGGGAGATGAAGCTGCCGCCGGCTCCCTGGGCAAATTGCTAACCGCTGTGCCCCAGGCCCCTTCTGCGAGGAGTTCCTACCCAGAGGGCGCCATTTGGCAGGGAGAAAAGCGAGGCCAGCAGAAGGCCTGGTTTGCCCATTAGGGATGTAGCAGGGCGGGGACCTCAGCTGGGTGTTCTGACGCCAAAAGCAACGCCTTTCCCATCACCTGCAGTCAGAGCATGCGTAAAAGGAGGCTGATGTCAGCATGGGAAGATGGTGTCCAGGAGGGCCTCTCAGAAGAGGAGGCGGAGCTGGGCCCACAAATTCCAGGAGGCTCAGGACAGGTGGAGACAAGGGGAACATGTCAGGTGCCATGGGGCTCCCAACGCTCAGGCACTGAGGGGAGCGTGGAGTAAATAACCGGAAAGGCCCCACCCTGGGGCCAGCGCCCAGGCACCCGACCTGTCCGGGGCCCGTTCCCCTCCTTGACTATAAATGGGTTTGCACAGAGCGTTTCAGCCTCCCAGCACGCTCCTCTCTGTGCACCCGATAAGGTCGAAGCCGGCTGATTCCATCCCGGCCGTAAATCACCATAATCCCTGGGCATTTTCAAACACCCATGATGGCTCCTAAATTCAATTAGGAGATTAAAATATCTCTTTATTTTGTTCTTCCTAAATGGATTTTTTATTTGTATTTTTTTTCCCCCGAGTGAGAAGGAGATCCATCCAAGAGCCTGTCTGAGCCTGGCGTGCTGCTCTCTCCCTCCCTACGCACCCCTGCCCTCTGCATGCGGCTCCCCTGGAGAGCCGCGGGGTCCCTTGTCTCCCTGTCCTCCCACTTGCTGCCCCCTCTCCTACACCACACCTGGCACATCCTCGCGTTTGTGGCTCTCGGGGGTCTCCTTTGTCTCTCCTCCCCTTCCTCCCCCTCGCTCTGCCTCTGTCCCCCTCTGCCCCCTGCTCCCTCTGGCTCGTGCTTCCCCCACCCCCCTTCCCTCTTCTGAACAATGTCACTGTCCGTCTTGGTCGTGCCAAGGATGCACCATCTTTCCTGGGGTGACTGCCCCCCAAGCCAGTGTCTGATCTGCAGAGCTCTCTATGCCTTGCCCTGGCCTGCACCTGCTCCTCACACCACAGGCATCCTGGCTGCCTGTCCCATTGCGCACAGAGTAGGTAGGCAAGTCAGGATGGGAGTGGGCAGAGGCAGGGCCGGCATTGCCCCCTCCTCGCTTGATGCCCGCTTTACCCATGCTGCTGCCAGCTGTGGCCCGGCAGGCCTGCTCCAGGTCTTGCAGGCTACCTGGCCACCGAGCTGGGGTTCAGCAGATCACCCTCCTGCTTCCAAGCACCCTGGCCCGAGCCTGGCCTGGCGTCTCCAAGAATAACAGCTTCCTACCTCCAGGAAGAAGGAACCACCAGCAGTGGAGCACACACAGGTTTTATGGGTGATTAATACTGGGAGAGATAAGCTGCTACCCTGGGGTCAAGGTCTCCTTGCTCCTCTCAGAAACGTGAGCCCTGGCTCCTGGCAGGAGGCCGACCAACCAAGAGTCCACATCTAGGGGGCTCCTGCATGCTCTTCTGCTCCGCTCCCTGCCCCAGCTCAGGCACATGCAGGAGAGTCAGACAATTGAAAACCCAGCCACTCTCCTTGAGGAGTGGGGAGACATCAGTAACTGCTGTGGGGTGGTCTACCTCCCCTTCTGCAGTTAAGGGTGGTCTGGAGACTAAAACTCTGGGGGTTGTGGCTGGGGAGCAATCCAGCCACAGGAGGATTTCCTGTAGGAGATAAGCTTCAAGGCAGGAAGCAAGGGAGGCAGGAAAAAAGAAAAGGGCAGATGAAGTAGTGCTTGGGGAGGAGCAATGTGGGTCAGGCAGGAGGGGTGTGCAGAGCCACAGAGGTGAGGGAAATTAGCCGTCAGTGGGGAGCAGACCCTTGAGGAAGAGAAGAAGCAGAAAAGGCAACAGGTGACTTGTGGAGCTGAGGCGTGTGCACAGCTGAGGATGTATGTGTGCGTCACAGGAGAGTGTGTGTGTGTGTGCATCACAGGAGAGTGTGTGTGTGCACAGGAGAGTGCGTGTGTTTGCATCACAGGAGAGTGTGTGTGCATCACAGGAGAGTATGTGTGTGTGCACAGGAGTGTGTGTGTGCATCACAGGAGAGTGCGTGTGTTTGCATCACAGGAGGGTGTGTGTGTGTGTCACAGGAGAGTGTGTGTGTGCACAGGAGAGTATGTGTGTGTGCATCACAGGAGAGTGTGTGTGTGCATTACAGGAGGGTGTGTGTGTGCATCACAGGAGAGGCCTGGGAACAGGTGGCTTCTGGCAGCTCCTGAGCTGTTAAGTTGGTCAGGAAGGGGAATTGTGGCTAACGAGGCCAGGTGTGGGGAGGGGCCCGGCCAAGTTCTCCAGCTGCCCAGAAGCCAGGCGCCCCTGGCCTGCGGATCTCCCAGGCTGCGCAGGTCAGAGTGAGCCCGGGGGAGCACCAGGGGGGCAGTAGGTGGGGCTCCTGGCTTTCTTTTTTTAAAGGTTTACTTTGCTTATTTGAAAGGCAGAGTGACACACACACACACACACAGAGATATCTTCCATCTGCTGGTTCACTCCCCAAATGGCTACAATGGCCAAGCCCAAGCCAGGAGTCAGAAACTATCCGGATCTCCCATATGGGTGGCAGGAACCCAAGCACTTGGGTCATCTTTGCTTTCCCAGGTGCATCAGCAGGGAGCCGGATGGGAAGTGGAGCAGCTGGGACAGGGATTGGGCTTCGAACCAGCTCTCTGATAGGCCTAACCTGCTGCGCCTCAGCGCCGGCCCCGAGGGCTCCTGGCTTTCTGCTTCATCCCTCCCTGGGCACGCTTCCCAGGTCTTGGTACGAGACCCACCGGGAGGCCGTCTGAGGCCAATCCTGCTGCCCTCCAGCCAGAGCCCCGGCCCCTGGAGACGAAGCCGTGGGTCCGGTCTCCCGTCCAAGGTGCGCCTCGGCCTGGCCCTGCTGAGTGCGTGTGCTCCCCCACCAGGACCACACCGCCATCTGGGCTTCCGCTTCCCAGGCTAAACCAATATTTACTCTCAGGTGTGGTTTACTGCTAGGGGCCAAGAGGCAAATATTAGTTTAAGGAGCCTGGGCCAGCTCTCGGGATGGGAAACAGAGCTGATGCCGCTCATTGCTTCTTCCTCTTTGACAATTTCCTCGTTTGGACCTGTTCCTTGTGCTTCAGGGACTCTCCAGGCTCTTCCTTTCTGCCCCCCACCCCCCACCCCGAGGTCTGCTAACTGCATCAGGGCCCCACACCAAACCCCGCCCTCCGCCGCGAGGCCTGCCTCTCCTCTCCTGGTTAAGGTGGCCTCTTTCCCCCGAGTGCCCGGAGCACATGATGGTCCACATGGCAGCAGTGCTGTTGCATCCTGCGTTGTCCCGCTCTGCGAGAAGGCTGCACAAAACCTCTCTGTATGAAAGGAGAGGTCCTCTTTCCCCCATTTTGCAGACAGGGCGGCAGAGGCTCAGCGAGGCCTGGTAACTTGCCCAGGTCACACAGTGGGTTGTTGGTGGAGCTGGGCTGCATTTGGCCTTCTACTCCTTTAGATGGCAGTCTGTCTGATCTCCCTGCTAAGTCTGATTGCTGCCCAGGGCGAGCTGTGGCCCCCACGGGACTTGCAGAGCAGGGGGAATGAGCGCTCCAGGTACCAGGACTGAGGGCGCCAGCAGGGTCCCAGCAGTGCAGGTCCCAGGGGTGGGTCCCAGGGGCAGGTCCCAGCACTGCAGCTGCCTGTCCATCATGCACTCCGTTTTCCTGCGTGAAGTTCAGCCACGTGGAGCACCGTTACTCTTTCTTTTCTTTTTTTTTAAAGATTTATTTATTTGAAAGGCAGAATTACAGAGAGGCAGAGGCAGAGAGAGAGAGGTCTTCCATCCGCTGGTTCACTCCTTAGTTGGCTGCAGTGGCCGGAGTTTCGACAATCCGAAGCCAGGAACCAGGAGCTTCTTCCGGGTCTCCCGGAAGACCTCCTGCAGAGGTCCAAGGACTTGGGCCTTCTACTGCTTTCCCAGGCCATAGCAGAGAGCTGGATCAGAAGAGGAGCAGCCGGGACTAGAACCAGCGCCCATATGGGAAGCTGGCGCTGTAGGCGGCAGCTTTACCTGCTACACCACTGCGCTGGCCCCCAGTACTGTCTCTAATGCACAGAAAGGGTGTTTCATGTTTCCACCTAGTGGTCCAAAAGACAGTTCTGGAGACCCTGGAGAGATGGGGTGGGGGTGCAGGGGCCTTGCAGTGTTGGGGACAAAGCCCTTCTTTTGGAAGCAGGAGACCCCTGGAGTCAAGACTTGGCCACTCCTGGCTTTGGGCAGTTTCTCAACTTCCCTGTGCCTCATTCTCCTCTGGGGTTATTTGGGCATCATGAGCTCTGTCGCTCTTAGTGATTACACACATGGACTGCTGCTGTCTTTAGGTTACAAAGGAATACCTCCTTTTAAAAGCCCCCTCCCCTCTAAAAGAGAGACAGGGGCCTGTGCCAGTCCTGCAGCTGGAAGGGGGAGCCCTGTGTCAGGATAAGAGGAGAGCCATACACCCTAAATTGTTTCTGGGAGCAAGGGCGAGTTCCCCAGCCGGGGCTCCTGCAACACTGGGTTCCACAGAGGCCAGCTCCTAGGTTTTAGCCAGACGAGAGGCATCTCCTGCATAAGAAGAGAAAGCTGGGAACTGCTAGGCCAGATGATGCAGACAATCTATAAGAGCGTGTGGCTGGCAGATCCTATAAATCTTAGGGCCTGTGCTGTGGGTGATTCCGGGACACTCCGCTCTTCTCTCTGGGAGCCTCTGAAAATGCGCTTGCTTCCCCCAGCTTCCCTGTGGGTGGGTTTAAAGGGGGAAGGCGGAGGCGGTGTGGGTTTCGGGCACTGCCCAGAGAGGGGGAGAAGCCCTGCCCTGGCCAAGCCGTGCCCTTGCCCTCCCTGTTCCCTACCCTGTGCCAGATGCGCACCAGCAAGAGGATGTTTATGGAGACAGCAAATGGGCTGGCAGCTCCTTCCAGACAGGGGCCCCCGTCGCCTGCTGGGCGCTGCAGGCTGACCCGTGGTTAAAGATTATCCAGGGCTCAGGATGTGAGAATCTAAACAAACACGACTCCTGGCTGATGGTGGCCCTGCTTCAAAGGAGGCCCCTGCGCCAGCGCCCAGGCCTCGCCTGGGTTACCCGGCACCGGCAGGCGGCTCTCGGGGTAGCAGCTGGCCCCGTACAGACCCCTCTCCAGGCGTTTGTTAACAGTTTGCAGTCCCAGCCTCCTGTCTTTCAGCCCAGGCACAATCCTGTCTCTTCCAAGACACAGAGGCCAGGGACTCAGCCCCATTGGAAATCCTTATCCTACAGAAGAGAGGACCCAGAGGGGCCCCAGGGAGTGCATCTAGGGCATGGGCAGTCTTCTGCTAGTCGTACTTATTCCAAGATAGGGGACAGGGACAGGGAGCCTGGGAGGTGGTGAGCTTCCTGTCCCCCAGGGCACTCTAGCCAAGGCTGAGTGAGTACTGCACAGGGATAAAGGGATTCCCTTAGTTCTTCTAAGGCCTTGGCTAATCCAGAAGCCAAGATGCTTGTATCTAAGTTGTATTCAAATATTTTCCTGCCCCAAAGCCTCGACCCTCCCACTGGCTACTGACTCCCCATGGCCCAGGTGCCCACACCGCTGCTTGAGGGCTGGGCACACATTGGGCTGGTGAGTGTGGGGAGGAGGGCCGGTTACTGCACAGACAGGTTGCTTCCTGAAAGAGGGACATGGAGCGGAGCCACCTTGGCTACTTCCCCGGAGGCCTCGTGGTTCCCGTCTCATAAACACCTCCAAAATGGGCGTCCTCATTGCCCTCCCATCACTCATTGCCTTCAAATGGGGGCCACCCCTGCTTGGGGCTCCAGGTTACCATCTGCTTTCCCGCAGCTGTACCCTAGGGCAAAGTCCTCGGCTGAGGTTGGTCCCTCGGCTTGGGCTGCACGGCCTGGGGGTCTGGACACCACCCTGACCCGCTGACTTGATGCTGCTTCGCGCAGCCGGGTACTTGGCGGTCTCTCTGGCACAGGGCGCTCCCGCCAGCTCCTCCAGCTCGAGTTTCATCTATTTCAGGGCCTCGACGCAGCTGGGCCCACGGATGGGCGGTTATTTTGGAGCCCGCTGGCTGCCTGCAGCTGCTGCTGACCCTGGAGGGGCGGAGGGGAAGGGAGAGAAGACAACCTTGGGCTGCGCGTTGACCTCTGGGATTCACTCGGTCTCTAGCTCTTCCCCAGAGACTCCTGCCGCCACCACCCCCTGCCCCCAGCTCCAGCCATGTTTCAAGCAAGGCCAAACGTGTGTTTTCCCCACCCCCTTCTCCTCTCTCTCCATCTTCCTCTGCTTCTCTTCCCTTCTCCTGTATTCTCTACTGTTCTAGTTTTTCCTTCTGGTCTTTAGGCAGTGATTTCGTTTGGTGACTATGTCCCAGGTGCCCATCATGACTGATGTCATCCAACATCAAGGTTCACAGAGCCAGTGCTCTGAGTGCAGGTGGACCTGACCCTGGTTAACAGACTCTACCTGAGGCTGCCAGGTGCCAGCCAGGTGCCCGGCGCTTCCCACTCCACCACTGGTCCCAGCAACAACCTTTCAAGGCATCTAGGGGAGCAAGTTGAGACGGGGAGGAAAGTTGGTTACCCAGGGCCAACAGCCAAGGGCAGGATTGGACATTTAAGCCCAGGCCGGCATCACCCCGGAGCCCATGCCCTGTCTTCTGAACCCTGTGGCCTGTAAGTGATATGTAAGATGTCCCACAGTAACCTCAGGGCCATTGTGTGCCAGGTACTCTACCAGGTGCAGAGGTGCTTCATCTTCTAGGGGAGTGATACAGATTTTCTATCACTCAGTAGATGCTAACTTCACTGCTGCAGAAGAGAGACCCCAGCAGGTGGAGCTACTACTTGTCCTCCCACTTGTCCTCAGGGTCATATGACTTTTTTTTTTTTTTTTAAGTTTTATTTATTTGAAAGGCAGAGCTACACACAGAGAAAAGGAGAGTTAGAGAGGTCTTCCATCCGCTGGTTCACTCCCCAGTTGGCCGCAACGGCTGGAGCTGCGCCAATCCGAAGCCAGGAGCCAGGAGCTTCTTCTGGGTCTCCCATGTGGGTGCAGGGACCCAAGGACTTGGCCCATCTTCCACTGCTTTCCCAGGCCATAGCAGAGAGCTGGATCAGAAGTGGAGCAGCTGGGACTCGAACCGGCGCCCATATGGAATGCTGGCACTGCAGGCGGCGGCTTTACCTGCTGCACCACAGCGCCAGCCCCATCATATGACTTTTGAGATACAGAAAATGGAAGAACTAGGATTTGAACCCAGGGTGATGACTTAAAATTCATTGCCTACAAGTGTATGGTTTTGTTTACCAAAGAACCCTAAAGGTGGCATTATTAGAGGTCCAGTGTGCCTAGCAAGGAAGGTGATGGCCAGAGCGCAGCTGGAGTACGGAGTCTGCTTCTGCTCACGGTCTGCGGGTGGGAAGGTGTGTGGGCATACAGATGTTCCCCGAGCAGAGGTTTTTCCAATATGGGGCTCATAGGCAGCCCAGGAGGTAGTGGGTTAAATACAGGGAGGTGGACGTCAGCTTCAGGGAAGGAAGCACTTACAGACAGATTAGCGGGCCTCTGGAGAGGGCGAGCACCTGGGAGTGGGCATACCCACCGAGGCCAGGGCTGCTCTGAGCACTTGGTTCCTGTTTCCCCTGCTGTTCCCCTCTCCAACATCTGAGTCCCCAGGGCCACAGCCTAGAGTCCCTGAGGGTGGAGGAGCAGGGGCTGTTCCCCACGTCCAGGTGAGCAGAGCTCTCGCCATTGCCACCCACACAGCCCCCACCATGCGGGTCCTCGCCTCTGCCTCTCTGCAGCCCCCAGCCTCTCTGCCCCATCCCTGTCACTGAGTCAATTCCCTGGAATAATCGCATTTTCCAGTTGGCTCCCTCTTCCTTGCCAGCACCATGCTGGGAAACCCCAACCAGCCAGGCCCCACGAGGCGTCTCTGGAGTGGCAGGAGGCATAGGGGGAGGGCCCTGACCCCACAGTTCCTGGAAGGGGCAGGAAAACAGGGGCTGGGGAGAACAGAAAGGGGGGGGATTTAGAGAGTGTCTCTCCCAGACCAGTGCCCCCACGTTCCATGGTTACACCCTAGCACCCGGCAGCCTTAGGCAGTCCCCAGAGGTGAGGGTCCGTTCTCCCGGGTTGGGCGCACAGAGCAGCCTCCAGGGTGAGATGAGCCAGGGCTTAGAGTGGTGCCAGGGAAATTGGGGGACACTGACTCCCGGAGAAGAGGGGCTGGGAGTGAAGGATGTGGTGCTGGGAGCAGGACGGGCCTTGCTTGTGTCCTGGGTCTGTCCCCCCCCCCCCCCCCCCGCTGGCTGCCACGGAAGCGCTTTGGTTTCATCTGTGCAATGGGCACGCCTCCAAGGGCTGCTTCAGGGCTGGACCCTCGTTGCGTGGCAAGTACGTGCATTCTGAGAGGACTGCATGAAGCAGGACGTAACTCGGTCGTGACAAGAATATGGTTTTGGAAGCAGTTACTGGCACAGGGAGGTGTTCGGGATCAGGTAAAAAAGAGCCGTGACAAAGGAGAGCTGCGTAGTTAGGTTCTTAGTTGGAAATCCTTGCTGGTGGATGGCTTTGTGCAGTTCTGTGCTCTGAGACGCACAGAACCGATTAAGAATTTTCTGGTGAGACAGGGCAAAGCTACCACCGTGCTTTCAAAGTGATTTATTATCCATAAGAGGTTAAAAAACTGGTGTCTATTTAGCATGACTCAACGTTTGCATTAAAAAAAGCAACTAAAATGCATTTCAAAAGGCTGACAGGTCGTACATCCAAGTAATAAAAATGCATTTGGGTGGCAGGCGCTCAGTTCTTGCTGAACTGTGTTTTCTACAAAGTACACTCTGTATTACTGGTATGGTATGACAGGGTATCTGGGAGGAATCTACTGAAGCTCTCTCAGCCTGTCCAGCATGTGGCGAGGGTAACTCAAAAGTTAGCGTCACGGGGGACAGTGTGAGCCAAGAGGGGCGTGTGGGCTCCGGATGGCGCCCTCCTGTTAAGGAGTCATCCGTGGCTTCCGCAGGTATTCACGGGCTGTGCTGCACGCTACGCTAGGTGCTAGGGACAAAAGAGCTGGGGTCCAGGGTTGAAAAGTTAAAAAAATTATATATATATATATTTTAAAATTAGAGGTACAGACCAAGAAAGCACTTCTAAGCACTTAAGCGTTCTATGGGCTCAAGTCTGGTGCAGGTCCATGCAACCTGAGCGCTTTGATAAACAACTAGCGGGTCCTGCACAGCCCTGTTCCCTGACTGCTGAGGAAACTTCATTTATGACCTGTCAGGGCATTTTCTGTGCCCTCGGCCGGCCGGCGCGCGTGTGGGTGGCGCGCGCTTCACCGGGCGCCCGGGTGACGGTCGCCCCTCTCTCGCCCTCCCCGCCGCAGACAGCGAGCTGGTGCTGCCCGACTGCCTGCGGCCGCGCTCGCTCACCGCCCTGCGGCGGCCGTCGCTGCGGCGCGAAGCCGACGAGGCGCGCCTCTCCGTGAGCCTTTGCGACCTCAACGTGCCGGGCGACGAGGGCGCGCCGGCCGGCGGCTGCCCGATCCCGCAGAACTCGCTCAACTCGCAGCACAGCCGCGCGCTGCCCGCGCAACTCGACGGCGACCTGCGCTTCCACGCGCTGCGCGCCGGCGCGCACGTCCGCATCCTGGACGAGCAGACGGTGGCGCGCCTGGAGCACGGGCGCGACGAGCGCGCGCTCGTCTTCACCAGCCGGCCCGTGCGCGTGGCCGAGACCATCTTTGTCAAGGTCACGCGCTCGGGCGGCGCGCGGCCTGGCGCGCTCTCCTTCGGCGTGACCACGTGCGACCCCGGCACGCTGCGGCCCGCGGACCTGCCCTTCAGCCCCGAGGCCTTGGTGGACCGCAAGGAGTTCTGGGCCGTGTGCCGCGTGCCCGGGCCCCTGCACAGCGGCGACATCCTGGGCCTGGTGGTCAACGCAGACGGCGAGCTGCACCTCAGCCACAACGGCGCGGCCGCCGGCATGCAGCTGTGCGTGGACGCCTCGCAGCCGCTCTGGATGCTCTTCGGCCTGCACGGCGCCATCACGCAGGTCCGCATTCTCGGTGAGTGCCTGCGGCGCGCCTGCCCTGCACACAGGGGACGGCCCGGGTAGGGACACTGAGCAAACTCTCAGCCCCTCCGCGCCCAGGGCCTTGCTAAGGAATCACAGGTGGGCGAGGTGCGTTCTCGGCTGCTCTCAGGGGTCAGGAGGCCCACCTGGGGAGGGGGTGATTAAAAGGCCCAGAGTCGGGCCCACCTGCTTTCTCAGGGATACGTACAGAGCAGCGTACACACGCCCCAGGTGCCGCTTAAACATGGGTGGATATTTCCACCAGCGACTGTTTGAGGTGAGGCTTGTGTTGGTACAAAATCAGAACAGAGGTCCCGGCGCCTCAGGAGGGCTGTGAGTGAGAGTGAGAAACACGGGTGGGTGTATCGGTCACGTGATCTCTGTGCGGGGCACGCCCGACACGGGGGGGGCGGGGCGAGAGGGATCCCTGAGCAGGTGCCCTTGATGGGGAGGACTTGAGAGCTGCGGGCCTGCTCTTGCTTGGGGCACGGGGCTCGAAAGGCCTGGGGGGATGTGGGTCGGTGCAGGCCTTGCTTCCCGAATGTTCTATGGATGTCAATGGTTGTCCTTTGAAAACAGGTGCATGTGATGGAAACATTTGGAATTCTAAAAGGGGAGGAAGGATTGTTTATTACAGCCTTCAATAGGCAGTGCGAGTTAAGAAGAGGGTGTTGGTTATAGTATACAGCTTTTCCAAACTGATTGACCAGACGTCTTTTCTTCTGAGACCTCTATTACTACCCCCCACCCCCGCCCCCTGCCAGCAGATGTCCATGGTCTGGTAACCACTCTGTTAGCCTAGGCTGGTTTCAGTGGCTCACCTGGAGAATTATTCAAGTGAAGATTCTTGCAACCCATCTGCAGAGATTCCAATTCTGTCTGTAGATCTTGGATTGGTTCCAGGTGCCTGATTTTTAGTTTTTAAGATTATTTATTTGAAAGGGAAAGAGAAAGTGACAATATGAATCTTCCATCTTGCTGGTTCACTCCCTAAAAGCCACAATAGGTAGATCTAGGCTAGATCTAGGAAGTCCATCTGGGTCTCCCACATGGGTGGTATGGGTGGCATGGGCCCAATGCTTGGGCCATCTTCCTCTGCCTTTCTGGGCAGAGTAGTTGAGACTCACACTGGTATTTCCATAAGGGATGCTGTTGTCTCAAGCAGAAGCTTAACCTAATGCACCACAATGCCAGGCCCCCTGTGTGTTTTTTTTTTTTTTTAAGATTTATTTATTTGAAAATCTGAGAGAAAGAGAGAGGGAGAGAGACAGACCGATCTTCCATCTACTGGTTCGTACTCCCCAGATGGCCATGACGGCTGGGGCTGGGCCAGGCTGAAGCCAGCTTTTTCCAGATCCCCCATGTGGGTAGCATGGGCCCAAGCACTTGGGCCATCTTCCCCTGCTTTTCCCAGGCCATTAGCAGGGACTTGGATGAGAAGCAGAGCAGCCGGAACATGATGCCCGTTTTGCAGGCGGTGGCTTTACCTTCTGTACCACGGCATAGTACCTGTGTGCATGAGTTTGTGTATGTAATGTTGGTGATAGTGAGTATGGGATTTGTGAAATTCAGTTGAATCCATTGGGATGTCCAGCTCTTGAAAAAGACCAAATGAAGGGGCTGCCACTAGGGTGTAGTGGGTAAAGCCGCCGCCTGCAGTGCCAGCATCCCATATGGGCGCCACTTTGAGACCTGGCTGCCCCACTTCCTATCCAGCTCTCTGCTATGGCCTGGGAGAGCAGTGGAGGATGGCCCAAGTCCTTGGGCCCCTGCACCCATGTGGGAGACCTGGAAGAAGCTCGTGGCTTCCGATTAGCACACCTCCAGCTGTTGCGGCCAACTGGGGAGTGAACCAGTGGATGGAAGACCTCTGTCTCTCTCTGCCTCTCCTTCTCTCTCTGTGTAAATCTGACTTCTGACTTTAAAGCAAAATAAATAAATCTTAAAAAAAAAAAAGACCGGGGCTAGCGCTGTGGCTCACTAGGTTAATCCTCCGCCTGCGGTGCCAGCATCCCATATGGGCACCTGGTTCTGGTCCCGGTTGCTCCTCTTCCAGTCCAGCTCTCTGCTGTGGCCCGGGAGTGCAGTGGAGGATGGCCCAAGTGCTTGGGCCCTGCACCCGCATGGGAGACCAGGAGAAGCACCTGGCTCCTGGCTTTGGATCAGCGCAGTGCACCGGCCGCAGCACGCCGGCCACAGCGGCCTTTGGAGGGTGAACCAACGGCAAAGGAAGACCTTTCTCTTTGTCTCTCTCACTGCTCTCACTGTCCACTCTGCCTGTCCAAAAAAAAAAAAAAAAAAAAAAAAAAGTAGAATAGCTGGGACTTGAGCTAGTGCACAGGTGGTGGCTTAACCCACTGCGCCTTCTATAGTACTGTCCCTGCAAGTGACATTTAACCCACTGTGTCAAACACCCATCCCTAAATGTTATTAGAATAATGCTAATTATTTTTTAAAAATATTTTTTAAACCTAGGTTATTTGAAAGGCAAGGAGACAGAGAGATGGGGAGCATGAGGGAGGGAGAGAGAAAGAAAGATAAAGATTTACGTTATTACCCAAATGTCTGCAACAACCAGGCCTGGGCCAGGCTGAAGCCAGGAGCCTGGAACTCCATCTGAGTATCCTATGTGGTTGGCAGGGACCCTAGTCCTTGAGCCAGTATCTGCCTCTCAGGGTGTGTGGGGAGCAACTGGGAGCAACTCGGACTAGACTAAGTTACTGGAATTAAGACTTATTCTATGCATCTGCTTTCCCACAATATGGCACTGAGAAGGGAAACAGCTTCTACACAGCTGCCTCCAGTTCAACCAATAAACTGTGGGACCTGCTCCTGATTGGAGGAGAGCAGCGTACTCGGCGTGTGGGTAGCAGAGTTGGGATTGGTGGAAGAGGACTATAAAGGAGGAGAGAGACGGCATGCACCAGGAACATCTAGGAGGAACATCTAAGGGGAACACCTGTGCAGCCCCCGAGAGAGCCGGCCGGCGGTGTGCCGCTCCCCCGCGGAAGTGGGGAATGTGGCAGGGGGAATCGCCCTTCCACGGAGGTGGAAGGGACAGTAGCCAACCCGGGAAGAACCAGCAGCAAACCTGGGGAGGGCCGAGCAGACGAAAGAACAGCGCAGGGTCCTGTGTCGTTCCTCCACGAAGACGGGGAGCGACAGGGTGTGCATTAGCAGGAAGCTGGAACTTGACCCCAGGCACTCCCTATGGGATACAGGTGTCCTGAGCAGTGTCTCAAGTGCCGTAGAGTAGCACTAGAACTAATAATAAAAAATAACCTCCCTGAACACCTGCTTGTGTGCAGGGTATTGTGTTAGCATCTGTTGGGGAATCACAGGTGAGTAAGGTTTCCTGTTCTCAAACGCTAATGGTTTCTCTGGAGAAACCAAGCTGGATTCCAGCGCAAAGAGCAAGTGGTCCCCAGGCCTAGTGTTTGTCAGGCGTGCCCTGCTCAGAGCTCAGTGTGGTGGTATGGTTTGCAGGAGAGGGTCAAGGCTGCCCAGAGGGGTGGGTTTGAGGATAGCCCCAGGAGGTTCCCTGGGCAGTTAGCTCTTTGAGGACAAGGCCCTGTCCCCAGCTTTATGGCTATTGATAGCTTTGGGCCCTCAATAGGGATTTGTTGAGGAGGAGTGGGGAGGCGGAGAGCAGTGAGGGAAGGCAGGATGTGCACAGGGGGAGGAGGGGAAGGCGTTTCGCCAGTGCCAGTGCCGAGGATGTGGGTGGCATCTGGGGACATCAGTGGAGAGGGCAGGGCTATGAAGGGGGGAGCGTGGGGGGAGCTGGGGGCTTTATTCTCTGCCCTGGGACCCTGCAAGGTGAAGGTTGCCAAGGAGGGGTGGCAGTGGGGTTTGGGCCGGGGCTGGTTTGAGACTGCTGATGTAGTGAGGCCAGAGCATGGTGGGCCCCCAGTCTGGGAGAACAAGGAGCGGGGGCTGTGCTCTGGCCAAAGAGGGACTCGGCTCGCGCTTTCTCTGATGAGGCCTCTGGGTGGCTCCACTTGCCCCCTCACAAACACTGCCCCCCTCTTGCAGGCTCTACCATCCTGGCCGAGCGGGGCATCCCGTCGCTCCCCTGCTCCCCTGCCTCCACACCAACCTCACCCAGTGCCCTGGGAAGCCGCCTGTCTGACCCCTTGCTCAGCACTTGCAGCTCTGGACCTCTGGGGAGCTCTGCAGGTGGTAAGTACGCCGCCGCCCTGCGCGCCGCCCAGCCGATGCTGTGGGACTGAGCCACACCTTCCCTGAGTCCCCAGCCAAGGCAGCGGGGGGCAGGGCTGGCACTGAGAAGAGCTGGAGTTGGGTTCAGTGAGCCCTTGTTGGGGTGCCTTCTGGGTGTATCCTCTTGTCTCCAGCTGGGCAGCTTCTCCAAAGAGCACCAGACAGGAGGGCCCGGCCTTAAACGTGGGGGTCCTTTCCCTGCGTCTTCCTTTCTTTCCCTCTCACTGTTGATGGCCACTCTGGCCCCTGGGCTGGCCGAGTGGTCTGGCAGTGGGGCCGCCCAGGGCTCAGCCTCTTCCCTGTGCCTGGAAGACAGGTTGTAGGGGTCAGTCGGTGGCTCTCCAAAGGTGGGGTCAGAGGAGGCCAGGGGCTGCTCTTCCCAGGAACCTACAACCAGGCGCCCTTCCCGACTGGTGCTCCCTCACCCCCAGGGACGGCCCCCAACTCGCCGGTGAGCCTGCCCGAGTCACCAGTGACCCCAGGCATGGGCCAGTGGAGTGACGAGTGCACCATTTGCTATGAACACGCGGTGGACACGGTCATCTACACGTGTGGTCACATGTGCCTCTGCTATGCCTGCGGCCTGCGCCTCAAGAAGGCTCTGCACGCCTGCTGCCCCATCTGCCGCCGCCCCATCAAGGACATCATCAAGACCTACCGCAGCTCCTAGCCTGCCACACGGCAAGCCAGCAGGGCCCTTCTCTTCCTCACTTTGGAAACTTTTCCTTTTCCATTAAACATGGGACACTGAGGCCCCTGGAGGTTTGGGGAGAGAAGAGGATCAGGCAGGGAGGTGTGGGGGGCAGAAGCCAATCGCTGGGTGGGGGCAAGGTAGGAGGCCACTTTGCCTTCTGTGCACCGACTGCCCCTGCATGCTGAGGGCTAGGGCTCCGCACCTGTCCCAGCCCTCTGGGACATCTGGTGCGGATTTTTAGGAGGTCCCTCCGGCCTGCTTGGCACCATGGTGAGAACGCAAGAACATGTACCCTTGGGCATATGCGGCCCTGAGCTGGGGCCTGTGGCTTGGCGAGTGGGGTGCAGACTGGATTGTAACCTCCATTTGCTTCCTCGGCCGGCTGCCCTTGAGTAGCGTGCAACCTTCTCAGCAGCAGCTCCTGAGCCACTGCCTCCCTGTGCTACACCCGCTTCCTGGCTGCCCTCTTCCTGCCTGTTGCGCCTGGCAGCTGGGGCAAGGTGGCCAGTGGGCGCTCCTCCCCTGGGCAGGGTGCAGCCTCCATGCCACAGTGCCCGCCGCCCAGGTTGGGCGAGTGGATGGCAGGGAGCGCTCCAGGTCCTGGCGTAGCCTTTCTGCTCCGATCATCTCGCGGACGCCATTGCTCAGGGTGGCCCTTTGGTGTGGGCTGAGGGGCGGATCTGCCTTGTGTCAGGGTCTCTTGAGAACAGGTTTGCAGCTTCCCTTTCTGGCCTGGCCTTGCACAGCTCAGTGCTGGCCTGGGCCACTTCTCAGAGGCTGTCACCTGTCCAGGAGGAGCGAGGACCCTGGGTTTCAGGGTGTGCGGGAGCTTCTCTGGGCTAAGACCAGCCCTTTGTCGTGTTTTTATTTATTTATTTATTCAGTTTGTGGGTTTTGGGTTTCTGCTTGTTTCTTTGTGAGCCCCCGGGAATGCTGCCCTGCTGTGTGGGGAACCTGGTGACAGGCAGCAGAGGACGGCCCCACCCTGCCCAGACCCTGGCTGCAGCGCTCACGGTCAGCCCTGACAACCCTGAGCTGGGAAGAGGGGCCACAGCGGGAGGCCTCCTGGCACATAGTGCCCATTGAACAGAGAGGCAAGCTGGGGCCCGTGGCTCTTCCAGGGCCACAGAGGGCTGTTCCTCTCTGGCCCGAAGCTGGGTCACCTGGGACATCAGGTGGCCTGAGAGCTCTCCCCTCCATGTAGGCATGGAAAGTTCTGGGAAGGCTTGGGGGGCATATGAGTTGGGGAGCAGAGCTGGAGGAGCCTTGTCACAGAGGGCAGAGGTGCCTCTCCACACTGCTCGGCTGTTCTGGGTCCTTGGGAAGAGTGCCCCGCTCTTGGGTTATGGGCAGTTCAGCCCTGCCCGCCCTGTCTGGGCTTTGGCTCCCCTGCCTCCTAGCCTCTGCCGCCCTAGATGGCGGCTTCCATGACAGCTGGGTCCTGAGGTTCTAGTCGTGGCTACTGACTGGCTGTGTGGTCCTGGCTGGGTCATTGCCCCTCTGAACCTAAGCTTCCTCCTCTGTGAAATGGTTGTGTGTACCTGTGGGGGTGCTTTCTGTTTGACTTTTGGGAACTCTGGTGGGGCTGCCATGGGGTGGTGTGATGGGGATGTGCGGTGGGCGGGGCCTGCAGCCCCTGGGCAGGCCCGTTCTACTCTGGGTCTCTTCCTCTCTGTCACCTGCCTTGGGCGATCCCATCCAGAGGCAAAGAAAGGCCTTAAGTGTAGGGGCTGCCTGGCCTGAAGGCTGGGGAGCGGAAGCCCATCATTCATTGTCTGTTAGTGCAAGGGTAGCTGCTGCCTCCTTTGTGAACTCGGGTCGCTGTGATTGTGAATAAAGGTGATTTCGTACCAGCCTCAGGGCTGTGCTGTGTGTGCAGAGGTTGGAAAGGGTGGACCCTGGAGATCAGGTGTCCTGGATATGGATGGGAGTCCTCAAGAGGTGGGACAGACTCCCTGGGCTGGGGGGCTGGAGTGTGACCTGTGGCTTGGACAGCAGGAGCTGGCATGTCAGGTGAGTCTCAAAAGGGTAAAGCCATGGCCCTCTGGTGCTGTGGGGAGCAGGAGCCCCAGCCTCCTCTGGGAGGATGCTCTGCTTCCCCTGGAGGCTGAGCAGGGCCCAACCTCGCTGAGGTCCTTGTGGGATCAGCAGTGCCACCTAGGGGCTGATGGAGGGAATGACAAGTCCCCGCCACTCAGGGGCTGTGCTGACTCCCCAGGAACAGGGCCTCCCGTGGCTGGCCCCAACCTTTGGCTGGAGCTCAGCTGTGT
Organism: Oryctolagus cuniculus; assembly: GCF_051225735.1. Taxonomy (NCBI): domain Eukaryota; kingdom Metazoa; phylum Chordata; class Mammalia; order Lagomorpha; family Leporidae; genus Oryctolagus; species Oryctolagus cuniculus. Next base: position 26,322,180 of record NC_142881.1, on the reverse strand, counting down.
TCCCACAGTCAGGTGTGGAGGTGTACACCAAATGGAAGGCTACTGGACAGAGATCTTGGGAATTCTGTAAATGTGCTGGGGAAGGGGGTTTGGTGGCAGGAAAAGGATGTTGGAATGGTGCTTTTCGGGCAAGGCCAGGCTCAGAGGCAATGGGGCACCTGGCCACCTAACTGCGGGCTGTTCCCCACACCAGGACTACCCTGTCCTGCTTCCTGTGGAGTCTGGTACAGGTAGGCCTGCTGGTTGTGTCCTTGGCCCTGAGACCTGCTTCTCCCAAGGACTTGGCCACTGCCCAGAAGGGCGCCTGACCATGGAGGAGGAGCAAGGAGAGTTCAAGTACAGCTCTCACCAACAGTGGGAGTGGGGCAACGACCCCCTAACCCCCAGTGCCTGCTTTTGGGACAATGGGACATTTGCCATCTGGCTGAGTGGGGATGCTGGTCATAGAATGAAGAGGTGAGTCTGTTCAGTTAAAAAGGCCAAAAACTTTATTTAGTCTTCAGGGAAATACAAGATGCATGTAAACATAAAATACAAAAAACAACCCAAATCTTACAGTCTAGAAGCATGCCAAGACACAGCATTTTCTGCAGGCCCAGGAGTCCTGCCCAAGTGAGGAAGGGACCTGGACAGTGGCAGCCAGGGGCTGGGGCCCCTTCCCAGGGATACTGCATTTTTGTGGTGAGGAAAAAACAAACTCACTAAAAATATTAGAAACACGGAGATAGTTTAGCACCACCATGGATCTTGGAACTATTTTAGCACTCAAAGCGAGCTGCACTGCATCTAACGGCCGTTGCTCCAGTTTCTCTGTGGAGGGAGAGGAAGGAAACCCTAGCGGAGGCCTCCTCCTGCCCCCAGTGCCCCACTGAGAGCCGAGTGGAATTCTCCCAAGTTCTACAACCTCAGAGACCTCTGCCAGTGAACCCAGCTCTGCAGGGCGCACAGCCACGCTGCACAGACCTGCCCCTCGGGTGTGCTGGGCACAGACGTGCGTGCCAGGAACGTGCTTTCCATGCGTGTCCTGGATTCGGGGACAATCTGCTGCAGAGCCTTCGTCCTCTGCATGGATGCGGAGGAGCGGGTAGCCTGGTTGGAAGCCACCGGAAAGATGGAAGGCTGCTCCCGTGGCTGGCTGCACTCTGCCAGCTCCGAGTCACGCCAGGAGCGCGGACTCCACAAAGCCCCTGCACAGGTCTCCTCAGGACCCTTGCAAGAGACAGAAGGGTTCCCGCGTGCGTCCCTGGTTGCACAGCTGATTGTGGCTGCTGGTCTGATTCACACCGCTTGAGAGCTGGCGTTGGATGGGATCACGGGGCGTGGGCCCAGCCAGCTGGGCACCTGGGAGGCAGGCGGACAGTCTGGAAACAGGGTCCCGAACTCAGAGGTTTATTTGCTGTGGGTATTTGTCCTTTCCACTAAGTAAACGGAGGAGACCTGCTGGAGACCCAGCTGGCTCACGGCTAGTGACTGACAGTTTTCTCTGGCAGCTTCTATGACCAAATCTGAAGGGTTTCTCAACCTGCTCTGGCTAGGCCTTTAGGTGCTGAACCACCAGTTCCCCCCCGTCCGTTCTCTTCTTCCGGAAACACTCAGACTTCCTCCTCCTTTCCAATCAACAAGACCAGACCTGGACCCCTCTCTGAGCCTTCTCAGACCTCTCTGTCTTTTCTGGAAGCCCCCTCCCCAGGAAGGGATGGCAGCCCCAGCCACCCCAACGTGCACATGCCCAGCCTCTCACGCGCCTCTCACGTGCCTCTCACTCGCCTCTGACGTGCGCAGTCCAGTCTTCTGCCCTACGGCAATTCTCTCAGACTTCCTGGGGCCCAGCCCATTGGCTGGGATGGAACTGGGAGCAAGGCAGGGACCTCGAAATACGGGATGCTATTCTCTAAGGCCACTAAGTTCTGGGATGGGATGAGGGTGTTGATTGTCAAATTCAAGTGCAAACTTGAGAGAAAGGTAGGATGGGGGAAGGGGAACCACATGCCAATTCCAACCCGATAGCAGGTTGGGCTCAAGGTCTCGGAAGGCAGAGCCTTCCACCAGTACAAGCACCAGCATGGCCAGCTTGTGGCCTGGGGCCCCGGGCATGCAAGGACAGAGTGGGAGGAAAAGGCTAACTGGTGGGGCTGTAGGTCACTAACCCTGTTCTCTCACCGGTCTGATCACAGCCCCGGAGACCACGGGACATCAGACTGCCCCAGCTAGGGATGATGGTTTAGCAGAGGGTTCAGGAAGGTCCCAGGAGCCTGCACAGTGCTGCCGGGAAGCGTTCAGGGGTAGATGCAGGCATAGGTCACGCTGGGCAGAGCGGCTTCTCTCCCTTGCCCACCACCCCACGTTCGGAGAAACAAAACCCGAGGGGCCCTCAGCTCTTTGGTGCTATGGGGAGCCTCACACCACGGGGGTGGGAGGGGGCAGCGCCTCCACACCTGACAGCGGCTCTCCTCCACATTTTCATTTTGGAGCCTGGGATGATGGCCGAGGCTGCTGCTGCTAGATCTGTTAATGCCAGTGTGAAGTTTCCAACTAAATACTTAAAATAATTATAAAAACAAAAACAAAAACACATTGCACTCTCCAGCCAGAACTGTGTGTGTGACTAACACACACACTTGCTGCTAGAAGCTGTGAGTCCCTTGGGACCTGCCCAATGCCAAGGACTTGCTCAGTGGAGACCGCTTGCCCGGTACTTTTTCTCTAACCCCATTATTTAGTTCAAGTGGGAAATTACCACACACACACACACACACACACACACACACTCAACATATAACCCTCAAAAAAGTGAGGGAATCAATTGTTTTAGCGATGTGGACGGTTTTCTTCCCAGAAAGCTTTGCACTGGGCATGTAGCTGTGTATGCACTGAGGGAGAGGCCCACCCAGGGGTGCAGCCCCGCCCCGGGCACAGAGATCCGTATCTACAGAAAGTCATCGAGTTGGGGGCTGGAGCAGCAAGCGTACAGTACTGGAAGTGGAGGGGACCAGTGGCGAGGGCCTATTGCCCGCAGGTCACAGCTCCCAGGGCCTGCACCAGAGGGGACTTCCCGTCCCGCTACTTTTTGTACCGGCGCCAAGGAAGGAGGCAGCCGGCCTGGTACCTGTTGGGGGAGGTTCTGTCTGCAGAGACCTGGGCAGACCGCTCAGGTCCTTCTTTCCCTATGAAAAATTCTTGGACTGTCTGGCGTGTGGGGCAGAGGCACGGCTCGCTCCTCAGGCTGAAGTCATTGAGATGAATGGGTGTGCCCAGCTCGCCCCCACCCCGTCCCGCCCCACTGCAGGGGCCTCACTGGGATATGCAGGGCTCAAGGCACCACACACCCCCCTCCCCCCAAAAAAAGGACTTGGTTGCATCTAGGATTCCTGCCCATAAACAGAACTGAGGTTACATAGTTTTAGAACGATTCAAACATGCATCCAGAGGATCACGGCCCAAACATCAGGAGGCTGGGATGAGAGAGGGCTGCTGGGAGTGGCTTTGGGGACAGGTCTCTGAGCAGCTGGCTACAAAACAATGGAAATGAAAACAAGCAACAGTTCCTGGGGGTCCTTGCTCCGCTTGGCACTGGGGCCTTAGGCCCTCAAGAGCCCCCAGCCTGTCCCTGAATCCTTTCTCCTGGGTGGACGCCACCCAATAGAAAATGGGGCTGCGCTCAGGCAGAGACCCACCTGTCTGGCCAGGAAAGGGTGAGGGGGGAAGGGGGCACCAACCCCGCTACCTGCTCCAGTTAGGATCCTTCTAGCAGCCTCCCCCCTTGCGCTGTCTGCAGATGGCCAGCGGCTCTCCCTACCTCTGCAATGCCCGATACGCCTGGCGTCCCTCTTGGTAATATTGCACTTTTCCTGCCTCTCGGATTGTTTTCATTTTCAATTGAGAATGCAAAGTATTTGGAGGGGGTAGGGGAAGTGAGTAACCGTGAAGAAATATTAGTTAAATACAAAGAGGAAGGAAGGGGTTACTTCGTCTCCCCCACTCCTTAAAAAAACCAAACTACCAAACCAAGGTCTAAGCTTAAATAGTTCTACACCTATGCTGCGATTACTAGTAACAGGAAAGTAACGCTCGACCACAATTCCCTTATCTTTTTCCTTAGATGATAAAAAAAGTTGTAACATGCCTTGCCGAGGAAAGCGATGGGTATAAATGCCAGTAACATATGCTGCTCTAACATCTGAACATGGTTAAGATGATTCTATATAATGCCTTCGTCAAGACAGAGAGTCGAGGAGGAAGAGAAAACCCTTTGGGGCCAGGCTGGGGAGTGGGCAGGCTGAGGCCATTGTCACTGGGCGGAGTGAGCTCCCCCCAGAGCAGGTGGTGCACCTGCTGCTCCAGGGTGTCCCTCCCAGCTCCCACTTGCTGCCCCCATGGCCCTAGTGTGAAGAGCATGGAGGAGCCAGGCCCGCTCTTACAGAGGTGGGGGGGAGATGAAGACACCTCCTTCCCCCCTGCCCCCAGTAATCAAAGTAAAGGTCTTTAGACTGAAAGAAAGGAAAAGCACCAATGCTGCATCTTCAGGCATTATATAAACCTCAATAATGACCTCAGAAGGGCTCATTATGATTAAAGTTGCAGTATACAGCAATATGATGTCATTTCACATTTTCAATTGCAACTAATGGAAAACTAGGTTTGGACGCTGCTGAGATTTCTTTTTTCTTTTTAGTCCGATCTGGTTTTCCTCCAGATGGGTCAGAGCCACAGGCCCCTCCCTCCTCCACCGCTGCCGGCAGTGCCTCCAACCTCACAAAAGCAGCTCAGTAGCTCCAGGGAAGGGCCTTCTTGCCCTGGAGAGGGCGGGGATTCCAGGGGCACAGGCCCGGCAGCCCCTGGCCGTGTGTGAGAAGGACTGGCATGCACCCTTCTTGCTTCAAGTATTAATATTGTCTTTGGGTTTGCAGGGTTTGTGCTGTGAGAGGGGGCAATGGTGAGGGGCGAGGTGTGACGACTGGGGCATGGTCACTGTCCCAGATCTACATGCTGTCACCAGGTGGCAGCATTCCCCACTTTCCCCAGATGCCTGAGCAACTCCCCACCTTCCTTGGGGCTGGATGCCACAATGTAAACATGATGACCACACAATCACCTAAGCAGGGGTGGGGAGGAGCGCAGGGCTGGTGCGTGGGGAGGCCCACTGTTAACGCTGGCGTTAAGGAGCGGAGCTGTGAGACCGGGGAAGTCATTTCCTGGCCGTGGGCTGCAGGAGCTGGGCGGGATGGGATGCAGTGACTGACCTCCAGGGGCCCTTCCAGTCCTGCCTCTTAACTACTCCAGCACGCAGGAGCACCAGGGATCAGGAGGAGGAGGGTCCTCGGGGGAGCTGGGAGAATGTGGGTGGCAGAGGGCCCAAGGGGGCAGTGCAGACAGCGGGGCAGGGCAGGAAAGGTAGGCTCTGGGCAGCACTGTGGTCCAGTCCAACTGAGATGCTCGGTGCTGGGCAGACACCCTGCACGTCCTCCTGGCCTGGCCGGCGCACTAGTGATTGAACTGGCTCAGTGCAGACATCTGAGGAGTGAGGCCGCGGGCCCTCTCCCTGGAAGACAGCTACGGGGAAGGTCCTTTAACCCGACAGTCACTCTACTTTTAAATTTTATTTTAAATAATCATAAATTACTTTTTTAAAAAATAAATATGTGCTGTTTAAAAATGAGAAAAGCATATACTGCATCTTTAAGTAATGCACTTTGCTCTCTGGGTCTTGTCCCATTCCACCTATTTAAAGTGCATTAATTACAAAATAATGAACCACTTCTTTATCATTATTGTTCCATAAGGACAAATAATATTCATATGAAGACACTACACCGCTACCATTAGTACTGCAATCTAGCAGATTAACGCCACATCCTGCTCTATTTAATACTGTCCAGCAGAAGAAAAGAACTAATCTCAATTTTAAACAAAATAAAAGGAAACAAAACAGTCTCACCACGGCCCTTGGATGAAGAACATGAGCAGGTGCTGTAGCTGCCAGCATCAGTGGGTGGCGAGGGACAGGGCCTGGGGATCCTGGGAAGGCCTTTCCTCCTCCGTGGAGGACAGAGGCCCGCAGCCCAGGACTCTGGCCTCTCCGTCGGTGGCTGTGCAGCCTGATCTGTCCGAAATCAAAGGCACGTGTGGAAGTCCACTCCCAGCAAAGGGCGAGTCCTTGGGGAAGCCGGTGGGCCTTCTGGGGGCCTCCCTGGAAATGCCGACAGGCGGACTCGTGACTTCGCTTGTCGCTTCTCTCCCCGCTGGGCACTGCCCCTTGGGAAGGCCAGGGTGGCTCCTGGCACAGGGGCCCTCCATCCTTCTCAGGCACCCATGGTGTTGCCAACAGGCCAAAGAGGGCAGTTGGTGGCATCTGCTGGGCTCCCTGGGTGCCCCCCCCAGTTCCTGAGTCGGGCTCCCGGCCTCGCCCAGGAGCGGGCACTCACACAGGGGCCTCGGCCTTTTCTCCCAAAGCCAGGCTCCTCGATACCACCACCTCCCTCCCGGTGGGGACTTCTGCCCCGCTGGGTTTGCGTGGGAACCAGAAGCACGGACATCCGGGACACAGGGCTCACACGGCCCCAAACCTTCCAGCAAGCGCCAGGCTCGGATGCCGTCCCCACAGTGGGAACCAAACGACATAACTTTGGCTTGTAGAGGGAAAGGACATGGGACAAACGCAAAGACGAAACACCCCGTCCCACAAGAACACAACGGAAAAGCCCCATCTGCGCCCCACCCCCTCCCATGTGAGCTGCCCAGCCTTGGGCCCCAAACGACCCCTAAAACAAGACCCAAACCAAAGGTCCCACATCCAATCCCCAGGTCAGAAAACCTCTCCTGCCTGGAAACACCCAAATCAGCCGCACCCTCCCGCTGGGCGCGTTCCCAAGACCAGGACGATGGCGAGGACAGGTGGGCTCTGTTGGCCCCTGAGAGTCACTTGTCCTTCAACTAAGAAACATGCTGGTGGCCTGGCCCCAGGCAGGACCTCGGAGCTCTCAAGCGACACCTCCAAGCCCAGCGGCAGCTGTGTCCTCGAAATTCCTGGGAAACCAGCATAACATACAAACGTCGACGAGGACAGAACTAGGCTCCCTCCACTGGCAACCGCCAGCAACCAAGACTGGGCCGAGCAGGGACAGGATGCTAGAGGCCCCAAGACCACATCGTTCCCAGACTGGCAGCAAAGGCACAATCAGGGTTTCCCACACGGCCTGTCCCAAATGGCGCACAGGCCATCTGTGAAGTCACCAAGCTGCACATGTGGGTCCCAGCTTTCTGGTCTCTGGTCCCAGGCCTGGGATACCCCCTCCCTCCCTGCCCGCCTAGTCCCTTCCCTACCCTATGTGAGCCTCTGCCATACCCTCCCTCCCAGCTGGGACAGCCTGGAGGGGGCACCTGGAGGGCCACATACTTGCAGGGTTTAGACTGCCCACCCCCCACCCCCCCATTTCCCTTTTCCCTTTTGTCTGCATCTCGCGGCGCGTCCAGCGGGTGGCCACGGCGGCACACCGAGGCTGGAGCAGGGCCACGTGGCCTCTTAGTTCTTTTTCTCCAGGTAGTTGGAAGGCACCCAGCCTTTGAAGGGCTTCACCCCATCCAGGATCTGGCAGTACCACCAGCCATTGGGGTTCCGCTCCAGAACCTCCATGGACACCCCTTCCTGGAAGCCCGCTGTCTCTTCATCGCCCTCGTAGTCTGCAATAGAGACATACACATCCTTGAGGTTATTGTGGATAAACTGGGACTTCTCAATGGGCTTGGGTCGCACGGGGGACACGGGGATGCCGTTGCGCTGAGTGGGCAGCAGTGGCGAGTCCGAGCCCTGGCTGGCAGCCCGTTCGGCCAGGCGGCCCTTGGCCTCGGCAGCCGCAGAGCGGGCGGTGCTGAAGGAGGAGTTTCGGCGAACGCCCCGGAGGCTGTCGGTGGCTGTGAGCGACTCGTTCCTCCGCAGGGCGCAGGACAGGTTGTTGTCCTTGGGTGGCGGGGACACAAACACTGACTGGGGCCTGACGGCCACCTGCCGCACGCCGTTCCTCATCTTCACAGCCGCGGGCCCCGAGCTCTTGCCGAAGCCCCCTGGGGGCTTGCAGGGAATGGGCGGCGTGGCCCTCTTGCTCTGGTTGGCGGTGTTCAGTGCCTGCACCTGCCGCTCCGTCTTCTCCAGGCTGTCGGACTTGCCCTTGGTGGGCCCTGGGTCCAGCTCTTTGGGCTCTGGCTGCTCGTTCTCGCCAAGCACCAGGTAGTGGGAGGGGGCCCAGCCCTCCAGCTCCCCGAACCTCACGTACCACCACCCGCTCTCCAGCTTCTCAAGCACGCGCACCTCCGCGCCGGCGGGGAAGCTGATCTCCGAGTCCTGGGCCTTCTGGTAGGCGCTGCGTGTCACGTAGGAGGCGGCGGGCCCCTCCCGCTCCTTCTTGGTGGGGGACGGTGGTGCGATGGTGTCGGCCGAGCCCCTCCTGGATGCCTCACTCGAGCCCTCGGAGGCCGTCTGCGGGGGCAGCTCCGAGTCCTCGCTCCTCGAGCCCTTGAGACCAGCCCGGAGCTGGCCGGTGGGCCGCAGCTGGCGCCGTAAAGTGCTGATGTCCATCTTCTCCTGGCTCTGCGACTCGGCCCGGTTCAGCAGGGGCTTGGGCCGCACTGAAGGCTTGGCCCGGGCACAGCCCAGCCCGGCCCTGGTGTCGACGTCCTTCCTCACCCCGACCGGGGGAGCGCCCCGGATGCCTGCGTCCGAGGCGGAGCGGGGCTTCAGCTCGCCCCCGTTCTTGGACAAGGAGGAGGAGGAAGATGAGGAGGAGGAGGAGCAGGTGGTGGTGATGGTGATGGATGAAGCGAAGGAGGCCGAGGAGTGGTTCTTGCCGAGTTCTGCCTGGGCATTCTTTTCGGCCTTTAGCTTCAGGAGTGATGAGGACTTGGGGGAGCCCGATTTGGGGGAGTTCTTCCGTGCAAGGGACAGCGAGGAGCCCCCCGGGGAGTCGCTGTCTCCGGAGGAGCCTCTGGCCGACAGGGCGTCCTCCGCCAAGGGCCTGAAGCCCTCGTTCTCGTAGATGGTCTCCTCCTCCAGGGCCACGTCTTCGGAGGACTCACCCACCTTGAAGCGGGCCCGCTGCAGGGAGGAGGGCGAGGGCCGGGGGGGCTGGGCGGGCCGCCTGTCCCCAGGGCCCTGGTCCTCCGGGGGCTCCTCGCTCAGCTCTGGCTCGGAGTCACAGCCAAAGGCAGGGACGTCGTACTCGGGCTCCTCGTACTTGAGCTTCACGGGAGAGTCCCGGCTCTCGCTGGCAGCGGCGGGCCCCTCCTCAGCCTCCTTGGGCTTGCTGGGGGGCGCTGGGGGCGGCACCTTGGGCCGGGTCAGCGTGCTGGTGCGGCGGCTCAGGTTGGGCTTCTTGCGTTTGTCGATGTAGGACGCGGGGGCCCAGCCCTCCTTGTCGCCGATCTGCACGTACCACCAGCCGCCTGAATTCTTATCGATGACCTGGGGGGAGAGGGCAGAAGGCCAGTGACGTCATGTTTTGACTCTGGGATTGCTCTACCAACAAGCAAACTGAGTAGGTGGCCCAAGACCCTACTCAGCAGCCAGAGACGAGCCGGAATTTAAACCTCGGCCTCTGTGTCATCTCCTGGTCGGGGCACTCCCGCCCTCCACCTCCCTCTCCCTGATCCTCCAAGGCTTCGTGAGCCCCCTGGTCGGGCTGGCCTTCCCTCCCCTCAGCCGCTACGCCTGTGTTCCTGGGGTGGGTGTTCGGTGCAGTTTAAGTCAGCAGTTCACGATGTCTGCATCCCACATCCAAGGGCCTGGTTAGGGTCCCAGTTACTGTTTCCAACCCAGCTCCCTGCTGGTGTGTGCCCTGGGAGGCCAAGGTGATGGCTCAAGAACTTGGGTCCTTGCCATCCACGTGGGAGACCTGGGTGGAGTTCCAAGCTCCTGGCTGTTGCAGGCATTTGGGGGTATGAACTAGGGAATGGAAGAGCTCTGGCTCTCTGCCTTACACACACACACACACACACACACACACAGAGTTACGCTGTTGCTGGTCCCTACGGCCCACCAAGAATCCATATGTCTAGAAGACCCCCAGCCCACCCCGTCCCTGACTGGAGCCTGCATTCAGGACGGAGCGGCTCGGCCCCCCGCCCACCGCGGCCCTCCGAGTTGAGGCACCTCCACTTCCAGCTCCTCGTGGGCTCTGGGAGACGCTGAGCCGGCACTGTGAGCGGCTGAGGCAGGCGTCCCAGCTGCGGCCCTGCCTGGTTTAGGGGGAACGCTCACGGCCGCGGGGCTCGTGTCTGTGCCCTTCCCGCTGGGCCCCCAGGAGCCTAGCCAGCAAGGCAGACAGTGGGAAATGCATCAGGCCCTTGGCCGCCATGAACCCAAGTCCTCGGCTTCCCGGCCTGGGCTCACCTCGGCCTTCTGGCCGCCCCGAAAGCTGATGCCGTCCGAGATGCACGACTGGAACTCGGCGATGGTGTAGTACTCCACCTCCACAGAAGGGGGCTCCGGGGGCTTCGGCAGCTGGAACCCCTAAGGTGGACAGGCACGCGGTGAGCAAAACCCACCCTGTGAGGCGGTAATCGGGCAGTGACTGTCCCCAACAGCCTGCCCTCCAGAGACTTAAATCCTATGTAAGGGGTGGGGGCGGTGCCATGGTGTAGTGGGTAAAGCCCCCTGCAGTGCCGGTTTCCCATATAGGTACTGGTTCAAGTCCTTGTGCCCCTGCACCCACATGGGAGACCCGGAAGAAGCTCCTGGCTCCTGGCTTTAAATCGGCACAGATCCGGCCATTGCAGCCAGCTGGGGAGTGAACCAGCGGATGGAAGACCCCTCTTTCTGTGTAACTGACTTTCAAATAAATAAATAAATCTTAAAAAAAAAATCCTACATAGGAGTCCCTTGGGGCTTGTCTCGGCTGTCACGACACTCCCTGCTCACCCAGGACTGTTCCCTTGTGTCTGGGGGTCCAGTTTTCAGATGCCTTCATGGCGACGTCCCTAATTACACATGAAAAGGCAAAGTGCTCTAACAAATCCTGGGTGTAGCTTAGCGCCCTGCAGAGAGGCGCGCCACCATCCCAGAGTCCAAGGGTGCCGGCTGCGGTGGGACATGGGCAGCAGAGGCAGGGCAAAGGGGCACAGCTTTCCCTCAAGGGGGTGGGTGCCTGTGGGAGCAGTGGGTTGGGCAAGGAAAGTCTGGTCCTTATGATGGTGCCAAAGTTTGTCCTCCTTTATACAAAGTGGTTACAACAAAACAGTTGGGGGGAAAAAAGAGGGTGGGAGTAAGGAGGGGAAGCAGCGGTGGTGCAGCAGGAAGATGGCACGTGGCCCTGTTGGATTCCAGACCCAGCCTCTCACCAGCCACGTGGCCCTGGGCGAGACCTGAGACCTCTCTGAGCCTCAGTTTTCTCATCTGTAAAATGGGACCAGTAACAAGGCCATGAAGAGGATCACCAGGATAGCGTCCATCACTTCTGACCCTGCCACAGGGGCACAGGAGGAGCCCGGTAAACACAAGCTGAAGTCAACACTCTAGAAACGTCTTCCAAGCTTTCCTGGCCTGAGGCTCAGCACCCCCTAACCCCCCCAGTTGAAAGTGAGCTGCTCTGGGTCAGAGACAACGAGGGTGGGAGGAAGCTGGTTTCGAGGGGCCGTGTGAATCAGCCTATTTTCTCAGCCCCACTGCCTGGCTCTGAGCTGTGCCTGGGAGCAGATGCAGCCCGGCCCAGCCCAGCGCAGCCCCCGGGGCAGGCAGGCGTAACTGGAAACAGCAGCCCTGCATCTGCTAAGCGTGGAAGGAACCACCCTCCTCCTGGCGAAATCAAGTCTGCCTGAAAAGAATCAGCCAGGGCTAAGTGGTAAAGGGGAAGGAGGATCCACTGTGCAGCTGTAAAACCCAAGGGGGGAGAAAGAAACCCCACCAGGGCCTCTGGCTGGGGCGAGAAGGCCTCCTCCCCAGGGACCAAGTCTTCCGAAACCCTGCCGTGCGGAAGACCTACCCTGCGTGGACCGAGAACTCCCTCCAGGGCCGCTGTCGCTGACCTCGAGCCCAGACACAGCCCGTCCCTTACATGAACCAGCTGACTCAGCCTCACGACAGCCCCGTATCAGGGGTGGCCAGGGCTGTCCCCATCTTACAGATAAGGAAATGGAGACCTCTGGAGGCTAAGTGGCTGGCCCAGCATCTCTCAGCTCCTGAGTACCAGACGTGGAAGACAAAGCTGTGCCTCGCAGGCCCAGGGCCCCCACCTGCTCCCCCGTGGTAAGTCTTTGTTCCAGCGCTCTAAGCTTGCCACCAGCATTGTGGCCACCCCAGGCCCTAGCCCCTGCCTGCCTGCAGGTCTGGGCACCTGGACACCCCGCCCACAGGCCCCAGGGAGCTCAGCAGCCTTGACCCTCTGTAAGCCTGGGCATGAACGTGAGCCAATCCTCGTGACTCACTGTCCCCATGGAGGACGCTCACGGGTCAGCCCTGCCCTCCGAGGCTCTGGCGTCCACCACATCCGTCAGGCATCGCGGAGCAGGGCAAAACCAAAAGGCTTCCAAGCTAACATGGACAGCAGCCCCATTTCCAGCCCCTGCCAATGCCCTTTTGGACACTCCTGCCGGCCAGTCTAAATGTTTATGTCTGCCAGCTCAGCGGCTGGGATGGATTTATTTAGCTTGGGAGCGCAGTGCGTTTCCGATTATAAACTGTCTAGCCACCGGGGGCGGGCGTTTGGCACAGCAGTGGGGACACTGCTTGGGACACCCACATCCCACACTGGAATGCCTGTTCGAGACCTGGCTCCTCCACTTCCCATCCAGTTTCCTGCTAATGCAGACCCTGGGAAGCAGCAGACGAGGGCTCAAGTTTGTGGGTCCCTGCCACCCATGTGGGAGAGGCTGAGTTCCAGACCTCTGACTTCAGCCTGGCTCAGCCCTGGCTGTTGTAGGCATTTGGGAAGTGAACCAGCAGGCTAGGAGGTCTCTGTCTCTTCAAACAAAGTGAAAATAAATGAATAAAACTTGAGACGGCTAGCCAGGACCCCAGAAAGGCTGGGCCCGCAGGCTCCTGCCCCAGCTCCACAGGCCGGAGAGGCTCTTGGGCGGGCAGCCCTTGCTCCGGCCTGCTGCAGCACAGCCCAGGCAAGGACAGCGGGCAGGAAACTCAGTCACATACCAGGCTGGACTCCCTGCGGGGCGGAGGCCTCGTCCTCAGGTTCGGGGAGCCTAGAAGAAGAAACAGGGGTTCAGCCGCTGCGCCACAGAGCTGCCACCGGCCTTCCCTCGGTGTGCCCAGTGTTAGGCAGGAAGTCAGGACTCGGCCTGTGTGTGAGGGGCCTGAGGAAGACAAGGCACCTGCAGGAGCTCCCCGGGAAGCAGCCCAGGACTTTACACTACAAGGTCCCACCCACACCCCGGTAACTTCACTGGAGTCTCAGCACCACGTGGGTTCCCCGGCCTGATAACACCGAGCAGTGAAACCTGAACATCCTTCCTCCCGGGCAGGCGCCCCTGCCCTCAGCCAGGTGGGCTCCCCAGTCTGACAGCACTGAGCAGTGAAACCTTGGGAGGGAGCTCACCTGATTCACACTCAGCAACCTTTGTCCTGAGAAGAGGGAGGAGGGGGAGGAGAAAAGCAGAAAACACTGGATCCCTTTCCCTTATAAGCCCCAGTCTGAATACAGAACCACACACTCAACTCGGCTCTCTCCCGAGCCGCCTGTCTGGCCTGCCAGGTGCATTCCCTCCGTTAACCATGTAACCTTGCTTTCCCCAGTTTGAGTGCTGTCCCAACTGTTCTGATGGGTACCCTACCCCATTACACCTTGCTACCTTGCTCACCACTTCTGTCTCCCATCTGAAGTCTTTCTTGCATGAAGACAAGAACCTATCCCACCCATCGCCACTAACACTAGGAGGCCCATGCTTCTGGCAAGCATTTATGGGAGTGCTGGCGCTCGGCATCACGGCAGGCCTTGGTTGGGCTGCTCTGGTGTGCTCCAGGACCCCTTTAGAGGGTCTGAAATCTTGCATGCTTTTTCAAAGTGTACAGATGTGGGCATTTTTGAAGGTTAAGCGTGCACAGATTTCAAAATCAGAAGCAGAGACCACATCTAGTTTTGGCTCACAACCATGGCTTCAGAAGCCAGCACAAGGTCAGGCAGCAGGGGAGATACCCACTGCACCTGTCCCAACCGGTTGCCTAACAGCTTTCAGGCACTTCACCAACCTGAGTTCACAGCTAAGCTCAAAAAACCACCACCTGGCTCCAGGTATCATAAACAGCTGGACAAGAGCAGAAGCTGGTCTCGCACAATCAGCTCAGTTTAACCCTCAACCAAGGGCGCCGCAGGGCCAGGGATGGAATGGGCCCGCGAGCCCAGTCTCTCCTCTGAGCACGGAGGGCAGTCTCCAAGAAGCCTCGTGGCGGACATCGGGGAAGCCCCCACGGCCCAGTCTCTCAGGTTTCCAGAAACGGGGGAAGGCAACGGGGAGGAGCAGCAGAGGCTGGACAGGTGTTCTCGCGGGGGCTGTGGCTCTGCAGGCAGGGCCACCGCTCACCCAGGACAGTGTGGCCGCTTTTAAAAACGAGCCACACGTCACCCGTCCGGATCTCAAGGTGCTCACTGCAGAGGAGAATGCGCCTTGCTCTTGGGACACGCTTATCTCGCGTGACCATTCCTGGCTCTGCTTGGGAGAAGGGGGCGCAGGCAGCCGCAGCCCCGGGGAGTTTACCTTCAGCTGAGGGGAGCAGAGTCGTCATACTCCCCTGCCTTCACTCCTGTGACGGGCACGGGACGCGCGGACAGTGCGAGGGTCAGGGGTGGGCAAGTAGCTCGGGAAGAAGGGGCGGGGGCTTTCCTTACAGCCCACGCCCAGGCTGTGCCGAGCTCTGCAGGAGGGCCACCAAGCTCAGAGGCCACTTACTGATCTGGGCCCTCTGAGGGGCGATCCTGGCCACGGCCGGGGAGCCCTGGGCCAGCTTCGAAAGCGTCCTCTCGGGGACGCCCAGAGGGCTGCCGTTGGAAGCGTTGCAGAGGATGGGCAGGCTGATCTCCTTCTTGGCAACGGGGGCCTCGGGGCCCTCCCCGTCGGCGGGGGGCGTCTCCTTGTCCCCGGACGCCTTCTTGTTCAGCAGGTTGCTGATCTCCATGATGTTCCCGATGATCTCCACCGGGCCTGCCAGGTTCTTCTTGCGGGCCGGCAGGTCATCTTTGGCCTTCTTTAGGTAGGAGGCCGGCGCCCAGCCTTCTTTGCCCAGGTATCTGTGGGTGCACAGGGCCACACGGTCACTGCAGCACTGATGCCTGACCTCACGCCCCACTCCCAGGCCCTAGTCTCCACTTGGCCTCGTCCCGCTGAGCTTTCCCGGCCCTACTCAGGATGCGGCTTGGCAACCCAACTGCCCGGGGAGCACCGGGAGGTGGGCAGGCAGACACCGCTCGGGTTCCTCGGCTTTGCCTGATCCCTCTTGGTGTGGCCTCTCATTCTGCAAAGCTACGCAAACGTGACATCTGAGACCCGACTTTCAAATTTTGGGTTGCTCAAAAGGTCGATGTCACAACGGCCTGCTACCTCCCAGTCACTTAAGGGTAACGCTGAGGACAGGGGGAGGCGTGAAAGTGGCATGGGGAGTTCAACGCCCTGGGAAAGGGGAAGTGACGTCAGAGGCAGACGCCCTGTGCACGGCTCAGGTCCTTTCCCTGCAGCTCAATTTTCATCTCCTCCATGACAGGGAGGGAGGGAGGGGCTGGTGTCGTGCAGTAGTGGACAAAGCTGCCCCCCCGAACATGGGGACAGGTTCGAAACCCGGCTACTGCACTTCTGATGGAGCTCCGTGCCAATGTGCCTGGGAAAGCAGTGGAGGATGGTCCGCCTTGGGACTGCACCCACGTGGGTGACCCAGAAGCTTCTGGCTTCAGCCTAGTCCAGCCCCAGCTGTTGTGGCCATCTGGGGAGTGACCCAGCAGATAGACAAGCTGTCTTTCCCCCTCTCCCTCTAACTCTTTGAAATAAATCTAAAAAAAAGAGCATCCAGGACACATTGAAACCAAGATGTCCACAGAGAAGACTGCCCAGGGCACAGCTGGTCCACTGCAGGCCGACAGTCCAGGCTCACGGCTCGGCCGGCAGCCCAGTTAGGGGGCAAGGACAGAGCGCTCCCCAGGTAAACTGGGTGCAACTGGCTGCTTACCAGTTAGGAAAAACAAGTGAGCGAGGCCCTGGCCGCACACACATCATATAGCGAAATTCAAGAGGGAGAGAGGAAAGAGAGGAAGTCGTGAATATGTAGTCATGGGGATGGAGAGGGTCTTTCTAGGTGGGGCTCCAAGAGCAGGACGTGCAAATGAAAAGACTAAAGCACAAGACGGTAAAATTAAAACCACCGCTATGGTAAAACCAAAACAAAACCAAAAACTCAAACAAAAGCAAAAGGCAAATGACAGGGCTGACTTAATTTCTGGCGATTCGGCGACTTCTTCAAACGAGCGTTTCCCTTTTCGCTGTGGTCTGGCTGTCGCCGGCCAGCGCCCCCAGGTCCCGGCTGCTACGGCCCATCTGCTCCCTGGGACGCACCAGGCTCTCCCTCCCAAGGTCCCCTTATTCTTGACCCTGATCCGGGTGCTCTGAAGGACAAGCTGGTCATGCCACGGTCGGAGAGCCTGGGCCAGCCTGCAGATGGTCCTCTCGGGGGCACCCAGGGGACTGCCATGGGAAGCAAGCCCTGGGTGCTCATTAGGGGAAAAGGACTGTGGGAGCCGGAGTCCCCACCCACTGAGCTCCGCTGGAAAGCCCAGGGGAGAACGGCACTGCTGCTCGCATCACAGGGACGTGCAGGCGGCCTGCCTGTCCCAGCTCACCTGTCTGGGGCTCGGAAGGCAGACGCAGTGGTCAGGGAGCTGTCCCCGCTCCCTGACATAATGGGATGCAAACAGAAGCAGGGAGGGAACAACCCATAAGGATGTCTGTTCTTCCTGTGCGCCCACAGCCGGG
The DNA here is from genome assembly GCF_051225735.1 of Oryctolagus cuniculus. NCBI lineage: Eukaryota > Metazoa > Chordata > Mammalia > Lagomorpha > Leporidae > Oryctolagus > Oryctolagus cuniculus. Next base: position 26,305,233 of record NC_142881.1, on the reverse strand, counting down.
GCTCCGAGAAGCAGAGCCAGCGGCAGCCATCACCCAGCGTGGCTGTTGGCAGCAGCTGGTCCACAGCCGGGTGGTCTCGTGTCTCAGAGGAAGCTGTGTTCCTAAGTGCACGCTCCTGAGCTGTGGGGAGAGGGTCTCCTAGGGGGGACTGCGAGGGAGGAGATGTGACACCCAGGCCTGCTTGAGCCCTGGGGGCTCCCGTTCAAAGCCCTAGCACTCCTGATAACATCAGACCCCAGCAGAGCACGGCAGGGAAGGCAGGACCGCTGTGTATCCTGGGGCCGGCTCTGCTCACATCTGCTTTCCAGCTCGGAGCAGGGAATGGCTCCAGAGGGAAGCTGGCTGCAGAGGGAGGGAGTGCGAGGGGTAGGGGTGTGTGCGTGGGCGCGTGCATGCGTATGCATGTGTGTGTGTGTGTGTGTGTATGTGTGCGCGCGTGTGCGTGCGCAGGGATGGAGGAGGAGGAGAAAGACAGGAAAGGAGGATCAACACAGAGCCTGGAATGCTGGGAAATGGCATATTTAAGGGGGTGTCTGGCAGCCTTCTTAAGGTGGAACCTTCTCAGCAGGGTTTTCTCCGTTCTAGCTCCCACTGGCTCAGGGACTAGGCCATAGGAACAAGAGGTGACCGGAGGCAGCTCAGGGGGACTCCGCAGGTCATTTTAAAAAGTACAGAATAAAATATAAAAAAATCACAAAGCAGCGTTGTACACAGCTTCCAGGCAAGGGGGCTTGGCCAGAGGCTGCTAGGACGCTCGCTGGCCTGTCCACGTCGACTCATGGTGGCCAGATTTGGGGGTCGGCTCTAGCTCCCACTGCCCAGAGAACACGGAAGTCCAGGGACCTGGTCCCATCGCACCAAGCGCGACAGAAAGGGCCACCTCAGCCCGTCTGTGTTCTCGAGGCTTGCTAAGGCTCAATCCCATGTAGCCTGTGGCCCCCCGTCCTATTCCTCAGCACACAGGAACCTCTGCACAGGCAAGGCCGCGGTCACGGGGGACCACAGCACGGTCCTGGCCCCTGCGGGAGGCCGCTCAGAACACATGCCCCACCCACAGCAGGTCCAGGGCTGCCCCGCCTGGCCAGTGCCTTGGGCCACAGGCAGATGAGAGAAGCTGGGCCGTGTGCCCACTCAAGGGGACTGTGAGTTTACAAAGACCAAGTCCCCATGGAGGGGAGGTCTCGGCCAGGTAATGGCGCACGACGCCCACTGGCTTGCCTTTGCTTCCAGCGGGAAGCTCCCATGTCCCATCCCAGGTGAGTTTCTGAGTCCTGGGAGACGGGGAGGGCAGGGGAAGGAAGAGGCCTCTGGTGGCTCTAGCTGGGCTGGGCTGGGCTCACTTCTGCCTCAAACTCCCGACCAGCCCCACAGGAGGGACCTGCGTCTGCCAGGGACACCCAGGCCCCAGGCCCAGCCCCGCAGACAGCAGAGGCTGTCCCGGCAAGGCCGGTGGATGCCAGCGCTCCAGGCAGCTCTCGCCGCAGAGCAGGCCGGACAGCCAAGGCCAGACACAGCAAACCAGACGCAGATGTGCTGAGCTCTCCTGGCAGACACGCGGGAAGGGGATGCACCACCGCCTGCGAGCCGAGCCGAGCTGAGCCGAGCCGAGCCGTGGCCCCTGTCCCAGCTGCGGGGCTCAGCCCTGCTGTGCGCATCCCAGGAAGCAAGCTGCAGGCTCTGCTGGAGCCTTCCTGCCGTGCAGAGCCCGGGCAGCCAGCCCACGCAGCTGCTGCCAGTAATGACCTGCCGCCGGGTAGCCATGGTCACTCTGCACGTGGCTCTGCTGCCCAGGGCCCCGGAAGCGTGGTGTCTCCCTCCTCTGCTGGGGCTCCTACCTGATGTACCACCAGCCCTCCAAGTTCTTCCGGATCACCTCCACAGTGACGCCCTTCTCGAAGCCAATCTCGTCCTTGCTTTGGCTGGTGTACGGCTGCACAGTGACATACTTCTCCTCTGGGGATGGCCAGGGTATCGAGGAAGCAAGAAAGCCAGATTACTTGAGGCCAGGGTGCAGGTACAACTTCCTGCCTCCGCCTCCCGCCCTGGCCTTGCTCAGCTGCTTGTCAAGCGCACAGGGTCAGCTCTGGCTTCTCTGGCGGAAGGGAAGGGCCAGACCTCAGGGGTGGGGATGGGAGGGCAGACAGGCAGGGGCCGCCGCTGCGCCCAGCATTTGCCTAAGTCACTCAGGACCCCCAGGCTGCCCCGCGAGGCTCTGGGCAGCATGGAGTTGGCTCTCCCAGCCTGATGAGACACAGAAGCTGCCAGGGCCGAAGGCTGGGTTAGGAGGAAATGGCTTCTCGCGGGGTCCAAGTCGGGAGCCAACGTTGGGTACCCCCTGAATGACCTGAGGCTCCTGCATGCCCCTCCTAGGAAATGGGGGCTTCCACCTAGGTCCCAGATGCACTCTCAGCTTCCTCGGCCTGCCAGGCACCCACCCGGGGAAGGCCACCCCGAGGGGATGCTGTGGAACACATGCACTTTGGCCAAGTGACCGTGAGAATGCAAGACACCACACTTGGGCAGCACCTGCGTGCCTCCGGGGCCAGCGTGCCCAGCTGACGCTGCTCTGCTCTCCTGGTTGGAACTCCAAGGTCCTGGTTCAGGGTTTCCCAAAGTACCAGGCTGGGGCGCCCGTGGCATCACGGAGGGAGCTGGGGAGGCCTCAGCACCAGGATGTCCCACTAGGCTCCCTCTTCCTACCCTCAGTCCCCCAGGGAGGCACTGCACTCGGGGTGAGACCGCCCAGGGCTCAGGAGGCAGCAGAGGCGGAAGCGGGAAGATCCAGCCACCTGGCCGTGCCCTGCAGGAGGGTCAACCTGACCGCGATGCCTTCCCCTCCTGGCTGTTCCCCAGAGGCTGACTGCACTGCTGAAGATAAAGGCAGGGGTGAGTGAGCTCAGCAGGGGTGAGTGAGCTCAGCATGGAGAGAAGCCAGCCCCCAAGACGCCTGCCGGGCGGCGATAGCCACCCCGGACTGCTGGCAGGACGCTGCCGGGCAGCTTGCCTGGGCCTCCTGCAGCTTCGGGGGAGGTTGGAGAAGAGGCCGTCTGTTCATTCTCCCCTGGATTATCAGGGTCCTGTCCGCAGCCCCGTGCTGGGCCCAGATAGCAGCCTCCCTTGGGGCGGAAGCAGCTGTCCTGCTGGGCTGGGCAAGGGATGGATGGTTTGCTGGCCAAAGCCCAAACCCAGAGGGTGAGTGCTGCACCTCTCTGCGGCCCGTGCCCCTCCCTTGCAGGAGTTCTCAGCAGGGGCTGAGGAGGGTCTTGCTCCCGTGGCTCCTGCCCGGCCGGGGTCACTGCCAAGGCCGTCTACGAAGGCTGCTGGTCCAAGCCAGACTCTGACTCGGGCTTTGGAGGCGGCTCAGGGCTCTCCCCGCCTGCTCCTGGTCCCGCTCCATTTTCCAGTGGGGCACGGCCAATCCTGGCCCAGGCAGCAGCCAGAGGGGCAACACCAGGCGCTGGGAATCCAGGGCTCTGAGGTTAGGGCGAGGCGAGGCCTGGGCTCCACATTTTGCCTTTGTTCCTGCCGGGCTATTTTTACAAGCCTGTGGTTCGAGCAGGAAGCCATCATTAAAGTTTTCCTAGGCAAGGTTGCTTGTGCAGAGAGAGAGGACAGCCCCTCTCATGGGAAGATTACAGGATCCCTGCCCTGATGTGGGCTCAGCCTCCCAGACCTTCCAGGCCCAAGCCTGCACAGCTACCAGGGTGTGTGTGGTGGGCAGTCTCGAGCCATGGAGACACCTGCTGTCTTCCGCCTTCTCAGAGGAGCTGGGGGCAGAACCGGGGCTATCGGTTCCAGGCAGTAACGTTGAGCTGCTCCAGCTAAAGGCCTCATGGTTTGGGGCCCTGAAGCTGTGGCCACCATGGGTGTCTGGGAGTGATGCCTTCCTGGTCAGAGGCTCGTCCTGCCCTGCTCACTGCACAGGTTTCAGGCAGGAGGGAGCGGAGCCAGGACAGGCAGAGCAAAGCCTCCTGGTACTAGATTTCTGCCCCAGCTGGCTGGGACAACAGAGATGAAGACACCTCCAGGGACATGCCCCCCCCCGGGGGGGTGGTCTCAGGTGTCCCATGGGACCAGCAGAGACGTCCTCCGTCAGACCTAGCAGTGGGGGCAGATGCGAGAAAGCCCAGAGGTGGAGGCGTCCTCAGTGGGTGACTGAGTCACTCAGGTGGCTCAGGGTGCCCACGGTAAGAGACCCCCCCCCACACACTTAGGACACGGAGGGAGGGAGGGAGGGAGGCCGTGAGCTCTGGGCACCCTGCTCTGCTAAGGGCTGGCCAGGCAGCTGCCGGGTGCCCAGTGGGGTGGAGGGAGGTGGACGGGCCTGTTTTGGTTTAGGAGGCAGGGGCCGGGAGTCCTAGTTTCCAAGCCACAAAAGCCTCCTCTTTCCACACACTTTCCCCTCTGTCAGCAGTCTCTGGGGCCCCCCTGCCACAGGCGGGCTGAGGGGATGGGGAGAGGGGCAGGGGGATTAGGGCTTCCTCTCGCCCCGTCATCCGGCGAGCTGTGCACTGCCTGCCTCTCTGCCTGCTCCACGGTTACCACCGAGCATCTCCCAGCCAGCTCTCCGCAAGGGCCCCTTGGCTTCCTGGCTCAGCTTAGCGCAGAGGGCAGAGACTTGGATTGCATGGGTCTCTTATTTACAAGGTACAGGGAGGCCACGAGCCTGTGCTTGCTTGTGTTGGCTGTGTCTACACACATCGAGTGGCCTGCCACTGGCACTCCCTCCCCTGTACAGACCCGGTACGAGGCTTTGGGTGCAGGAAGCTGTGTGAGTTCTCGTGGATGCTGCTGCAGGTGCACGTGTGCTGTAACCAGGCAGCTAGTTGTGTGCACAAAGCGTCTGTGAGCACACAAACAGCACGCACGTGGCACAGACTACTAGCAGCTGCATGCCTGGAATTACGTATGTGTATTTCTGAGTGCGTGCCCACGCTGCAGGTGTGAGCTGTGTGTGTGTGTGTGCATGTGTGTGTGTTTGGGGGAGGAGTATCGGGGTCATACCTGTGGTCACCAAGGCAGGCCAAACGTTAGTCCCCACTGCGCTTCTGGGCCAGCCTCCTGCAGTGTTACCCCTCCCTTCTAACTTTAGAGTGGCCTTAGATTTACATGCAGCTGGGAGGGTTTCTATAACTTGCCCTCTGCCCTGCATCAGCTCTCCCCCCGACCCCCCCGGGCCAGCCCACGCTCTGCCCTCAGCCCAAGCTGGGCTCTTCAAGGCCCGTGCTCTGGCTTGGATGCTGAGCTGCCATATGCTATGGCCACCCGAGAGTCCTGGCTTCCTGCTGCCTTGGGCTGGGGCAGACACCGGCACATACTCTGTCATTTAGAAACACACTCGGAGGGCGGGGTGCGTCAGGGGCACCCCTGTGCTCCAGGAGGGCCAATGCTGAGGACACGCCCTTGCGGGAGACGGCCAGCAAGGGGCACACACAGTCTGCTCCCTGAGGCGCAGGGGCAACCGGCCACCCACCGCTGGCCTCGGGGCCTGCAGCTGCTTAGGGGTTTGTCCAGAGACCCAGCCCTCCTCTCCTGGCTGGGGGAAAGGCCCTGGGCCAGAAAGCTCTGCACCCGCAAACGTCTCAGGTCTCCATCAACCTGTGGCCCCCCAGGAATCCTCTTCACCAGGCCCCTCCTGAAGCCCCTGGAGCTGGTGCTCCCGGCTGGGCCTGACACCTTGGCAGAGCTCGGTCGGGCTGCACCCTGGTGCCAGGCTCACTTCGCCTTTGCCCTGTGTCTACTTTCTGCAGGGATGGCTGAAGCAGGAGGGAGAGGGCTGGTCCCTTCCGCTCTGCTCCCAGGCAACTGTTAGAGCAGCTTGGCCAAGGGGGCCGTGGAGGATGGGCAGGGTGGGTGGGCAGCTTCCTTCACCTGTAGCCTACGGGCCCTTCCTTAGAGACCCCTCCTTCTTTCTGGGAGACCCCCAGCTGTGTCCCCAGCCCCAGGACACTGGCAAGCCAGAGCTGCCCCCTGTGCCACCCGGATTCCCAAGCAGCCCTTGTACAGTCCCGCCCCCCAGCCGCAGGAGGCGAGAGAAGAGACTGGACCCAGGCTCCGGGTGAGTGAGGAGGCCGTGGGCGGAGCACAGCACGCACACAGGAGGGGCGTTAGTGAGAGGCGAGAGGCAGGCGGCAGCCGCGGGGAGGAGAACCGGTCACCTCGGCTGTGCTGCCTGTTGACCATCCCGCCCAGGGTCCACCGGCGATCCAGGCGCCGCAGATGGGCCTTGCGTCTCTTGGACACTGGTGTGGGAGATGGCGATGGAGCACGCGGCCAACGGGAACCGGTGGAGAGAATGGAGATGAAGATGAGATGGGATGGAGGGGAGGGGAGGGCAGGGGTGGGACGGAGGCTGGGGAGCCCCCACTGCTGGGTTAGCACCACAGGGACTGAGCCAAGGGCACACTCCAGCTGGAGGGGCCGACCTGCCGGGTGATGTTATGCCCGAGAGCCCAGGAAGGGCTAAACAGAGGTAGAGAGGGGCCCGGGCTCCAGCCTGGTGCTGCCGGGCAGTCCTCGGGATGGAGAGCTCCCGTCCCCGTCTCACTGGGGCTGGACCAAGCGGCAGCCCCCATGCCTGGACCTGCACCCACCCACTGACTAGGAACGTGCTCCCGTGACCAAGTACCACCGGGGAGGAGCAAGCACTTCTAAGAGACCTGGAAGCCCCTGAAGTGGGCACGGGGCTCTACCCACTCTGGGCGTCTTATGCTTTCTGGCTCGTCCTCACTGCATGCTGAGAGCAAGGGCTTGGCCTCGTGTCTCTGTCATGGGCTGTGTCCCCGGCCATGTCTGCCAAGAGGAATACACATGGGCAGGAGCCCCAGGCCCTGGCCCCACTCCTCCACTCAGGTCCTCCATGCAGACTTGTGATGTCAGAGGTCTCGTCTGCCCAATATTTCGCTGTCTGAGCCCCCTTTTGCCTGTAGCACGTTTTCTGGGGGTGACCACCTGCATGGTCCTTTGGTGGCCGCTGCCCAGTTCTAAGCTCCTCTACCCCTACACACCTCAGCTCCAGGGGCCCCAGCCTTCTGATGGGACTCTTGGGTAGAGAAGACCCTGCCCCACCACCTGATGCCACCAGGTGAGCTGCTGGCTGCCCCTGTCTGGGGAGTGGAAGCAAAGCCAGGAGTTAGGGTGCAAGTGTCCAGGCACGTCTGGGCCAAACCCACAGAGGCCTTCTGACCTGCCTCTTGTGAGCAGGGCGCCTGGGCAGAGGCCAGGAGGTGGGGGCGGCAGTCAGGCCCCACAGTGGCCACCTGTGTGCCCTGGGAGGCAGCTGGCTACAGGGCCTAGACTCTCACCTGGGCCACTGCTCTCCTCCCTCCTCTGCTCACAACAGGCAAGGCCACAAGAGGGGAGACAGCTGGCAGGGCCTGGTGCCTGGGCCTCCGTTCACTAGTAGAGCAGCCGTGCGGACAGCCATGGTCCAATGCCAGCCCACCAAGAAAGAAGACAGGACCCTGCCAGTGGCTCTGGGTCACAGGCCGGGAACTGGGTTCGAAGCTTGGCTCTGCCACGAACTAACCTCAGCTCGAGGAGGTAACAGACTTCTCTGGCCTCCACGTCCCCACCTCGGAGAGGAGACGGATGCCACAGTTCACTAGAGCACCTGCAAATGTTGGGCCTGCTCTCATCACTGTGGTGAGCAAGAGGCCCTCAATGCCTACACCCGTGGCAAGTATTTCTGAACCCCATGGAGCACACGGGGCTTCAACAGAGACACAGATGGACACCAGAGCACCTGGCAATGCAGGTAAACCAAACAGCCAACTGGCTCTTGTCTGTGCCCAGCACCAAAGCCTGAGCCGTTAGGAAAGCTTTGACAGGACGGGGGCTGCCCATCTCTGCCTACAGGGCCCAGGGGACCAACACGAGATGGCCACAGAGAGGCAAACAGGCTGGGCTCATCTCGGCTGCTGGCACAGACTGGCAGACATGGCACAGTAGTGGGGGGCCCTGGGTGGAGTGCCCAGCCCTGAGCTCTTCTGTAGACCTGGGCACGAGATGCCCACAGGTGATGATGGAGTCTGCAGCTACCCAAGTGCGGTCAGAAGTTCTGCCAGACCAGAGGCACATGGAGGAAAGCCGATGACCCTGGGTGCACATGTGTGCACGCACACCCTTCCTTCCATGACCCCACCAGGGGTAAACTCCTCCCCACTACCTGGCTGTTGCTTATTCCATGCAGTGCACCCACTCCCTGCTCCGTCCAGGTTGGCATGTGGGCCCTCCCATGTGCTGGACTCCAGCCTGCTCGGCACCAGGCCCTCCGCCACCTACCCCCCATCTCTGCTTCGACCTTGGGCTACAGCCTTTCCACACACAGGCTCCTTGAGCTGAGCACAGAGCCGTGTCCACAGCTCACAAGCAAATGCATCATGCAGAGGTGTGTGGCGCTGAGGCCCGTAAACAACAATGACCAACCAGGGTCCCAACCCAACCCAACCAGGACAAGCACAAAACTCCCCTGGTTGGAGAAACAGAGACGGGGACAGGGTCCTCCCAGGGGGAGCAGGGACCCTTGGTACACCTGGTGTTCTGAGTGCTACTGTTTCTGAGAAGCCCTGGTGCGCCAGGCAGAACACGAAACTGGGGGGCAGGGGAGCCTGCAGCCGGTGGGCAACCTGGGCCAGACCAGAGCAGGGTGCAAGGGAAGCAGAGTCTGGGATAGGGGTGTAGACCTGGTCCAGGGCTGAGGGAGCAGCCAGAACCAGGAACCCTGTCACTGGCTCTGGTCAAGGGCTGAAACCCAGTGTGGACACGGGAGGAAGGGTGGGGCCCCGCTGGCCAGCCCAGTCACTGCCATTTCGGGGAAGGATAAACATGGAGCTGGCGCTTGGCTATTGACTTTGGCTGGGGCCGGGGAGTGGGGGGAAGGAGCGGCCTGGAGGTGGCCTTACCCCAGGGGGGCACCCTCTGCCTCTCAGACACGTCCATCTCAACCGTCCCCATCGACTGTCAGGGAACGACTTGCTGCTGCCAGGCCATGGGAGGTGTGGGAGGCCTTAGGAGAGGCAGCCAGGAACCAGGGGTGGCCCAACATCCAGGGCTCGGCGGTGCGGCCAGGCCAGAGCCAGCTCGGGGCAGAGCCGGGCACTTTGAAGAACAAGGAGAAAGACGCAGAGAAGCCTCACAGAGCCAGAGCTAATCACAGGCTGACTGTGCCGGGCCTGGCCGGGGCCGCCGAGTGCTGGCTCACAGACCTGCCCTGTCTGTGCCTTGGCCAGGCAGGCACCCCAGGAAGGGGAGAGGCCTGGCACGGGAAGGGAGCTTGCGGGGGCTCAGTGAGGCAGGAGCCCAGGGACGAGGCTGGGATGTGGCCCAGCTCCCCTTGGGACTTCTCTTGTGTTTAGGGAGAAGCGTGGGAGAGAGGTCTTGAATGAGACTGACTCCAGAGGTGGGCAGCTGCCCCCCCCGCCCTCCCCTCCTTGTGAGCCCGCAGGACCTCACCTTCTCCCGTCTTGGAGGTGCTGATGTCCGAGTCGTCCCGAGTCCCATTCTGCGCCTCCAGGTAGGTGGCAGGGACCCAGCCCTGCTCCTCAGAGGTGCTCACGAACCACCAGCCTGCAGAGGGGACAGAGACAGCGGGGCCATGAGAGCCGAGCAGAGGTGGGCTGGCGCTGGGGTGGGGCAGAGGGCAGGGCCTGGCCAGGTCCAGTCTTGGAGAACCTGGTTTCTTCTCAGGCAGGAAAGACCAGCGCATGCCCTGAGCAGAAAGGGCCTGATGCAAGGTGATCCACACCGAAGTTTAACGAGAAACATTTTTAAAATGGATCAGAAACAAAGATGCACCCGGCATGTGACAATCAGTTTGTGGGAAAGGCCAAGGGAGCCCCGGTCAGCCTCAGAGACCAGCCAGGGTCTTCAGACCCATCGGGACCGCAGGTTTGGCCGGAGGCATCCAGGCACGGAGGTCTCGTGGGCCTCCTCAGAGCGTCCTATCCTGGGCACAGGTCAGTGGCACTTCCCACGGGACGAGAGAGCCACAGTTGCCCTCCCCAAGCTGTGGACACCTCACCCCCAGCACACAGGCACAGCGGCGCGTGCCACCCCCACCCTCCCAGGACAGCCAGCCATAAGGCTCATTCATGTTCTCTGCTCACTTGCTTGTTCTTTCAACACCTAACTGAGCCAAGTGCTGCAAGCCCGCGGGGCCTGGGAGCCCCTGGCCATCCCTGAATCCCTCTCAGAAGCCTCTCTCCCTCACGACCCCCTGGTCCCTCCCTCCTGGCCACTGCTCCTCTGTCCCCTGGTAACCCGGCACCAGCTGGCTCTCCATTCCCATCAGGAGACCCCAGGGCTCCCACGGGGCAGCACTTGGGGCCCCGGCACCGTCCACCTAAGGCCTGATGGCCGCCATGAGGACGCTGGTGGGGAGGAGAGGAGAGGCCTCCCACTGAAGGGGGACCTCGGGGCCTTTTCCCTTGGGACCCAGGGCTCACCCCCCAGGTCTTCAGTTCAGTGCCCCCTGCCCTGCACGGCACACCTGGGTTTGCTAACAGCCTCTGTTCCGGTCCCGAATGTGCTTGGTCGTTGTCCCCTTCTGAGGGGCTCCCCCAACCCTCTGCTCGCACTGCAAAGCCCCTGGAATGCCCAGGGCCAGGGTCTGGACGCTCAGGGTCAGGCCTGTTTGGCTCAGGGACCTCAGTGAGGTCATGACCTTTGGGGGTCTGGGTTTCCTCTAACGTAGAGGGCCGCTGGCTCCAACACCATGGCCCAGAGCCCCTGTGGGCTGCTGCCATGGACCATAGGCCCTGTCCAGTCCTGCCTGGGGTGGGAGGGGGAGGGGCAGTGGAACCCCCTCCTACCAACCCCAGGTCTATGGCCCTCTGCTCCCTGTGGCCACCTCCCTCCCCTAAGCCCTGCCAACCCCAGTGAGCATGGCCTTCGCCCGATAGCCCATGTAAAAGTGGCCTGGGCCAGTGAGTCACATCACTGTAGTCAAAGAACCAGGGACAAGCCCCTGATACGGGGGAGGCGCTGCCATGAATCTAACCTCAGCTTCTCCCTCCTGCTCCCAGCCTGTGTCTCCCGAGATCGCCCGCTTCCCAGACTGCCCAGGCCACCTCCAGCCGTGTTTCTGTCAGGACAACGTATGCAGGTGAATGAGCCGCCACGGCACAGAGTGACTGGCACTAGACCACAAGCTATCAGCTGACCCAGGCGAGCCACGTGGGGCAGTGGGGCCCTGGCTGAGCGAGTGCGCAGCCCTGCAGGACCTTGCTTGGCAGGGCGTCTCCAGTGGAAGAGGCCCAGGCCAGTTCCGAGCCCTCCGCCCCAGAGGCCTCGAGACCCCCTGCGCCGGGCCCACAAGCCCAGGCCGGAAGAGGGCAGGCAGGCTTCATGTGCACACTGAACAGGTCTCTGGGCAGATGAAGAAGGGGAGTTTGACCTCTGCATAGGTAACAGCTAAAGTTACTGAGCATCCTACGGGGAGGCAGCTGGTAGCCAGAGCCGGGCCGGGGGCTAGCGGACACGCCTCCGACATCCACCAGCACTGCCTGGCTTTCGGGCCTGGAGAGGGTGGTTAGAGTACCACACACCTGCACTCACTCTACCTCTGGCTGACAAGATGGATCCGGGCGGCTTGTGGCAGCGAGAATTCAGGAAGGCTCTGGATCACGCTCGGAGTGTCAAGTGGCCTCAAGAACCAGCTACAGAGGCGGAGGGAGGCTCCCTCTGGAGCCAAGGCTGGGCTGTAGGAAGTGGTTCCTGGCACCTGGGGAGCCCCGGCTGACCTCTGCTCACGCCTTGGACATTCCACTGCTCCTTGCACTCACACCCGTGGGGAGCAAGGCTGGGAGGACCGACCGCATTTCGCTGACATGGCGGGAGGGCTTTGTCCACCTCTGTGAGCCAGCCTCTGAACTCCACGGGCTCTCCAGAGGTCCCAGGCCCTGTCTCCTCCATGAGGAGGTTTCACAGAAACGGCTGGAAGGAGGCAGAAGGCCAAGGGCTGGCCACTTGGGAAGTCAATTCCCGTGTCTTTCACCGAAGCTGTGTGGGTGTGGGCCACCTTCCTCTCACCCACAGGTGCTTGCAAATTCTGAGCCTGTCACACACGGGACCATGGGGAAGGCAGCCCAGAGGAGCACCCCACCCTCCCGGAAGCCCGGATCTCAGTGGCTCAGCTGCTAAGCAGCCATGGCCAAAGACGAAGCAGCAGTAGGCTCTGGACTTGGCAGGAGTCTCCCCCTTTTCCTAGCCTCTAGGGGAGCACTCAGGATCCCACAACTCAGGGCCACCTGCTCTCCAGCGGATGCTGGCTGCAGGGCAGGGCACCGGCTGCCCCACTGCAGGCCGTGCCTCACCTGACTGCCTCCTGGGCCACCCGCAGGGGCACCTGCAGCCATCCCCTCCTGCTGATCTGGAAGCTGTCGGGACTATGATGGTTCAGGGTCTGCTCTGACCCAGGAAAGCTCCTTAGCACTCACACGGGAACTCTGAGGACCTGAACCCTGCATCCCACATGAACTGGGCACCGCAGGGGGCACACTGGGGAGGCAGCCTGAGGATCAAGTCAATAAAGCAGCAGCGAAGCCGAGAGATGCAGAGTGAGTCGGCACCTGTTTGTGTCATGTCAGCTCCTGGTTCCAGGTGTGCTACAGCTGGGCCATCCCACTGGACTTCCTCCTTGTCACGAGCCAAGGAACTTTCTATTCTTGTTAGTTAACTGGGAGCTGAGCTTCAATCATTCGCCAAGAGCAGCCTCACTGCTACCAATCCTGATGGTCACCGAACACCATGACCGAAGGTCGTCTCCCGCTGTGAGGCAAGACTTGGAGACAAAAGTCAAGTGGACACCTGGACTATAGGTCTTGGCAGCTGAGGACGGGGGCCTCCCGCCACTCCAGGCAAGGAGTCACTCCCCGAATTCCTGCTCACCACGGTCATCCTCAAAGCACGGTCATCCCATTGCTCAACGCGGAGTCACCCTCGGGAGGCTCTTACCCGACTTCCCAGCCCCAGGTCTGCACACCAAAAGCACAGTTGGGGTCACACTGCAACCAAACCCTTCCAAAACTCACCCCCAAAGCCATGTTCCAGTGGGCCACGGCAGTGCCCATGATGCCTGGCCTCAGACATAACCCTTCTTCCCTGGAGACAGATCCCCCAAGTTCACCATCAGTGGGAAACACAGGACCATGTGCTCCAGGGCCATGTGGCTTGGAATTGTGGGTCTCCCTGAGGATCCCCCCACTCCAAGGTGTGCCCCCTGCCAGGGCCACCCTCCGGAACAGTCGCCTCCTCCCTGCTGGTCTGCACGGGAAACGTTCAAGGTTTCTCAGGAAGGCAGGTGACTTGAGAGGTCTCACTGTCATCTAAGACTTAGATCTCCCGAGAGTCAGAGCCCCAAGGCTTCCTTGGTAGGGGCAACGGAGGCAGCCCCCTCCGTGGGCACAAGAGGGCCTGTGGGATGCTGGGTGTGTGGGGGATATCCACTGCAGGTGATCCCTGCCCTATAGGGGACTCTCTCCATCTATCCCACCTGGGCTTGCCTTTGTCCAGGGCAAGTTCCCCAGGCTGCCGGCCTCTTACCCTCGCCTGGCCCTCTGCACGGATCCTGTCTCCTTGACTCCAAAGGCCTTAAAACTCCAGGTTTCAGGCCCCTTTGCTGGGAACATCATCTCCTGCTTCACTCTTGGGGACCTTTCCATGTACAGGTTACTTCCTCCCACGCCCAGAGCCAGGTGTCAGATGGGTCTGCTCTCATAGGCAGCAAGGGAGCTTCCTCTCCTCTCTCTGCCCCGAAGGCCTCGGCATGCAGGAGGAGCCGGACCAAGACCAGAGGGCAGAGGCACCCACTGGGCAGGTACCACGAGGTTCTACACCTCCCGCTGCTGCATGCCCCAGGGATGTGCCCAGGGCTCGAGTCTGTCCGATTTCACATCACCGATTCAACTAGAAGCTGCGGGGGCACTTGGGCCACATGGTCTGCCAACCACCAGCACGTCCTCAGCCCACGACAGCAACTTAGGGTCCCGCACTCCAGCCATGCTCCCAAGGCTCGAGCTTTACAGCGTCACCCCCTCAAGGCCTTCCCTGGGAATGCTAGCCTGGGCTCCTGCTCCAGCCCCGACATGTGCGGGGCGGGGCGGGGCGGCTGCCAGTCTCAGGTCCCTCCTGCGTCAGATCCTCCCCGAGCCAGAGATGACAGCTACAGATAAGAGCCTGCCACTGGCTTGACTGTGGGCACCTCCGCCACGGGAGACGAACAGGTCCCAACAGCACCTGAACGTGGGCAGAGGTGCCCAGCTGCCCCCACGAGGACCTCCCCGGAGTCCTGGGAGCAGTCACACAGCGGCCTCTCCCAGGTGCCAGCGGCTCTGACGTCAGCTGCTGCGACGGCAGCGCCTGATCCAAGTCACTGATGCTCTGCTGAGGGGTACACAGGACCTGCACCTCTGGGTGTGGCCCACCAGCCGGCCCTGCGGGGCTCCCGGGCTCACCCCAATGGGGTGAGGGCCTTGCATCCCTTCCTACAGAGCACAGTTCTGTGTGCTGGGGGAGGTACAAGTTTGCCTCCGTGGAAGGCAGGTCATGCACACATACCCAGCTGTGTGGGGGTGGCACTCACGCAAGTGGGGACAGAGTCCTGCCTGTGCACGGACGCGTTACAGCCGGCAAGAACGGCTGGGGCCGAGAGGTGCGAAGCTCTTCCTGCCTGCACCACTTTATTCCCTCCCCGAGCATCTTGTGAGATCACAGATGCGGAAGCCAGGATCAAAGCCAGGAAGCCAGGCCCCGGCTGTCAACCCCCTACTTTGCAGCACCTCACGGTCTCCAAGAATCAGTCTTGTCCCGACTATAAGCCCCATAACTGCTTTGTCTCCAGGGCAGGGCTGAGCTCGCAGCCAGCAGCCTGGCAGATGAAAAATACCAAGGCATAGAGCAGCAGCGTGGGAGCCGGAGAACCGAGTCTGACTCCCTCCCTGCTGCCTGCTCCGTGGCCTCAGGAAAGGGCCTTAAGCACTCTGAGCCTCAGTTTCCTCATCTGTAAAATGGTCAGGACAACCTCGACACTGCGGGGATTAGGCAAGATGAAGAATGCCCCCTGGCACACAGCAGGCGCCCACTAGGCAGGAACCCAGGCCCAGGGCTACCTCTTAGGTTCTGCAAGTCCCTAGGGAGAGGGTCCCTAACTCCAAGCCAGTTCCTTAGCCCATTTCCTCGACCGGGTGGTTGAAGATGCAATAGCGCAACCCTGAGAGAGGGCCCCACGCACACCTGACAAAGCCTGCAGCCCGGGTCTCCAGGCCCAGCCTTCAGGGTTAAGCCCCAGCTGGGAAGTCATCTTTAGAGAGCCCCAAACTGGCCAGTACCCTGCAGGCTGCTTCCTGCAGGCCTCCCCTCCCATTAGGGCCACGTCTTCTTGGTGCCAGAGAGCCAGGGCCCAGCAGTTTCCAGGCAACAAGAGCCCAGACAGGGCAGTGCTGTCCCTGCCATATGCAGCCAGCCCTGCTCGATGGGCCTGGAACACACTCGTCCAGGGGCCAAGGACAGAAGACATCTGGCCAGTGTGTCCAGCTCAGGGCAGGGCGACCCCAATCCCCATCACAGCTGAGGAAGGAGCCCTCTCCGGGCCCCAGAGGCTAAAGCTTGGGCCCAAGGACCAGACCCTCCCTGTCTCCAGCCAGCATGGGTGTCAGTGGCCTGGCCCAGCAGCCTGAGCCGTATGTTTGAGTCTACCCGTTAAGCCCAGTCCAAGTCCTCCCTAGTGAGCTCTAACTGGTGCTGGCATGGTGTGGGGAGGGCTGGCAACAGAGAGAAACAGAGAAGTTGGGGGCCCGAAGCTCTAAGGGGGCTGAGCCTGCCTGGGGGCAGCAGGAAGCCACAGGCACTCCCAGGCCACTGCTGTCCCCAGGGTGACCAGGCCACAATGGCCTCCTTAAGGAAGGAGGATAATGGGCTCATTAGGGCCAGAGTGAGGCCAGCTGCACACAATTAGGATGTTAATAAAGTCCTCTGAGGTCACAGCTCAGCCTGGGACAAGGCAGCTGGCGGGGGTGGGGGACCCCTGCTCCTTCCTTTCCCTTGGAAACCCTCCAGACGCCAAGATAAGTCTTCCACACTCCCCACCCTCTCGGGCTGCTCCCTCCTGGACTTGGCCATGGATGCCTCTTAGCTGCCTCTCCCAGGCGAGACCTCAGTTGGGATCCTGGCTTCCCACCCATCAGGCTGGGTGACCTGGGACAGGGCAGCAGCCCTGCAGAATCCTATTAACTACTTCCGGGGCATTGTGCCTCGGAGACATGGCTGTGCCCAACCAGCTCTCCTCCCAGCAAGCATGCTCTGGGCACCGGGATGTGCCAGCCGCCTGGCAGGCAGGTGGGCGCACAGTGGACAGCGCACAGTCAGGATCGGGCCCTCCTCCCCCAGCACCTGGCAAGGGCTCGATGGTGTACTGGCTGCAGAGGCCAGCAGCAGTGGCCTGGGGCTGCAGGGCACAGACATGACGGGTTCAGAGGCAAGATGAGCCTCACCGTTCAGGAGACAACGTGCCTCCCACCACCGCCCTCACCAAGCACCCCAGTCTGCTGCCAGAAATGCCTCCACTGTGGCCCAGGCCTTGTCCTCCCCAGAAAGCTGCAACGTCCAGTATTCCCAAGCTCCTCCCTCGAGCAGGTTTGGAGGCGGGAACAGGGAGAGAATTTGAGTACCCGACAGGCACACTGAGAAGAGGAAGGGACCAAAGAGGGGCCTGGCCCTAGTGCCCAGGTCACCAGCACTGCCCACTTGGCCACACACACCTGGCTCCAGCTGGACCCTAAGGGGCTACTTCTGGCCTGGCCTCAGCCTGAGCCCTTCCCATGACTTTGGGGGCAGAGCTAAGGCTTCTCCCTGCAAGGAGCCAGAGAAACTGAAAACACAAGCTGCCCACAGCACGCGGCGCCTTTAAGAACAGCGAAAGGCTGCCCTTGCCGGGCCAGGCCTCCCCTGGTCAGAAAGCTCTGTTACCTGGGCCTCTCGCCAAGACACACTCCAGCTCGCAGCATGCGACCTCCTTGGTCCAAAGCAAACAGGAGTGGGCGAGGCTCCCCAGCCCTCCCATGGGCACCCACACAGCTCCTGCCCCTGCCTTCCCACCCCACCCCTCTGGTGCGACCCCTGACATCCACCCCATCACCACAGGACTGTCCCTTTCCCCGGAGGGGGCTCTGAGTCCACCAAAGCCCCAGAACCCTCCCTGGGCGCCTGGGGCCTGGATTCCAAGACCATTAGCACAGCTGCTACGTCACCATCTGGAAGGCTCTGTGGAGTCCATGGCAAGAAGACAGCAAGCACTGAGCTGCCGCCACCTCCTCCCACCCCGGCTCCAGCCTGCCCACCTCCCTGGACGGCTCAGAAGCCCAGCGCTGGGCTGGGGTCCAGCCAAGCACGCAGGGCGCTGGTGGGTCTGGGCGGGCTGAGGTCACAGGCGAGGCATCCAGAAGGCAGCTTGAGCTTTTGCAGGCAGAGCGGGGCCCACTAGAGAATGACAGGTAGAGGAGAAGAATGGTTTGGAGGACTGGCTGTAGCGCCGGGCTTCCTGGGGCTAAGTCCCAGCTCCACTACCTCCTTGGGCAGTCACCTCTCTCCTCATCTGTAAAGCACACCAGAGCAGTCCCGACATCCCCTGGGGCTACGGTAAGGATCAGGTGGAAGCACTCAGACAGAGCCGGAGTCGCAGCCAGTCTCTGAGAGTAAACACTAACATGGAAGGGCAAACCCCAGGGGATTCTCACGAATGCCCCCTGTGACTGATGCCAGGGCTGGGGTCTTGGGAGCGGAGCATCTCTTGCTGCTGTCGCTACTGTTTGGCCTTGACCTCAGAAGGTCTTTACTGAAAGCATGTGGTGGGTCTCTTCCTGTGCTGGCATGGGTGCGGGGACTACAGGGCCACACGGCAGAGCAGCAGAGGGACTAGTGGCTAGCTGCCCAGAGGTCAAGCCACTGCATAAGGATGCGTGTGGCAGGTGCCAGCGGGTGACCCATGCAGCCTGTGCCCAGGACATGGGGGGATGTGGCAGCAGGGATCCAATGCCTGCTGAGGCGAGTGCAGCTGTCCAGGGAATGGACTGAGTAGTCAGGGGGGGAATCTTCCAGAAGAGACTGGGACCAGCCCTCAGATGAAATCCAGAGAGGAGACGGAAAGGCAATACAACGGGAGGAGCAGCAGGAGCAAAGGCAAAATGTTAGGAGTTCACGTGGCTCAACTTTGTGCCACGGATTTTTCTAGAAGGAAACGAGAAGTGCATTCACCTCACAGCAACTGTCCTGTAGGAAACCGGTGATAAAGGCGGGTGGTGAGCCTGTGGCTCTTCCAGACAGAAGGTGGCACAGGAAGGAGACGGGAGAAAGCCAACCCTGACCAGGCAGGTGCATACCCTGAGAGGGGTGGGTGGGAGGGATGTGATGGAGGAGCGGGAGTCATGGGTGAGAAGGCAGGGAGGCGTGAACTCCGCGAACCGGGTCAGGAAGGTCCCAGTGTCAGAAGCAGAGCCCAGGGAAATCATCAAGACTAACACAAGGGGCGTCTCCCCTGCTGTTTGGGGCTAAGAGCGAGTGAGCAATGGGAGTCTCCTAACCAGGGCTGTGGGGGGCGGGCCCGGTGGAGGATTTGCTGGATCCCCACCACGGCTCCACGTGCAACCACAGTAAGAGGGCATTGGGACCCAACGTATCTGCTGACCAGTGGGGCACTCGCTCAGCGGCTGCAGGAGAAAGTCCCTCAGGTACCTGATGCCGAGTGCGGTCAGTGTCGGCCGCCTTGGAAGACAGAGCTAGGAGCAAGGCCAGCGCACACAAAGTGGGCACAGGTCCCGACTTTCAAAGAAAGAGGTGAAATCCAGGGTAGAGACCGGCAACCGCAGAGCTGGCCAGTCACGTACAATGTGGAGCCTCTCAAGGTGGTGCTGGCCAGATAGGAGGATGCACTTGGGGTCTATGGGTCTGGGGTGTCCCAGAGCCAATACCTACAGACCTGGGGTTTCCCTGGCACCCCAGGACCAGGGGCTGCAGGGCTGTGCTGATAAACCGACAGACAGACCAAAGACAACCCAGACGGGTGGCCCCGCTAGGAACCTGTCTTGTCGGGTGATTTAATCATCCTGGGATGAGGACAGGTGTTGTGCACATGGCATTATCTCATTTGCCAAAAGCTGTGCCAGGATTAGAGAAAAAAATAAAAGGCAGGGCTGGCCAGCACTGTGGCCTAGTAGGTAGGTCCATCGCCTGCAGTGCTGGCATCCCATAAGAGCGCCAGTTCAAGTCCCAGCTGCTCCACTTCCAATCCAGCTCCCTGCTAATGCGCCTGGGAAATCAGCGTAAAATGGCCCAAGTGCTTGGGTCCCTGCCACCCCCATGGGAGACCTAGAAGAAGCTCCTGGCTTTGGATCTGCCCAGCTCCGGCCATTACAGTTATTTAGGGAGTGAACCAGCAGATGGAAGACCTCTCTCTCTCCCCCTCTGCCTCTCTGTAACTCTGCCTTTCAAATAAATAAATCTTCAAAAAATAAATAAACAAAAGGCCTGCACAGATGGTCCCGACAGGTCAAATCTGGCAAGATACAAAGCCTTAAATGAAGACAGGAAGGACGTGGTTCTGTAAAGCGATCTCATGTTCTGCTGTCCATACTCGGAGTGAATGCAGGGGCCCTGCTACTACTTACATCTAAAATCTTAGGTGCAAGCTGGCCATGTCCAGGGCAATTTGGGTTCTGTGGTCACCACTCAGCTGGCAGCAAGGATGGGCAGTGGGGTTCTGAGGACACCGGGCACAGTATGTTGGGACGAGGGCAGGAAGCAGTCTGCCCCCAGATTGGTGTAGTCTACAGCCGTAATAGGAAACTAGCCCAAGGTGCATGGCTATAAAGCGGCAGCACCAGGCTCCTGCCCAGATCTGGTACGCAGCACCTCACTCGTCCAGAGACCCTGGAAAACCACTCCCACAACTCATTCCCGTGCAGAAGGGATCAGCGCTGCCTGCTCCTTCTTGGGTCTCTAAATCTCATCTGACACATGAATCACCCCCAGTGAGGGCAAGCTGCCTTCACCTGCGTCTCCACCCTGCCACCCTCACAGGCGGGTTTTCGGGGCCCGCCTCCAGGTTGCCTCTGCTCTGAGCGCACAAGGCAGGGTGAGGCAGGGACTCCTGGACTGAAAGAGCTGCCTGGCACAGGACCTGAGCGAGGGCTTCGCCAGGAGAGCGCGACTCCAGATCAGCATTTCTCAAATCTCGGATACTTCCACAGCGTGCACGTCCCTGAACTGTGTACACTACACTGTTGTTTGCAAAAGACAGATTATTAAATCAACTCAATTTTTAAAGATTTTTTTTTCCATAAAAGTAACTTGCTTGCCACCAGGAACAAACAACTAGGACTGCTGGCTCCAACCGTGAACGCACACCCATGTGAGAACCAAGCTCCGTGGTAAATCCAAGCTCTGCCACCACTGCCGGCTCCCGGCTACCGAGGGATCGGCTGGAGAGGGGCTAAAGATGAACATTACATTGGGATAAGTCAGGGAACCCAGAAGAGAGCTGAAGCTGGGCGAACTCTTGCCATGTGACCCGCGAGCACTCAATACCGCGTCTCTGCCTACCCCAGGTCACCCCAAGCACCATGGTGTCGGGTGGACTTTTCAGGAAACAGACCCTAGACCAGAAAGATACCTGGTCACTCAAGGTGGCTGCAGGAAGTGGCCGAAGACGGAGCGCTGAGGCGGCAGGTACCGTCATCGGTCCCAGCTCTGAGAGTTCTGTGTCCCTGGAGTATTGGGGTTGTGTGGGGTGGGGGAAGCCCTGAACAAGAGCAGACTTCTTGTCATTCCCTAACCATCGTGATGTAACAGCTGTTATACAGCACTGACACTTGTAGGTATCACAAATAATCTACAGGCCATTTAAGAAGACGGCAGGATATACAGAGGTTGTATTCAAAGGTGACACCGCTTTGTATAACGGAATCGAGCATCCCTGGGTTTGGGGGTCTGTAGGGGGCCCTGGAGCCAATCCCCCGTGGACACCTGCAGGGATGTCTACACTGCTAGGGCCACACGGAGAAAACTGGAATGAAAGGAGAGCCCTGAGCAGCCTGCTGGCTGCCTTACACAGACCCGCCGCTGGGGAGCAGAGCCGTGGGCACCCCGTGGTCATTACTGGTCATTGGAAACATGGAGGTTTCCCTCATCCTTTCCAGCTGCTCACTCAAGTGCCTGAGAGGTGCACATGCACAAGTATGCCTACTCCCCCCTTTCCCTCACTCTGCTCAAAACGGAAGCTCCTCAGTCCCAGAGCTGAGTGGGTTTCAACTGAAAGCCGTGGGTCGCCAACCACTGCCTCTGTCCCGGCTCAGGTCAGCCCCTTGCCAATCAGGCAAAAATAAAACAGGGGCGATTTCAACTTTAAAGACCAGCTCCATAAACAAAACAAACCTACTCCGTAATTTGTCTGGGGCATCCCTCCCTCCAAACGCTCCTTATTTCATTTCTGGGGAATTTTAAATAGAGGGCTTGCAAAAATCCTGCACCGCCGGGCGTCAGCAGCTCGCTGACAACGTGGATTCTTCCAGGCGGTGTGGGGAGCAGCCACCACGGACGCCGATGCTTTTCCAGGCTCCTTTCCCAGTCGGAATTTGGGAGCCACTGGTGTCACCCTAGGGGACCACGGGAGTAGTGTCCCACTTGGGGTCCTTTAACTTTGTATCCCCCAAACCCTGAGGGGTTATGGCAAACCAGGCACCCAATTAACCTGCCTGAGTCACACCTGTCCTAGCGTTTGCTTAGTTTACTTAAAATTGGCCTTACTTAAAAAAATAAATAAATCCATTTTTAACAATATTTTCCTATGCTACACTGCATGGAAACCAGGACCCCTTTGCGTAAATAAAAAGAACTGGAAAAAAACAACAATGCCATGAAGTCTGACAAGATACGAAGGCAAGTGCCAGCAACATAAGAAGCCTGGGTCAGATTTTTCTCATGATCAAAACAACAAAAGACATCAACCAGTGTCACAGGGGTGCTAATAACACAGGAGCCCCCAGTGGAGACCCTCCCCTTGACCCACTGTGTGGCAGAAGAAAACAGTAATGCAGCCGCCTTCTTGTGATGTGTGGGCTTCAACCCCACCCAACATTGCACCTGCCAGTCTCACCCCCTGGGGAACACTGCTTTGCTTGAGAAGTGGCCACAGGTGAAGAACCTGCAGCCCCTTGGGTCCAAAGCCACCCTTGGCCTGAGGCCTCGTGCAACCTTGGCGGCTTCCTCAAACCCCACTCTGCTGAAAGACACAAACAGTGCCACCTGACCTGCTTGCTCCTGTAGTCACTTGGGGATAACGGCTGGGGAAGGCGACTGTAGCACCCCTGCCCTCCAGGCCAAGGGCAGCAGAGGGGCTATCACAGCCATGGATCCCGGAAACCCGGCAGACTCAATACCTGCTCTGTGTGACCTCCTGCCCAAGACCGGATGTGGCCCAGCCCTGCCCAGCCTGCTGGAGACAAGCACCCGAAGACAACAATGCTGCTCCACAGTTTTCGTCCACAGTTTACGTCCCTAGAGGCCACCTGGGTTTCAAAAATGATTTTCCTTTTACTGATATGGAAATCGGGGAGAAGGGCCACAGGCTGGCTACTAAGTGGTTCCTGCCTAACAGAGGAGAACTTGCCCACAAGCCTTTCTGGGGGCCTAGAAGGAAATGCCTTCAGTCTTGCTTGTTGTGCGATACCCAGCAGGGCTCAAAGCCTCTGTGCGTGTTGGTGTCTCCGATTCATCACTGCTCCCAGGCCCCATCCTTCCAAGTCGCCCCCTATGCAAAGTTCCTGACTACCCCAGCTCCCCTGTCACCCTGACCTTTGGTTGGCATTGGCTGTCACCCCCAGCCAGACCAAGAGCTCCGTGGGCACAAAGGCCAGGTCTGGCTCTTCTCGGCATCCCATTAAACCCCTGCCTGGCTCGGTGCTTTGGATAATAAAGAAGGGGCCCAGTGAGCAGCGGTTGAGGCTGAAACACAGAGACAGATGAGCACAGCTCCCTTCTCCCACGGCCTCTGTGGCCACTCCAGGCCCTCTTGTCGCCCTCGTCCTCAGACTCTCTCCAGCCCAGCTCCTGGGGTCAGCACGGGGCATCTTCTCTCTGGCCCTGGTCATTGTTCTCTGGTCCAGTTCCCCAAACGTTGGAGGCACCCTCTGAAACACAGCAGCTTCAGCTTGCCCAGCAGGATTTGCCCACGGGGACCTGAGGCATGGAGGTTTTTGGTTGCTCAGAGCATGACTGTCCAAGATCACCCAGCAAGCCAACCCTCCCAGCTCTGACAGGGTAAGCGCACTTGCAGGCGGCTGGTATACCTGCCCAGGTCTTTCCCATTTGGCCTCTCCCCTTACAGGAATTGAAATACAAAGCTTAGCAAGGCCCTGCTGGGGCCTATCCCCAGGGACAAGCCCACACCCTGGGTGAGGCTCTTGCAAGAATGCAGAGGAGGGCACTGGCAGCCCGTCCCACGCCCATCTGAGGCCGCCCCACAGGCCTCCACTGGGAACTGTGGTACCACGGCTTCTCAAGGCACACTGAGCCCTCCTCCTGGGGCCGTTCAGGACCCTGGAATGGGCAGCCCCCGAGACTGCTCCCCACGCTACCCTCCAGGCTGCACCAAAAATAGCTCCCTCAGCACACAGGTTAGGCTATGCTCAGTGCAGGAACCAAGAGGCCACAGAGCATGAGGGGAAGAAGCAGGGGACCCGCACACTCTGGCCCCTGGCCTTCCCACCCGTGAAGGGGAAGTCTCGTGTCCGTGCTGCACGGGGCAAAGGCGATGACCACGGGAAAGGCAGCGCCTGGCTCCCGGCCCCCATCAGGAGGAGCACTGGTTCCTGAGGTTATTAAGTTTCCAGAAGTTGGCAGAAGGGCCCACTGAGCCCTGCACAACCTGCTCCCACGGGAACCACCCTGGGACCTGGGCTGGGTTTGCGGTGAGCTAGGAAGAGGTTCTCTGCACTCCCTCCTGCCCCAGTTCCTTTGCCATTTCTCCTGGTTTCCCAAACTCATCTAGAACGGATCCTACCCCCAGGAAGTGAAAAGACCACACTCAGATCAGATGCTCCCCCAGTCCTGGCTCGCTCTAGAGACTCGCCACAGTGATTGGTCAGGCAGTGGTGACTGACACCCATGAGCACCAATGAATGAAGTAACTCTTCCCCAAAGGGGAGGGGCCTGCATAAAGGCCAGGTCTGGCTCTTCTTGGCAGCCCATCAGGCCCCTACCTGGCTCAGTGCTTTGGATAACGAAGAAGGAGTCCAGTGACCCCTTGCCTCACAACCTGCCAGCAGCCAGGTCCCCTCAGCAGAGTGACCACAGGTAACTGCTTCTCCTTCAGCCCCTCAGCTCCACGGAGGTGCTGTTGCCCTCACAGCACAGAAGCGGGGGAATGACTGGCTCTGATCACATGCTCACTTGTGCACTTGGTTCTGGTTTTTTCCACTCTGTGTAAGGCCCAGCCTCCGATCGACACCCTCCCACAGTCGCTGGGAAGCTCCTGGTGCTCACAGGCAGCGATGAAGTGGGCAGCAGGGAAGACACTGGCCCACTCTGCCCTCTGTACCGGCTGCCTCTTGGCCTCCGTGGGGCCCACCCACCGCCTCTGGGCCCTTGGAGGAGACACTCCATTCTAAGATGGTTCTAGGGCAGGGAGGCCTGCGTGGTCGAAGTGAGGCATGATCACCTCCCCCCTTTAAATACGCCCTGGCAGCCAGACACCACCAGCTGAGTCCTAGCTATTGGCTGTGAGGGGCTCCAACGTCACTCTAACAGGAGCGAGTGACATCACACCATCAGCTCCAAGTCCTTCCCCTGCCCCCAACTCCGGCCAGTCCCTCACACTGGAACATGGCTGTCCCTCCCCCTAGCCACTCTGTCCTGGTCACTGAACCACAGTTCCTGCCCAGCATGGCTTGGACTCCATCCAGCCCCCGGCCCTGGAGCCAGCTGCCTCTAGGGTGCAGCTTCTCCCCCAGGAGCTGCACAGCCCCCAGCACCAGTCCTCCGGCGTCCCAGCGGGGAAGAGCTGATCTAACTGGTCCTGGTCCAGGAGGGGCCGCGTGGGGAGAGGAGGAGACGCAGGCTCCCTGCTGGGTCTCGGGTCTTCAGCAGCCTGTCACAATCTGCTCCTATATCCGAGCCATAGTCTCTTTTGTGCCCACTGACCGCCACCCTGCCCCACTCATACACGCGGGGTGGGAGCACACACGGCAGGGACAGGAAGTCCCAGGACACTTGGCTGGGAGGCCAGACAGAGGCCAGGAGGTCCCAAGAAAGACACCAGGGAAACAGGGTCTGTCCATTCACCCCAAGGCGGACTGGGGACAGCCAATCGCCCCAGTGCAGGGCGTGGGGGCGTCAGTGAGCCTCTGCCGCTGGCCTTCGAGAACCCTCACCGCCTTGCATTTGGGCCTCGCTTTTGACAGAGCCCTGGCTCTCAGGGATCGTTTCGCTGGAGGAGGCGGGGGAGGGGCCAAGGAAAACTGCATTCCTCCCCGCGGAGCCCAGCGCCTGAGGTCCTCCTCCTGCTTGTAAGCGATCCCAGCCTGTTCGTGATTAGGCCCTGTGCTGGCTTTCTGGCCCAGCTGACGGAAAGACACCCTCGTGCGCTTGGATAATCTTGTCCTCATGTGACATGACCAGAGGCGTCCCTCAGCCTCTCGCGCTCAGCAGTTCTCCATGGCAACTCTTCAAAACACTGTTTTCAAAAGGGGGGAAGAGCCACCTCGAGCCCCCGTCACCAAATTCCACGACGCTCATCATTATTCCTGTTCCCAGCACCGTCCTGGAAAACAGGCACACCAGGGCCGACATAAACTGAAGAGGGGGGTGAACCCTGCCCTGCTCACCCCTCCCTTTGATCAAGGGGACACGGATGGACAGACACACACACACACTTTTGCTGACATAGTTCAGAAGAAGTGGCTCCGGAAAGCTCAAGGCCGTTTCTCAGCTGTTCTTTCTCCGGAAGTTTAATCTGCAAAGTATTTGGCCTCACAAGGCCCGCTGCAAAGGTGTCCAGAAGCCCAGGATCCTGTGATCGTCCTTACGTACCCCGTGCAATGCAGCCAGTGACCCATTTGGCGGCCAGGGAGAGCCGGCTGAAGGCTTGCCAACGTGGTCAAATTCCCCTTGTCTGTTCCCTCGAAGCCGAGACAAGCTTGTTTTTAGCATCTCGGGGGTAGGAGGGAAGCTCAGAAGCTCCCCAGCTACGTAGGTGAAGAGCCCACCTGTTGAGCCCAGCTTGGTAACAGCACAATGGTTAAGGGGGAAAAGTGACCATGGTCTTGACCTCCACACCTGCCACCCTCTGTTCTGTAAATGAGCACAGCAGGTGCATAGAGAGGTAACACCTCATGTCAGAGGTCACTGGGTGACTGGAGGCTGAGCTTGGAGCCCAGGCTGACCATGACCCTCGTGGGCAGAGTCTGGTGTTCCGTCTGCCTGTGAGTGTGACAGCTTGAGTACTGTGTCAAATGGAACTCCTTTGACCCAATGCCTTGGCTGAGGAGTGGGTGTCTGGGATTGGCAGAGAGGCCTGCCAGGGCACAGAAGGGCGTCTGGCCAGGCCACATGTGGGACAAGCCTGGGATCAATGCTGCAGGTGCTGCTGTGGGGACACGAGGCCTGGCACCCTGACCACACCTGCACGCCACCCTATCACAGCAACTCAGAATCCTGCCACGGGTCAGAAAACGAAACGAGAAAGATGAAGAGTCCAGAAACCCCAGGATCCAGACGCCTTGCCAACTTCAACAGTGACCTCACCCCCTTCCTGGGGAAAGGCAGGGACAAAAGGCAGCGTGTGGAGGACTCACAGCCAGCCATGGGCCAGGCCCACCTCCCCTGGAGCATACCACGGCCTCCCTCCCAGCCTGACCCCAGCCCGGGGTGTCACTCACGGCGGAGTCTGCAGCCTGCAGTTGAGGCCCCTGAAGCTGATCTTGCAGGAGCATGTTGGAAAAGCTCAGGGCTGGGGAGGTACTGGCTCCAGGCTCTGCAGGAGAGTGGCCGAGAGCTCCACTTGCCTCCTCCTTCCCTGGCACACGCTAGCCACTCCCTGGGCTTCAGGTAGCTACCTTGACACCAATGGCCTGCACACCTGTGACAGTCCCGCCACCAACTCGGTTTGACCTCGGGCCTGTGGCTTCACTTTGCCAGGCCTCCTGCCTCTCTGATGAGAAGAGCCACGTCCCTTGGCAGTGGGGGAAGGATGGGAAAAGCCTCTCCGTGCCTGACTTTCAAGGCCCCCGACAGGTCCCTCCACCTGCTCCCTCACTGGTAGCCCCTTCCTCTTTCAGTCTTGCAAGTCACCCATGACCTGCCTCTTACTCAAAGCCCACCTTCTCCAGACATCCTCTCCCACCACCCGCCCCCAACACAGCAACTATACTCGTTCCCTCCACCTCACACACCGCAGGTACATGGGACAATAACTGACTTCCTGCACCTGGGCTTCTACTTGCAGGCAGAGCAAGAGCCCCAGCTTGCTGTTACCTTTGGTGACCAGAAGACCCGGATGGCTGCACCCCACTGCTGGGCATGCTACTGGGGGCACAGCAGGTGCGCTGTTTGTTGACTGAATGCACATACTGCATTCTGTGCAAGGACTGCATTGAAAGCTGCAGATGTGTCACATGCTGGGTGGGGGTGGGTGAGGGGCCAGCGTGGGGCTGTGCAGCTGGGAGAAGACAAAGGCAGTGAGGGCTGGAGCTCTGACCAGCGCCACCGGGGCACAGCTCAGCTCTACCCGCAGTCCTGCCTGCCAGGGATCTGGTGAGCAGACCACTGCCCTAAACTGTCCAGAGCCGGCCACAGACTGGGGGAGCCAAAGGCAGGAGCGCTCCAGACACAGAGTCAACGTGCACCCCCTCCCCTCTCAGGTTCCCTCTGACGGGCGCTCTCGGCCAGCAGGGGCTGTAAGGACTGACCTGTTTCACATTCTATGTTCTGGGACACAGCAAAGCACCCTGGGGTTTGGTTTCCAAACCACACAAGCACCCAGGTCTCCTAACACTGGGTACACCGCAGGGCTTGATGCTCATGGGCCACCTGTCAGCTGTGCAACCCTAGGAGGGTCACTCCTTCTCTGGGCTTCACTTTCTTCCTTGGAAAGACAGAATGCCAGTCTGCACCTTGCCTCTCAGTGATGTCTGGTAATTTTCATGGGTTTGTCTCCTAAAACATTGTGATTCAGAGAAAGAAAGAGATCACCTTGAAAAAAGCCCTCTGTTGGCACAGGTAGTCTCCCCAGGTGGTCTTGACCTTCCCGACCTCTCCTGGCAGGAGGCCAAGAGGACAGGGCCACTGCACTCAGAGCTCCTGCAGAGACCCACGGTTCTGCTGGTGGGGGCGGCTGTGGTAATGTGCACGGGCTGCACTGTGGCTCGCCAGGCTCCAAACATGCTCCCTTTGCGGCTTGTCCCTGGCCGCCTCACTCTCGGAGTTTGGCTTTCTCTCCCCTCCCATGGTGCTCCTGGGCCGCTTCCCCACACTCCAGTCCAACTGGAGCTTAGGAGAGGTGAATGCATTTGAGCAGGAGCCCGAGAGGTGCCCAGCTGAGAGGCAGCCTGTAGAGCTGAGGCTGAGACAATGAAGAAAAAAAAACAGCCCCAAATTTCAGGCAGCACATTTCAGACACAGATGGACAGGCACCTGGGCTTGTGTGGGATTTCCTGGGATGCACAGCTCAGCTTCCAAGTTGAGAAGAACCCTGGAACACCGATTCCCCCCAAGACTCTGCTGGGCACATGGGTTTGCTGGGTGGCCTTGGTTGGTGCCCTGCCGTGAGGCTGGGATTCTAGGTCATTCCCAGTAGCCCAGGGGATGAGGCTATGCAATCCGTTAGGGTGCCGGTAGGGATGAGGGTGATTGAACCCAGTGTGCAGGCAACGCTACGGAGGACAAGGAGGGGCAGTTTCTCAACCCAAAGTCCCCTGAGGTCCTGACAAATTATTCTCTGCAGAAGTTCTTTGCTTCACACTCTGCTGAAATGGGTTATGTAAGAGTGGAGGGGACATTGTGCGAACAGCTCTGTCCCTGTGTGTCAGCCAGGCTGAGACCTGACACTTCCATGGGGGGCAAAGGCTGTGAATGAGTGTGAGTGTGGGGGAGGGCGGGGTCTCCAAGGCTGCCCTCTCACCAGGCACCTGGGCAAAGGTAGAGCGGGGTCTGTGGAGTCTGGGCACCTGTCCACAGAGCCGACGCCAGCTCAGGGTGACCAGTCACTCCACCTGCGCAACCTGAACAGAGTGGAAGCATGCTAGGAGTGTCTCTGTGTCTGCTGCCCCACTCGGCCACCTGGTAGCCACTTACCAGCCAGTGGCCGGCAGTGCTCAGTGCCGACATGCCCTTGGACGTGGCCCCTGCGCAGCTCCAGGAAAGGGCTACTACCAGGGCCTCCCTGCCCCTGGCTCGCCCTCCTCTGCACAGCTGGGACCGCTTGCTCCGCTTGCACCAATCCAGGTGGCTCTCCTGTTCAGCAGCTCCCCCGACCCTCCCCTGCAGCCCAGCTTCCACTTCCGCCTGCTGTGGGCTCTCAGATGCCTGCTCTGCTGTCCTGCTCTCCCTTTTCTGTCTAACTCCCCTCCCCTTTTTAAAAAAGATTTATTTGAAAGGCAGAGTTAGAGAGAGGTAGAGGCAGAGTGAGACAGAGATAGAAACTTCCATCCACTGGTTCACTCCCCAGATGGCTGCAATGGCGGGAGCTATGCTGATCCGAAGCCAAGAGCCAGGAGCTTTTTCCTGGTCTCCCACCTGGGTGCAGGGGCCCAAGGACTCGGGCCATCTTATGCTTTCCCAGGCCACAGCAGAGAGCTGGATCGGAAGTGGAGTAGCTGGGACTTGAACCAGCGCCCATATGGGACGCTGGCACTGGAGGCGGCAGCTTTACCCACTGAGCCACAGCGCCAGCTCCTGTCTAAATCCTTTCATTCTCCAAGGCCCAGCTTTGCAATTCCTCTTCCTCTAAAGCAGCTTTCCTGTCTATGCTAGGCCCACCCAAGATGTCCCCTGGCACTTCAGCTTGGTGCCGCACCATGAAGCTATGGAGGGACGACCAGTCTAGGAGTGGGTAGGCCTCTCCCTTCTCAGCCTGGCAGGAAGCCCCCTGCTCCCATGAAGATCCCACTCTTGGGTTGCCCTATCTTCCTTCCTATCACAGGTTGAGGCAGACAGCTGCCCAAGGATGGACTCCAGGGAATGGTGCTCATCCCCAGTTCGGACTGTCCTGCCCTCACTGCCTTTTAGAAAACTTCCTCCTTCACACCCACTTCACCAGCTCTCGGTGTCGACAAAGTCCTTGCAATGACCAAGTGCAACCCACTGCTTGGCCGGGTTTGGAAACGGAGGTCCCAAGAGGAACCCAGCCTCCAGGGTTGGGCTGTGGCACCGTGACCCAGGCCAGTGGTCCTAGGACCAGCTGTCATACACTGAGCAGTCACTGTTCTGGGTTCTACACTAAGCACAGGATTGCTCTGAAGCAACTCCATAGCTGTGAGTGCAATTACCTCCATTTCTTAGGCAAGGAAAGTGACGCCCAGAGGACCCGGGAACCTGGCCTAGGGTCAGTAAGGGAGCAACCAGGATGGAAGCCAGGCCGAGCTCACCTGCGGTGCCTTAATGGCTAGTCTATCCTGGGGTCTCCTTCTCAAAGCCACTCTGCCCTTGGGTGAGCTGAGCCGAGTTGAGGGGCCCAAGGTTGGATTAGGAGGCCTGCCTCGGCTCCTGGATGCCTACCCCGGGCCTTTATCCTCTCTCCCAGTTCTGTGCAGCAGACAACAGCTGCAGACCAGAGATGGTCCGAGACCAGACGGACTTTGGAGTTGCTGAACAGGCTGCACTTAGCCAGAGAAGAGCTATCGGAGAACAAGGCCTTCTGATGGCCGAGACAGGGCTTTGTGGGGACTGTCCCCACCTCTGTGGGATACATAGGAACTAAGTTCTTCAAAGGCTGTTGTAGGGGCCGGTGCTGTGGCACAGCAGTTAAAACCCCAGCCTGCAGCGCCGGGATGCTGCGATACCGGTTTGAGCCCTGGCTGCTCCTGTTCCAATCCGGCTCTCTGCTGTGGCCTGGGAAAGCTGTAGAAGATGGCCCAAGTCCTTGGGCCCCTGCACTTGTGTGGGAGACCCGGAAGAGGCTCCTGGCTTTAGATCAGCTCAGCTCTGGCCATTGCGGTCATTTGGGGAGCGAACCAGAGGAATGGAAGACCGACCTCTCTGGCTGTACCTCTCTCTGCAACTCTGTCTTTCAAATAAATAAAATAAATCTTTTTTTTTTTAAAGGTTGTAGAGATCACAGTGTGAGTTTGCTTTATCTATAATGCGGATTGCAAGCAATGTGCCTTCCTGCCAACAGCCTGTGCTGTCTTCACTGGGACCCCCCGTTTCTGTGAGCATGGTAGTTGCAAGTCTGAGTTAGCAATCAGGTGGTTCCTTGGTAGGCAGAGAATCTAAGCAAAAGACACAGAAGATAGAGCCGACGTCCACGAGGTAACAGTGAAGTCTCTACTGCTACCCTAGCAGCCAGAGCCTGCCAACCTCTGGCGGGCAGTCCCAGTCCGCGGGCTGGGGTTTACTTCTTGCTCTTGGGTTCAGTGAGGTTTGCCTGCATCCTCGGGCAGGTCTGAGCGAGTTTCTAGCCTCTGCTGGCAGCTCCACTGGGACCAGAGTGTTGACACTGGAGGGGAGTGAAGAACCTCAAACTGCCCCCACGGCTTGCTTTCCTCCCTGGTAACAGAAAGGGATGAGCCAGAGGAGCAGCATTCCTTGCTTCCAAGGAGGTACGAGAATTCCCAGTGCATCACGCTGGTGCCAGGAAACAGACTCAGAGAGGGAAAGCTGAGGCAGGGAAAATTCTGCTGACTCATCTCCCCACTTCCTTCCCTGGCCCGCAGTCCCGAGGAGGAGGATCCAGTTCTGGAAGGTGGGAGGCAGAAATCGGAGCGGCAGAACCCCGACGTCACTGCTCAGCCACAAGTTGGACAACACGACGCCTGCAGGAGGGTGAAGCCGATGTGGCCATTGAGACACGGCCTGCTGGGCAGCAAGGCTCCTGGAGTTGTACAGTGTTTTTGCACTATGAGGTTGCTTCCGAAAACTCCTGGGAAAACCGGACAGAGGCAAGGGAATGCGCCATTTCCATGTTGAGACACTGTATCCTTTGGGGGGGGGGTATGCTACTTAACCCACAACACTTTCCAGGAAGTCCCGTAGGTCCCGCCCTGGGTGTCCCTGCTTGTGCCCATCACCTGCTCGGGATGCCAAGCTTGTCCTCAGTGCTGGGAAGGCATGGCCTTCCAGAGATCCTCTTGGCTGTCACCTGTCACCTGCACCAGGCTCAAGGGATCAATTGCCAACACAAATCCCTGCCACAGCTGAGCACGCGCAGGCAGGAGGGACACAGATGTCCTTCTGCGGATGTCTAGGGAGCTCTGTGGTCATCCCAACCCGCCCAGGTCGACCTGCAGCAACACCACGTGGGTTCCCAGCCACCTCCTGCCCGGCTCAGCCCACCCTCCTGCTCCCTGGAAGAGTTCGTGGACTCCAAGAAAGTCACCTAACCTCTTGGCCTGGTAGCTTCACCGCGGAAGGACTGAAGCTCCTGCCACTGTGCAGGGCCGCACACACCCTTCATCCTGCTGGAGCCATGGGCGTGGGCGGCCTGGCAGCGGCTGCCATCCACACACGTCTACACTAGAGCATGGGGCCTGCACGCCTGCACCTCCACCTTGCCCACCCACCAGGGGCTGTGAACCCAGCAGAGGGCTCCGACAAGCAGATGCAGCAGGGGGTGGATGCTGAGCCAAGTGGGAGGGCATGATGCTGAGGCCTAGCACCCAGTGGGCGAGGCGAGGCCCCGGAAGGCGGGGCCGATGCTGCCTGGGGCTGCAGCCCCACACTGCCAGTGGAAATGCCCCAACACGCCCACTACCATGTCCCAGGTCAAAGGCATCACAATTGGGTCTTTGTTCCAGGGTTCAACAGCCTCACTCACCGCTCTTTCCAAAGCCAGCATGCAGGATGCACAACACGCCCCCCTTCCCCCAAGCCCGGCCTCCAGCTTCCCCCAGGGAGCTGCAGCCCGGCCCCCTTCCTTTCTCCTCTCCGCCTGCTGGTTCTCTTCGCTTCAGTCAGAGCACACCCCAGGCCTGCTGGTGTCTGGTGGGGACAGACAGGGCAGCTTTGCGTTGGGGGTCCCTATGCCCAGCTCTGCAGCCGAGCTGCCATCTCCATCAAGCCCAATATACGAAGCTCCGTGAGAAGGAGAAAAGGCACGTTCAGGGAGTCACTCTCCAGCCAACACCCGGGGCTCCACACAGTCACCTGGCCGCGAGTGGCCACAAGATTACCTCCCTCTGACAGAAGGGCAAACTGAGGCCCAGAGAAATGCAGGGACCTGAAACCACCTGGCCAGCAGGTGGCAGGTAGAACCCTGCCTCTATGCACAACAGCTCCCCAGCAGGGTGTGGATCAGACAGCGGCCACGGGAAGAAGGCAGGAGCCACTCACCCAGCCACCAGGTGCCCCTCGGGACAGCTGGCGTCTCCACACCTGACAGACGCTCACCTGTGCAGGACTCAGTGTTCCTAGATCCTGATTGTGGGCTGGGAAAGCGGAGCGTGTGCGAGCTCCCGGGAACCACGGAGCCTTGAACCAGGAGGGACTCACTCCTCCTCAGCCACCCGGGCCAGGGGCTAAGGCCTGAAGACGTGGGGGCCTGCTCCCTCCTGCTGCTCCACACAGCAGGCGAGGGGCACAGGCCTCTGAGCGAGGACTCCTCTTCTGAGCAGGGCTAACCCCCTCATCTGGCCTTGGCATGAGCTCCAATGCCAACGCACACCCCTACACCCAGGGGAGGACCCTTCCTCAGGGCCCCAAGGTGCTTAGGGTTCCCAGACAACTACTTCCGGGGATGGGGAGGGGCTGGAGGCGTGACGACGGCCAAGCTGCCGGAAGGAGACCAGCATGGGCACCTGGGGCAGTGGGTCGAGGCCTGTTACCAGGGACACAGCTCTGCCAGGTGGCGACCACTGCTGCCAACCACCTTGCTGACTCCTCCAGGCTCAGGGCCCAGCCAGATCTGTCTGCCAGGGGACCAGGAGCCAGGAGGGCCGTGAGACAGCCCTGTGTTCACACAGCACAGTCCTGCTCCAGGGAGCATGTTCCACAGCCCCCAACTCCCCTAGAAGACCCTCCAAGATCTCAGCAGTCACGAGGGTTCTTCAAAAAGCTCACAGCAAATGCGTGTTACAAACAAAACAACACAACTATGCATGGATTTCAAATCTGTTTGTTCCAAAATTCACTTATTTGAAAGGCAGAGACAGAGAGAGATGTAGCTGCTGGTTCACTCCCCAGATGTCCACAACAGCTGAAGCCAGGAGGAGCCCAGAAGTCAACTGAGATCCACCACGTGGGTCGCAGGGACCCGACAACCGAGCCGTCACCACTGCTCCCCGGGTTGCATGTGAGCAGGAAGATGGACGCACGGGCACTCCCTGCAGGCTGCAGGAGTATCAAGCGGCACCCTTACCCTTGCACCAAACTCACCCTCCCCCCAAACCAACTTTGAATTCTACTTCTCCTTCTATTTGCCCTTCTATTTGCCACTCAGAGACACAGGAATGAGAAGCCCTAGGTGGGCGTATGGTGCAGCAGTTAAGGAATCAGAATCCCACGAGTGTCCCGGTTCTGCTTTTGACCAGGCAACTTGTTTCCCCCCAATCTCTCCGTGCCTCAATTATCCCATCTACAGAATGGGCACAGGAGTCCTCTGGTTTGCCTTCCTTTCGGGATTCAAACACTGGAAGGGAATAGAGTAGGGGCAAGGAGAGAACAGGCCCCTCCCCGTTGGGAGTGTCCACCAAATACAGTCCAGGGAGGCTCCTGGCACAGAGACCTTCCCTGAAGCAAACCGAAACCAAAACGAAACACCTCACCCCCGCCACCAAGCCCAGCTGTGAGCAAACTGCCCACGCAGCTCCAGGGTCCACCTGTGGCCCTGCAGCGGCCGCACAAGCTGCATCTCCGGGCTGAGACTCAGCGTCCCGGCCTCTACCTGCCACGACTTCTGCTGCCAAGGATGCCAGGGGACTCTGGTCCGCTCGGCAAGAACCCCGTAATCCACAGGCCCCTGGGCAGCCACTGGCACAGCTCAAGTGACCACTCCCAGTGCTGCAGGACCCTCCTGGCCAGGGGCCTGGCTCCATCTCCCAGGCCGGGCTCTCTGCCCAGCTCCAGGCGGCCCCTGGCTCGGCAGGGGGCGGTCAGCTCATCACCCAGACCCCAGCCAGCTCCCACAGGCCTGGCCCTTCCTCAGACAACTTGCCAGGGGAAACTGGGACCCCAGGATGCCAGAGTGACGTCAGAGCCTGCTTCCCCCCACCAGCTAGCCAGGTCCTCTCGCCTCTGCCTGGGACTAGGCTTGGAATACGCTCCTGCCAGGGACGGCAGCTGCTCAGCACCCCTGAGCCGGAAGCGCTCTTCTCCCCGGGGACCCTGAGCCAGGGCTGGACGCTACCACCCTGGCCTCGCATTAACAAGAGCCGGTTAATTACCCCGCGCGAGGCAGACATTCCTCCAGCACCAGGCAAAGTGCTGGCCTGCAGCCCAGACCAACGGGGGAAACCTCAGCCCGCGCAGCCCTCTCCTGCCAGATGGAAATCACACGTAGAGCTGCAGAGGGGGAGGAGGCAGGGAACAAAAACCAGCCGGGCGAGGAGGCGGGCGGAGCCCGGAGCGCTCTGCCGACGGCCGGCCGCGCAAGCGACAACTCACCGCTTTCGTTCTTCTCGATGACATCCACCACCTCCCCAGCCTGGAGGCTCAGCTCCGAGTTCTCCTGCTTCTTATAGTTGGACACCACCACGTACTGTTCCAGGATCATGGGCTCGGCGCTGCTGTCGGCACCTGGCGGGGGCAGAAAGCACGCGGTGAGCCAGCGGCCAGCCATGGCCCCGCGGCCGGGGCGCCCCCTGTCCATTGGCCTCGGGGGAGGCTGCTCGGTCGCCAGCGCCGCTCCGAGGGACAGCCCGAAGCCAGGGCTTGCAGCTCGCCGGGCCCCAAGGACAGGCCATATAGCAAGGCCCCACACTGGGGGGACCGGGGGACATGGGGAGCCAGGGGGCCTGGGAGAAAGGGAGGGGAGCAGAGAGACAGAGACAGAGACAGAGGCCAAAGAGACTTGGGGGGAGCCCTCTGCTGGGAGGAGCTAGTCACGGCCCGGCATGGGGCAGCCTGCACAGAGGCCTGGAGTCGACGTGGGCTCTCCAGACGCTCGGGCTGGCTGGGACGTGCGGGGAGGGCCGCGAGCAAGCTGGTGGGCGGCCCATGAGGGCTGAGGCCGCAGCACAGCAGAGAGGGGGGAGAAAAGGCAAGGAGGAGGCCCCTGGGAGCCGGCAGAGCGAGGGCAGCCGTGCTCCCCGCGGGCAGGCGGGCGGAGGGGAGAGCGGGAGAGCACTCTGCAGCCCAGGCCCGCAGTGAGGAGTCCAGAGGGTTTGAGGCCGCCAATCGCGAGGGTTTGCTCGCAACCCTTAAATAGAAACACATGAGACCCGTCGAATGAGGAGCCGGGGGTGGAGGCAGCGCAGGGGGGAGGGCCTAGACTGTTTACTTGAAACCCAAGAAGAACGTCCCAGCGCCAGTCACAGACCAGCCCGGCCCACCCCCCGCCGACTGTTCCTCAAGTTCGACTCCGTCCCTCCCCCCCATCCTCTCCTCGGGTGCACCAAGGCGCGGCCCCCCCAGCCCCAGGGATGCAGCTGAGGGACCGGCGTCAGGCTGGCCTGGCTGTTGCCGCTGGCCAAACGGACACTAACGGTCGCCCTGAGCCTCTGAACGCTGGGGCTGGCGGTCAGGCTCCCAGCTGCCTCGGGGCTGTTTCAGGAGCCAACAGAGTCAAAAGCCGGGGGTACAGCAGAGGCAGGGCAGGCGGCCCCAGGCTCCCAGAAGCAAGCACCAGGCTGGAAGGTGGGCAGGCCGGGTGCCCATCTCAGCTTCCCAGCTGTGCAGGACTGGCATGGTTTCAGCCTCCCTGGACTTCAGTTGCTGCCATCATTAGGGTACAGGTATGGATATGACACCCAAGACATCCCAAACCCTGTTAGCAGATAAAAGGAATCCACAAGCGAGAGACCCAGCGGTCACCTCCTCCAGGATGTCTTCCCAGACCCCCCAGCTCCCAGTGCACATTTTTCCCTCTAGTGTCCTCCTTAATATGTGTCTGCCACTCTCCATGAAGGTTGGGGCTTCACACCTGGTCAGGCCATAGGAATGGCTGAGGGTCTCCAGGCTCCACGTGGCTCCTTGGGTGCTTCAACCCACAGGCACACTCCCTACATGCCTGACTCTGACTCACAAGCCAGGCACATAGGCTGTCCCATCTCATCCTCACTACACCCCTCTCACTGTGGCATTTCACAAAGACTAATCAGAGGCCCAGACAAGGCAAGCGATGCACCCCAGCTCACACAGCTGGCACGAACACAACCACATTCAGCGTCTTCTAAGCCCATCTCGTTTTCCAATATAGAACAGCTGCCCGATGTCTGCTTCCACACATTCTGTTCTTCCAGCACAATGACCCTCAAATTGGTAGCACAGAATCACTGACACCTGTTCTGGTGCCTGTGTGCAGCCATGAGCGTGAGGCACGGTCAACTCTTTGGGCTCTGCCACCCCTGGGCCAGGGGGTCACAGAACTCTGGGAGACACCGTGGGGAGGGAGGGGTTTTCTTTGAAATGGAAAGAAACTGTCTTGCACGGAGGGTGGGCCCTGCAGCCCCGCTCAGCCCTTTAGAGACCCAGAAGGGACCCCATCCCAGCTGAGCTGCACCGGGTGGATATGCACAAGCACAGCCCCAGGCCGCCCCTCCGAAGCCAGGATCATGTTTCAGGCAGAAACGCAAACGGCAGCTGGGCCAGCCCCTCCTGTGCACAGGGGTGCGGCCGGGCAGCTTCTGCGCCTGTGCCTGCCAGCGGACGGCTGCGGCGCTGGGCACTGGGCTCACAGCTACCTCCCACTGTGCCCCTGGGGACTTCAGCGCTCGTCCTGGGGGCAGAGTACTTAGAGCCCCTGAGGCCGAGGGCACTTCTGAAGGGTGTCCAGCACAAAAGGGGCCAGCCCCTGCCCTGAGGCCAAAGGGAGCCCCTTGCCAGCTTGGGAGCTGTAAGAAAGGGAAATGCGAGAGAGAAGCAGGAGAGCCCACAGCAGGTGAGAGGGCACCCAGGTTACCCAGGCAATGGCGGCGAGCCTTCCTCGGCTTACTCAGGGTCAGAGCCATGCCAGGCAGCTGAAGGCCTCACCCTGCGGCCTCCTTCGGTCCTCGCGGCAGCCCTGTGCAGAAGTGCCTGGTACAGCCCCGTTTTATACAAGGGGAGCAAGCTGATTCTCATGCAAGTAAGCGATCTTCCTAAGGCACCTGGATCACCGATGATCTTAACTTAAAGTCTCGCCAAGGACACAACCCACGGTGGGCCTTGGTGCCTGGTCTCCTGGCAAGGGCCCTGCCTCGCTCTATCTCCAGACACCAGTACACAGTTGGTGCTTAATAAGGACTGCAGTATCTCACTACCTTGACTGCCCAGGCCACGGCATGTTCCCAGCACCTGCGGGGGAGCTGAAGGAGCTGGCAGCCAGGCGAACAGAGGAAGCTGACGGTTTACTGAGTCAATGTGGACAAACTGGCAGGGCCTCACCCTGCAAGGTGGGGCCACTGGATGCCCGGACTCACAGGGAGAAGGGGGAGAAGGGGGAGATGGCAAAGGGGGGCAAGCAGGAGGCCTGCACTGGGGGCCCGAAGATGCTAGCCAGGGTGGGAGGTGTGCTGGGCAGTGGCGAGACATCAGCTCACTGCAGGCCAAGCCAAGAAAGTCTGAGGCAAGATTTCGGGGTGGGGGGTGGTGGTGGTAGAGGGAAGTGGGATTCAAAGGGCCTTCCTGGAAAATTGGCCGGAGCTCTCCAAAGGCTGCCACTGCAGGAGACAGGTAGGAAAGCTGAGGAAGCGGTCTGCAGGCGTCGCAGACTGGCGCTCTCCTTCTGGGCACCCTTCCCACTCCCAGCACAGGCCAGCTCCCAGCTTGCTCTTAGGGCGCTGGCTGCCTGGGATGGGCAGGGGCTGGGAGCAGGTATCCCGAGGAGAAATCCTGGCAGCCGGAGGGTGGTGACATCATCCTGCAGAGGCTGCTCAGGATCCCCTCCCAGCCCAGTCCTAGAAAACTGGGGGCTGGGGGAGGCTGCCCAAGGGAGGGGAGGGGGCCTCAGGTCTTCAGATGAGAAGGGCTGGCAGGAGCCTGGAGAAGGGGTGTGCCCCTGCTGGGGAGTGGAGCCTCCCCAGGGTTGGAAGGCGGCTTTGCAGGAGCCTTGAGCTTTCTCCCACAGTCCCTGGCTGGACCTGCTAAGGCCTACAGAGTTGCCTGCCCCACCCATGCCTCACACCTACATTCCTCTAACCACCACCTGGACAGAACCCTGGCTCCTGCCTGATCCTGGCTGCCAAACTGAAACCTCTCAACGAGGCTTCTGCCAAGCCAGTCCCCTAGCCAACACCTTCGGTGGCCCCCTGTTCCCAATACAGAATGGCCAAACTGCAGCCCAGTCTTGACTGATTGGGTGCCCACGTTCCCTGATACCTTCCCATCCACCCCCCCGACGGGTTCCAGGCAACGTTCAGGTTCAGGATGTACAGCCACACCTGCTGAGCACCCACTATGTGCCAATGACACAGTTCCCTGCAGTTTCTTAGCTTCCAAGCCTCTGCATTAGCCACTGCCCCTGCCAGGAATGCTCTCCTCTTTTGTCTCTGCCAATCCCGCATCTACCAATCTCGCGGGTCCCTCCAGGAGGCTCCCCCACCACTCCAGCCACAGGGCCGTCTCCCGCAGTTTGTCGGCCACTGCTCTCCAGCCAGAATGCGCGCTCTAGACAGGAGCCTCTCTAGTGCCACACGACACAATCCTGGCCACAGTCACTCCCTGAGATTCTAGTCAGTGACAGCCCAGCCCCAGAGCCCAAGGGGCTGGGGCCCAGTCCTGCTCTGTGACCCCGGGGGAGGACACCTGTGTCTGTGGGCTTTAGGTTTCTCATCTGTAAACAGGAACAGTGACAGATCCTTGAGGGGGCTGTCCCAAGCATGCGATGAAGTGCTGGGGTTAAGCCACACATAAACTGCGGGTGTTGTTTACAAAGCAAATAGTAGAGAGGGGATGAGAGACACTGATCTGAAGCCTGGGGTGGGGGGCCAGGGCCAGGAGGAAGAAGGGTGGGGAAGGGAGGCCTGGGGCTGTGTGCCTGCAGGCTGCCCCTCCCAGACCCCCCGCTCCCAGGCAGCTCCCAGGCAGGCCGTGGACTTGCCAGCTGGAGAGAGCCAGACCAGCACTCCCTGGGCCACGCTGGGGTGGATGCCAGGCCCAGCGGCCTGCAGACCCTGTCTGCAATCATCTCCACTCCAGCCCCCCACCTCGGAGCTTCTGGTCTCACAGAACCCACCCACAGTCCAGATGGGGAAACCAAGGCCCAGAAAGACCTGGCGGCTTGCCTGAGACTTCTGGGCCGGCTGGGTTCCCCCTGCTGGCCACAACCGGGCTCATCCTGAGAAGCCGGGCCTGGAGGTGGCCTCCACCCCAGCCCCTGCGCACCCACCAAGGTCCCCTACTCCCTCACTGGCTCCTCCCAGGCCGCCCGGGCCTGCCGGCCTCTCAGCCCTACGTGTGGTGAATAGAATGCAATGCTGTGGGCCAAGTGGGCTCCGCTCACTGGCTCGTGGAGAGGGGAAACAGGGACCGGAGCCCAGTGATTAGCTCAGGCCCAGGCCCTCGTCACGGCGAACACCAGAAGGGTGCTGGCAAGGGGGAGGGGCCTCGCCTCCCACCCCCTGCCTCCTCCAGGCCTGGCTCAGGCTCTTTCCCACCCCAATTCCCCCAGCTGGAACATCTGCTCTCAGAGCAGGGGGTAGCACTTTCAGAAATGGGGGGCACCCTAGAAGGCCCTCCAGAAAATCCCGCTCCCCGCTCCCCAGCTCCCTCTGGGAGCAGACAACCCTGCTGCTGTTGAGGTCTTCCTGCCATTGTCCAATAAAACCGAAGGCAAGAGGCAAGTCCCCAGTGCCGGGCCCAGCTCTGCTGGGACACAGACCAAGGCCCAAGTCCCCGAGGGCTATCTCGGCCAGGCAGGGGGCCAGAGGCAGCCCCAGGCTCTGGATGGCCAAGGCTCGCGGGCTGTGACCACCCTCAGTTACAGTGTCAGGACGGGCCCCCAACGGGACGGCTGGGAACCAGGCTCAGGCCCCTTGGCTCTCGGCCTCCGTTTAGCTGCCTGAAGTGAGCCGAGGCATGGCTGGCTGGCCCGCCTCATCGGAGTGGCCAAGTGAGATAGCACTGAGGGTTGTGGGCACCCCCCACTGCCCGGGCACACATCACAGTCCCCGCGGGAGGCTGCCCTGCCTGCCCAAGACGGCAGCGCCAAGCTGTGGCAGAGCCGGGGCAGGCCTGCTCACACACTGCGCTGTGTGGTCCCAGTTCATCAGGGGGCTCCGAGGCGGGAGCTGAGGACTAGTCGGGGTGGCCCTGGAAGGGGCAGAGGGCGCAGCAGCGGAAGACGCAGACTCGCCACGCGGGGGAAAGCCGCCCTGCGACCCACGGAGCATGCACCTGGAATGCAGCCTCTGGGCACCCGCGCACACGTGCTGGACACACGAGTCCCATGCATGCACTCACATGCACACCACCCGGTACCTGTCACGTCCTTCTTGGGAGACTCTGTCCAGCTGGACAGCCACACTTCCAAGTCCCCCGAGAGCAAGCAGCGACGGGAAAGAGAAGCAGAGGAGGAGAGAGAACCGTTAGGCAGGCAGGCAGGCAGGCGGTCGGAGGCCAGTGGCTGCAGGGCCCGGCTCGGCGGCCGCCGACGCGGAAAGCGGGGGAGGGGACGGGAGTGATTTCCTGGCCCTGGGCTGGCTGTTGGGCGTGGGCCCGTGTGATTACAGAGGCTGGGACAGGGATAATGAAGTGTCTGGCGAAACCCTGGAATCCTCTGGAGCACAGAGGATCCTACACAATCCCTCCCTGGAAGGGGGCCCGTGGGTTGCCACGGCCCTGCAGCAGGCAGCCCGGCCCTTCCTCTCTTGCCACGTAGGGGGCTGGCCCCACAGGGCCTGGTGGCTCCAAGGAGCCTAGCAGGCCTGCAGGCTCAGCCATCTGGACCGGAACCTCACATGGCAGGGCTGGAGCAACACAGACTGCTCTCCTGGTCTGGTGGTACCATAGCCACTGGCTCCTGATACCCAGCCCCTGCCGCCATCCCGCCCACGTCTCAACTCCCAACCCCAGCCCTGCAGGACAGGAAACCCAAGTGGCCAGAAGAAATGAGGGTTCTATTCTAGGCCCAGACAGTGGTGTCCAGCTGGACCTCCGTATCCCCCTTGCAAAATGGGGTTAAAAGTTGTCCTCCTACCAAGAGGGAGGAACAAAATCAAAATGCCATGAAAAACATAGGATTATGAGACGTGTGCCATTAGCATGACAGTAAGGCAGCAAGCTCCCAGTCTGATCAATGGTGGGACCATGTGTGAAACAGCAGAGAGGAGCAGGTATTTGGCACAGTGGTTCAGTCACCCCTTCCGATGCCTATGTCCTGGGTTCGAATCCTGGCTTTGCTTCTGATTCCAGCTACCTGCTAACTCAGAACCTGGAAAGCGGCTGATGATGGCTCAAGTATTTTGGTTCCTGCTGCCCGTGTAGGAGGCCTGGACTGAGGTCGAGGCTCCTGGCCTTTGGCCTGGACCAGTGGCCAGTGGATTGAGGGTCTCTATCTCTCTCTCTACCTTTCAAATAAATAAAAATACAGTATCAGAGGGTCACTGTGCAGATGCCAAGATATCTACCCAGGAGCTCATGTACTCCCCACAAGCACCCCATGAGGTGGGTGCGTGGTACTGGTCCCACTTTACAGGGGAGAATCTTTCAGACACTGAAAGTAATGGGGATCGAGTTACTCAGGTTCCCCTGGGCCAGAAATGGAACCAGGTCTGCAGACACCCACTGCGTCCTTTCTCTAAAGGTTTATTTATTTGAAAGGCAGAGTTATAGAGAGAGGAGAGACAGGTCGATCGATCTTCCATCTCCGCTGGCTCACTCCCAAATGGCCACGATGGCTGCGTCTCTCACTTGGGTGGCAGGGGCCCAAGTGCATCTTCCGCTGCTTTCCCAGGAGCATTAGAGGGAGCTGGATCAGAAATGGAGCAGCCGGGACTCGAACTGGTGCTCACGTGAGATGCTGGTGTTGCAGGCAGCAGCTTCACCTGCTGTGCCACAATGCCAGCCGAGGCCAGTGCTTTCTTTGATGGGCTGCCCATCACCTCCAAAAGGGCAGACGCCAGCTGCAGCAGGGACAAATATGAGGAGAGGCTGAGACGCACACCCTTGCATTGCCACCCTGTGCTGGCCAGGAGCACTGCTGGTACCTTTATAGGCATTTACTCTGCCACACCTGTGCTGAGGACTTTACCAACCTGCGATGAGAGGTACTACCATTCCCTCTATTCTACAGAAAGCCAGAGAGGTTAAGAAACTTGCCCAAGGTCACACAGCTAGTACAATGTCCATCTCTTGCAGGAACACAGACT
Organism: Oryctolagus cuniculus; assembly: GCF_051225735.1. NCBI lineage: Eukaryota > Metazoa > Chordata > Mammalia > Lagomorpha > Leporidae > Oryctolagus > Oryctolagus cuniculus. Next base: position 26,261,596 of record NC_142881.1, on the reverse strand, counting down.
TCCAAGTGATCAGAGCTTGATGCCACTCTCTTCCTCGCTCAGCAAGCCACCTTCCAATCATAGGTTGGCTCTCCATGTAGACTGGAAGCCACCGGGCCCCTTCCAGGTCCCACTGTAGACCAGAGTGGGGAGATCGAGGGCAGTCTGACTGCCCGAGTTCAAACCCAGACCTTCCCCTTTGAGAAAGTCACACAACCTCTCTGAGCCTATTTGTGAGGTTGTGGACGTGAGTGTGAAGTGAGTATACTCACCTTCTGGGTGACTGTGGGATTCAATGAAATAATGAGTAACAGTGCCCGGCAGAGTGCCTAGGCCACAGTCAGGGCCCGGTCAGCCACTGCTGGCGCCATCTCCGTGAGCTTGGTCAGCACCAGCCCGGCCCCCTGGGTACAGTCAGCTCTGGGAGTCTGGCTCCTGGGACCGCTGGGATGAGAAGCACGCGGCGCACAAGGAATGATCAGCGCGATGTCCCCACGGTCACCCTCAGACACCAGGTCAGCTGGCACTAGGAGAGGGGGCTCCTGGGACTTCAACCAGATATAACCAGGGCCCCAGCTGAGGTCTACCAGTCGGCAACGTCCTCAGGCAGCGGGAGTGACGCTGGGCCAGCTTTCAAGCCCTGGCAGGGCAGGGACAAGGCCCACATCCAAGGACCTCCAAGGCTTTCAGCTGCTGCGGCCAAGGAGGGCTGAGGTCACAGCGGGGGGGGGGGGCATCCTGCCTTGTGCCCACATCCGTGAGGCCCCACTTTCCTACTGCTGCAGATGTGCCCAGGTGAGCTGTCCCGGAGCAAGACCAGGCCACACCTCACGCCAGGCCCGTCCCAGCCCCACCAGCCCTACAAGGCCCTGTATGGACCACAGGGCCCAGCTAAGAGGTTTTCCACGTCTCTCTCCACCTCTGCATGCCTTATCACCACGCATACCTTCGGTTTTGCTTGCTCTCTGGGTTCTTCAAAAGGAAAGCTTTTGGGAAATGCTGAGCTTCTGCAGCCAGCCAAGGGAATGCATCTTGCCCGAGGCCTGACAACCCAGGAAGACCTGTTCTGCTGGAACAGGGGCCTACAGAGGGGCCAGAGAGCCAACAGCTCAGGCCTCAGAGGCAGCAGTGCCAAGGCAGCCACAGTCCATCCACGAACGAGTGGGCGGGGCTTCAGTACAACTTTACCTTCAGACCCCCATGGTGGGCTAGCCTTGGCCTGTGGGCAGATAGCTCACGCCTGTCAACTGCACCTCACCCTAAATAGGACTTCCCTTCCCTCTCCCCAAAAGAAAACGGGAAGCAGACCAGAAAAAAAAAAGATCATCTATTTAAGAGAAAATACATTTTAAAGCATGATTTATTTCCCAGTCCTTGGGATCTGCAGAATTAGTCCAGTTCCGCTGCTCCAACCCCAAACCCTCCCTGTTTGGAGTCCCTTTCCCTCCAGCCCACCCTGGCACGCTCCCTCCTCGAGTGGGAGGATCCCTCCTGCCTCATTACAGCGAACAGAGGGGAGCCCCTGGCTCACAGCCCCGGCCCGCCAGCCAGCAGGCAGATAAGGCTGCTGGCTCAGGGCTGGGAAAACAGAAATGGAGAGCCGGGGAGCCGGGGTGAAGGAGCAGAGGGGCAGGCGTGGCCACGTGAGCAGCTGTGACCGACACAAACCAAATGCTCGTTGTCTTTCCTGCTGTCTCTACCTCCCTCCTCCCTTCTGGTGACAAGGAATCAAGGGCCCAACAGAGCAGGGCCTGCTGGAAAGAGCACATTAGGAGACTGGCAATCTGCGAGCTGTCTTGCTGCTAGTCAGCTGTGTGATCTTGCGCAAGTGGCTTAACTGCTCTGGGCCTCCACGGCCACTCGGTAAAGCCAAGCGTCTGGGCCTCTTGATCCCTAAGGTGATTGCCTGATGTTCTAGAGCCTTCCAGCAGAAACCTGGCAATTTCCGCAATGCAAACGCGCTGCAGCTGAAGTCAGTCTTGCCTGGGAAACAGACCGCCTTTCCAGGGAAAACCACTTGAACGCAGGCTTGTGCAGGGAGACCCACGTGTGCAAAAGCAGGAGCTCTGCACGGAGGGTAGAGACCACAGCAGGAACAGCAGCAGCCCGGGTTCTCGTGCTCACTCTGCGGCATTTGGCAAACCTCTGCGCCTCTTCCTTCTTCTGCAAAATGGCAGAAAAAGATCTACCCTAGCTTCTTTGCACAGGCATGCTAAGGCTGAGTGCCTTAATGCCTGTGAAAGGTTGTGGAGGGGCAGGGACATGAAGGAGGTGGGTGACAGGGTCAGGCTGGTGGCGAAAGCAGTGGGCTCCTGGGAGATGAGAGGCATGGGGCCAGGGGCCCTCCCTCAGCCACCTGAGGTCCTCCCTCAGCAGGAAGCCAGGCCCGGCAAAACCAGGTGCCTGCAGGTTACGGCCAAACACAGAAACCTGAGGGCACTCATGTTGAGGCTGATTCTTGCCAAGCCCAGTGATGATCAGAAATCAATGAACAATACTGCAGGTGCCCTGGACTTTAAGGAGGCTCCCCCCAAACCCATACACCCAAAGACTAAAAAAAACATCTGGGCTGGCGTTGTGGAGTAGCAGGTTAAGCCACTGCCTCCGATGCTGGCATCCCATAAGAGCATGGGTTTGTTTGAGTCCCAGCTGCTCCACTTCTGTTCCGACTCCCTGCTAACGCACCTGGGAAGCAGCCGAGGATAACCTATGTGCTTGGGCCCCTGCCACACTTGTGGGAGACCCGGATGGAGCTCCAGGCTCCTGGCTTTGGCCTGGCCCAGTCCTGGTCATTGTGGTCATTTGGGGAGTGAAGCAGCAGATATCTCTTCCCCCTTTCTCTGTAAATATGCCTTTCAAATAAATAAATACTAAAAAAGAAAAAAGAAAACAAACAAAAAGAAAAGCAACCAACCAAACACAAAACAAATCTGGATAGACTTACAGTGGGGAAGGCCCCTCCTAGATTTGAAACAAGGCTTCTTTTAACCTCGAGTAACTCCCCAGCAGTAAGCATGGAGTTCAATTTCCCCAAATCTAGTCTCAAACTATTATTTCCAGGAATGCTTCCCTGGTGTACAGACAGTTCCACCCATCCAAACTCATACATCCAGAGTGGGCTGTGAGCCCAGGTGGGAGATGGGAGTGAGCACAAGTCCCACGGTGAAGAAGAGAGGGCCAGAAGCTGCGGGGCCCGGGCCGGGGCCAGCACCTTATCAGCTTCCTCGGCTCTGCCCTGGGCCCCTGCCAGGGGCCCGCACGGAACGAACACCTCCCCTGTGTCCTCCATGGCCTCTCGCCCCTGAGCACACAGGAGCCTCTCCCGCCTTGGGGTTCCTATTGTTCTTACAGCAGCCTCGAGCTGGTTGCGAAGTAACTGCTGCGTTCTGGGCTTCGTTCTCCTGTGCTGCAGCCGACCTCTGCACGGCGCTAGATGTCTCACGTTTCCCACAGACCCCAGCACGTTCCTTCCTTTTCTGACTAGGTCATCACTTCCAGGCCAGCAACAACGAGGGCCCAGCAGCTGGTGGCCAAATCACTTAAGAGTTGCAGCAGCAGTCCCCACGAGCAGTGCCCATCCTCGCCCAGGCGAGGTACTGTCGTGGCACACAGCGGCTCCACTCTTTCCAATGACCCTCCAGGGCAGACAGAACCAACCGAAACGTGGTTCTCTTAAGGGGTGTGAAATGGCCTGGATCAGCACGGTGAGATGAGAAAGGTCTTCCTTTGCCGTTGGTTCACCCTCCAATGGCCGCCGCGGCCGGCGCACTGCGGCCGGCATACCACGCTGATCCGATGGCAGGAGCCAGGTACTTATCCTGGGCTCCCATGGGGTGCAGGGCCCAAGTACTTTGGCCATCCTCCACTGCACTCCCGGGCCACAGCAGAGAGCTGGCCTGGAAGAGGGGCAACCGAGACAGAATCCGGCGCCCTGACCGGGACTAGAACCCGGTGTGCCGGTGCCGCAAGGCGGAGGATTAGCCTAGTGAGCCACGGCGCCGGCCAGTGAGTATCTTCTTAAAGACAGAAAGCAAACCTAAATGGGAAGGTAGGCCATTGTCTCCAGGCTCTCCTCCCTTAGCTGTAGCTCCTGCTTCCTGGTGGGACCCACAGGCTAAGCCAGATGGGGAGACAGCACTAGAGAGGGGCTCAAATGTGCCTAGCACTGTGCAGTATGCGACCGGCAGGGCTGGGGTAGAATCAGAGCAGAGCCCACTTGTTTAATGCTCACGTGATACAGGACAGAACCCCGTGAGCATTATCTGACGCAATCCTTACAACATTCTGCATTTCACAGACGAGGAGGCTTGGGGAAGCTAAGGTCCTTTCCCAAGGCCCCACAGCAAGAAGGAGACGGTGTCAGACTGGAGCCGAGCAGGACAAGCCAGAGTCAAGGATGAAGGGACCCTAACGGAGGAGGGCATTTCCTGGGTCCTCCCTGGCCGGCGGTGGACAGGGCCTCTTGCCTGTGCTTCTCTCCGTAGGAGCGGCCACAGTCCTATTCACTTTGCTCTTGGCAACAAAGGGCCGCCTCCTTTCTTGGGAGTGCCGACTCTCCCAGACCCAGGGCCTGTGTGGGGGCGGCCCCGCCCTGGGTAGGAATGCACACACACACACACATACACACACACACACACCGCCTGCCCTCTGGCCAGGAGCTCCACAGCCAGGGCACATTCAGTTCCCCTGCTCAGGTGGGGAATGGGGTGCGGTGGGGCTGGGCTTGGAGCCACTCCACAGCCCCTCGGAGACTATGTCCTGGGCCCAGAAGGGTGGGCCTGGCCCCCGTCAGTGTGGGGAGGCCAAGGGTGCCCCTGCAATGCTGCAGCTGCCTGGGGGAGGGAGGGTTGGAGGGTGCTGCCACCCTCGCTCCACCCCACTGAGACCAGAAGCTTCTCAGGGAAAGACAGGTGCCGCCGTCTGTCAGTCAGCTGTGCGTGGTGGGGAGGCCAGCGGGGTCTGAGCCCCCGCTCCCGGCAGCTGCTGCACTCGCCCGGCTGCAGCCCCTCAGGTTGTGGCCTCCCCCTCACTTCTCAGGTTCTCATCTCTTGCTACGCCCGGGATGTCTGTGTGCCGGGAAGAGACAAGCCCAACACGGCACTGGGTTCCAGGATCCTGACCCCGGGTGGTCTGTCTTGGTGGTCCTCCCCCACTTACTGGGCTCTCCCTGCTCCAAGGCGCCCACCCAGCCAGCATCTGTGTCCACGGGGAGAGAAATGACCAGGGAAGCGGAATGAGGTCGGCAGCTGCTGGCTGCAGCCCTCCTCCCCCCAGGCCTGCACCGTGACTCCCCCTGACCGAGTGATGGAGTCAAGGCAGGGGGTTTGAGGCAGACAGTCCCACCCGGGGACCAGACACGGACTGGACGCCGGCCCTTCCTCTCCATGAGTCATGCCCCAACTATCCACTGAGCTCCGACCACGGGCAGCACTAGAGGCCTGCTTCTCACCACCTGGCCCCCCCCCCCCCCGTCCCAATGCATGGGAGGTGGGACACAAAGACACATGGTGGGCCTGCAGCGCCTGCCAGTTCTGCATCCAGATTCAACCAACCACAGATGGAAACATGTGATAAGAACCTCTGCATCTGTACTGAACACGTACAGATGTTTTCCTCCTCGTCACTGCCCCCTGCATACCACTTACGCTGCAGTGTATTTTACGTCGCGGTGCGTACTACAGGTGACCTAGAGGTGACTCAGTATACGGAGGATGTGCCCAGTTTGTACAGGTGCAATACTACACGCCACCTGCAGACAGGACTTGGAGGGTACTGGGACATGGTGTGACCAGACACCCTTCTGGCAGTTCCTGTCTATTTCAGGGGTCCTGCAGGTTTGGGGGGCACCCTTACTCCCCGGGGCCGCCAGACCCAACCAGGAGGCAAGGACAGCAGGGCTGGGTGCAGAAGGCCTCGCCTGTGTCCTAGACCCACCTGAGGGGCAGGGCTCAGAAGCTTCAGCTGCTGTCCCCTGGAGCAGGCAGGGTCAGGGGACAGGGCCCTGGGCGGGGGTGGGGGCGAGAGCTTGTTCCTGACCGGGGCTCAGGATACCCACTCTACCCAGTTTGCCTGCCTCACTCCAGGTGTCCCTGGCAGGGTCCTCAGGCTGTTCTGTTTCCACTGTCCTAGCAAGTGCCTGGTACACAGTAGGTACTTAATAAAGACTGGCTGAGTCTCTCCAATCCAACCTGAGATTCCTTCAGGATCCTAACCCTGTCAGCAGCCCCACAATACCCTGGACACAGCAGACATCCAATTAGTCCTCAGTGGTGTCTGGAAGGAACAATGCTTGCTCGCTGGCTGCTGTCAGGCTAACGGGTTTCAAGGCACCTGCCCTCTCTCTAGTCCAGGCTTTGCCTCCTGAGCCACACACAGGCCTTCCTGGGCTGGGAAAGGCCCTGAGCCTGGCTTGTGCTGGGCACAGTGGCTCACGGCAGGCCCCCAAGCCTGCAAGAACAGCACCGAAAGGCTGCTGGCTTCCAGTATCTGCTCCAAAGCTCTTCAAAGGGATGATTTAAAAAAAAAAAAAAAAAAAAAACTAACACGGCCTCAGGCAAGATGGATGTTGCAGGAAATGGGAGTCTGAGCAGGAACAACCCGCTTATCTGGGGGGGGGGGCAGGCTCTGTGCAGTGCACCCCCCCTTCCCCCTGTGTTTGCTGTGAGCCAGGCCTCTTGTCTCCCCCCTGCTCTGCCCAGGGCTGGCCCAATCCCCTGAGCTCCCGGATGCCACGTAAACAGAGCTGTGTGTGTGTGCACATGCGCGTGCGCTCACTCGCTCACGCACACACACTGCCGGGGAAATCCCCACATCTGGCTCTCACGTGACCCAGTCATGTTACAGCTGAGAAGCCTGGAGGACAGGAGAGGGTCAGGCGTGTGTGAGCTCCCCGGGGAGGGCAGAGTTACCCCTTCCGCAGCATAGCTCAGAGGCTCTGGGGAGCACTAAGCTGCTGCCCTGGGCAAGCCGGGACGGAGACCTGGGGCTTGGATGCGCAGACAGCTTCTCTTGGCCCACCTGGGACATGAAAAGCCACTCTTTTCCTCCTATTGATTCCAGTCAATCGCCACCTACCTTTCACAGGTGAGCACGTGTGCCCCGAGAGAGTGCGACAAGCTGGAGTCCTCCTAACAAGACACGCACGGACAGCTAACGCGCGCCTGACAGCTGTCCCCTGCACAGCTGCTCGCTCTCTGCCCGGCTGACTCACTTAAAACCCGCAGTGAGGGTGAGCATTTGGCACTGCATCCCTTCTCAGTGTCTGGGCTCCACTCCCGGCTCCACTCCCGATTTCCAGCTCCCTGCTCAGGCAAGCCTTGGGGGGCAGCAGTGATGACTCAAGTACTTGGGTCCCCGCCACCCATATGTGAGACCCAGACTGAGTTCCCGGTTCCTGGCTTTGGCCTGGCCCAGCCCTGGCTGTCGTGGCAAGGTGGGGAGTGAACCAGCAGACGGAGAATCTCTGCCTGTCTCTCCCTCTGGCTTTAAAATGAAATGAAAAACTCACTAACTAAATAATACATACATACATACATATATATATATATATTTTTTTTTAAGCAGCCCCCAGGGGCCTGTAAGGGCTCCATCTCAGAACCTGAGCAGCTCCCAGGGGAAGGAGTGCAAAGAGCCGCCACGGCTTCCTGCAGAGCCAGGGACACAAAGGGGCTTCCTGATCCGCTGTCTCCTTGATGCAAGATTCAGTGCCAACATTAACCAAATCCATCTTTACACACGCCCCTGGGGCACACGTGATGATGATAAGAGCCAGGGGGCAAAGCAGAAAAGTCTGGGAAAAGCACCGTTTTTCCTGTAAATGTCTAATACTGGGTGTGTGTGTGTGTGTGTGTGTTTTGCCTTCACATTTCAAAATTGACCGCTGCTGAAATGGCCATGTGCCGACAGTCACACACACCACATTCCTGTTTCTAAACAAAGCAACTTTAGATCAGAAAAAGGTGCTAACACAATAAGCAATGTACATTTTCCCCAAATCTCTGCTTTTCCGTTGGCTGCGTCACTGCTGGAAATGTGGCCTCTGGTGTCACGTGTCTCCAAGCCAGCGCGCTGAGGCAGGGAACAAGTTACTTTCTGGCTGAGAGCCGCGGGGGAAGCATTTCTTTGCTGGACCACAACATGGGCATTTCCTCCCCCAGGAACAAAACCTTGTAGAAAGGAAAGACAGAGGCCTGGACACTGCCTCCTGGTGAGGCCCGATGTGGGGGGTCAGTGGCTGGGAACGCCCCCTCCCCCACCCGGAGAGCCGTTCTCCAAAGGATGAGCTGGGGTTTCAGGGACAAGAGGTTTACAACCCTCTGTCTTGACAGGTGCCACTTCCTGCCCCTGTAGCCCACCCCTCCAGTCAGCGCTCCCCTCCCCCACCCATTTCAGGGGTCCCTGCTGGCCAGGCAGTGGGACTGGGCTGCTTGGAGCCAGGCACACGGGAGGGTGGGGGGCAGTATCACTTTCTCCATCGCATCACTGCCACGTGGGCTGGCCGCGGAGTTGTCAAATCAATCAGGCTCATTTCACTGCCAATTAGATGGCTTTGAACTCCAGGGGTGACATCAGGCTGAACACCCAGAGCCACAAAAAGAAAAACTCCTTATAAACATCAGCCTGGGTGTGCAGCCAATGACTGCACGAGACTCGAGGCCACGCTTACTCTGGGAGCCACGCTCACTCCGGGAGCCGGCTGTTGGGAGGGCGGCCGGAAGCCTTTGGCCGAGTTCTCACTGAGGTTGGGGTGGGCTCAGGCAGACCGGGACGCTCAGAACGCGTTTGCCGAGGCTTGCCGATGCACCCTCCGCGGCTTCCTCCGCTGCACTGCTCCTGCCCTGCCCGTTCCTCTCAAACCCCGTCCCCTCCCCGCCCCAGGACCCAGCTCCAGCCTCCCCACTGCCCTACTTGTGTTTGCCTCCTGCACCTGTGGCTTCCACCCATGCCTGTGTGATTTCGGGGTCCCCGGCAACACCCCGCCTTCTCAGTTGAGCTGTGCCCTCTTCAGATGGGGCTGGGAGCTGGCAAAGGCAGACGTGGGCGCCTCTCGTGCCATCCCGCACTTTGCCAAGGAGGAAGGCTGCCCTGTCCATCTCGCCCTGCTTTGTGTCCTGTGGGGGCACCCGTTCTGGGGGGAACGAGCCCTGCTTCCTCTGGCCCACAGGAGCCACTGCACGTCCTGCCTGGCTCCTGGACTTGGGCAGGCGGCCAACCTCTGCCCAGTCCTCACTACATTCAACAATCTTAGTTGCCTCATCTATGGAGGGATGAGGGTGCACTAACTTCCCAGACTACCTACTTAGGGGTAGATCTTACCTTCAGCAAATCTACTTTATTAAAAGCCAAACTCATAAAAAGTGAGATTTTGATGATGTTAGTCATACCCTGTAAAGGGACCCCGCACCTGGTTAAAGACCCCCCTGTAACCAACGGCTCCTTCTAGAAACTTTAGGGGCTCCCTTAGGAAAAGCCCCTCCTTATCTGGGACCTCCTGCTGGAGGGCTTCAGAGCCTCAGTCCTGGCCACTGACCAACCCCTTGGGCCTCAGCTCAGCTGGGAACAGACTCCGTGGAAAGTGAGTTTGGGTCAGAGGATCAGACTCCGCCCTCTGTGTGCCTGGCTGCCTACCGTGGGCAAGTTCCTTTCATGGTCTGGGAGACAGGCACAAGACCACCTGCCTAGGCTGTTACGAGGCTGACAGCCAATAATGGGTGGGACCTGCTCTGCCTTCCCCTGTCTGACAGGAGCAGGGCAAAGCCAGAGCCACTGCCTCTCCTGGCTGAGGGCTGCCGCCCCTTTGCAGAGCAGAACTTGCTCGACCCCCAGCGTTTCCCAGGTCAGGCACCGTGCTGGGGTCACCACTTCACAGGCATTCACTTTCACGCAAGGGCTGGCACTGTGGCCTAGTAGGTTAAGCGTCCTCCGCCTACAGTGCCAGTATCCCAGGTGGGTGTTGGTTTGACACCCGGCTGCTCCACTTCCAATCCAGCTCCCTGCTAATACACCTGGGAAAGCAGGGGAAGATGACCCAAGTGCTTGGGTCCCTGCACCCATGTGGGAGACTCAGAAGAAGCTCCTGGCTCCTGGCTTCAGCCTGGCCCAGACTTGGCTGTTGTGGCCATTTGGGGAGTAAACCAACGGTTGGAAGATGTGGGGAGCAACTCGGACTATACTGTTACTGGAATTAAGACTTATTCTATACATCTGCTCTCCCACAATATGGCGCTGGGAGAGGAGAAACAGCTTCTACCCAGCTGCCTCTCACCAACTTGACAAGCTGCAGGAGCTGCTCCTGATTGGAGGAGAGCAGCGTGCTCAGCGTGTGGGTAGCAGAGCACGGATTGGTGGAAAGGACTATATAGGAGGAGAGGGAGGCATGGTGGTGTGGGTTGGTTGGAGAGTTTGCGGGGAAGTTCGTTGCTTCGTTCTTTCTCATTTCTCTCTACTCATTCTTGCTTTGGGAGTTCGCTGTTTACTTATTCTTACTTTACTATAGAAAGGACTTGTAAATAAGGGGAACAACAAGCGTCCGGTCCGGTGCGGCTCCTCCGCGTGCGGAGGAGCAGCAAATGGTGCCGTGACTCGGATCAGAAACCTAGGAGGGAAGAAGCGGGAAGAAGTGGGAAAATACCGGAGAGAGAGACTAGCAAAGAGCCTAGGGGAAAGCTGGACGGAAAGAGTGCCGGTGAAAAGCTAGTTAGAACCTAGGAAAAAAGCCGCGGGGGAAGAAAAATAGAAGCTAGGAAAGAGGTATTTACTGGGAACGCCTGGGAGACTCAGTCTTCCATTACGCCCACCGCTCCAACATGTCACGGACGGTACAGACAATGGAGTTCTTTGGCTACTCTTTGCCCACTGGCTACGTCTTCTTCCTGCTAGGCACCATCCTCTATTTCTCCCTAAAGATCATCCGTTATGGGCTGAATGCAGTTTCTCTCTCTCTCTCTTCCTACTCCCTACCTCCTCGCAGCTTTTCTTCTAAACGAGGGAAACGAGGGGGGAGGAAAATTCATGCATTTGTAAGAGCAGTTGTAGAGACGTCCCCCTGGTTTCTACAGCAGTGGAGGCAGGTGGGACGGCAATTACGCGAGGCTGGGGAATCAATAGAAGTGCTGAAGCTGTGGCAACTCATTGATCAGGCGCTTCAGGACCCCACAGAAGGGATCGAGTTGTTGCTTAATGAGGGGAGTGAATTGCAGGAAGAATTATGGCAGGGCAGCCAGGCGAGCAGCTATTGTAACGAACAGGTGAGAAGAAAATCAAAGAAGGATTTAGAGAGCCAGGAAGCTTACGGGGGGGAGAAGGAAGCTGAAGAGGGAACCTCGCCCCCGAGAGAGATGCCAAGAATATATCCTGGCCCTACAAGGCTGGCAGATTCAACCATAAAGGATGAATCACCACCCCGGTATCGCCCATTGGTACTACCAAAGTTTCCTCCTGTAAAGAAAAGCCCCTTTTTTCAACATGAGATTGAAGAAGAGTGGGAGGAGGAAGGAGTGATGGAGTAGGTATGCAGGAGGAGATAGAAAGGCCAAGAACCGAAAGCAAGCAAAGGGGAGCTGTTCATAGAAAACCTGCTTGGGAGCAGTACCAGGAACCAGGCCAGGTGTTTCCTGTAATTCAGGATCAACAGGGAAACAGGGGTTGGATGCCTCTTGATCATAAATTACTTAAAGAATTGCAACAATCAGTGCAATTGTATGGCCCCCATGCAAGTTTCACTCAGGCAATCCTTGATAACATTGGACAGCAAGGCCTAATACCCGAGGATTGGAGAAACTTAGTAAAGGCGGTGTTGGGCGGGGGTGACTTCCTCTTATGGTTAGCTGCTTATAGAGAATTCGCGCGAGAATATTCAAAGCAGAACTATCGAGCAGGGAATCAAACATGGGATGAGGAAATGTTAAATGGAGAAGGGCGATTTGCCAATCCCGATGAGCAGGCCCGACTACCAACAGCTGTCCTCTTACAAGTAAGAGCAAGAAAAGCCTGGAAGGTGGTACCCAGAAAAGGAGAGATAAGACACAGCTTGACTAAGATAGTGCAGGGCTCTACTGAACCTTACGCTGACTTCGTGAACAGATTAATGGAAGCAGTGGGAAATATTCTTGAAACTGTGGAAGAAGCAATGCCCTTAGTCAGAAGATTGGCGTATGAACAGGCCAATAAAACATGTCGTGAAGCTCTTAGACCATGGCAGCATAAGGACATCCCTACCTTTTTGAAAATCTGTAGGGATGTCATGGATGATGCAGCTTCTGGATCACATGCTGCAGTAGCAGTGACCCGACAATTTAGACAGAACATGAGGGGACGAAAATGCTTTAGATGTGGTCGAGAAGGGCATTTAATGAGGGAATGTAGGGCGAAATTTCCAGCCCGAGATCAGCAGGGCATAGAGAACTCGAGAAGACCAGGCCTTTGCCCACGCTGTAGAAGAGGGAATCATTGGGTCAGTGAATGTTACTCTAAAATGTATAGCACAGGCAATCCCCTGAGGATGCCAAATGAGGCGGGCCCCATAAAAAGATCAGGTGTATATGGACAACAACAAAAAAATGGAATGTGGGCCCCTGCACCCCGGGGCCAAAACAATCGGTGGGTGCCACGGTCCCAACAATACAAAAACCAAATATTTACTGCGCAGAGTTACGAGCCACCGGGTATTCGGTACTAACACCTCAAATGGGGTCACAAGCCATAGAGGTGAGGGCAGAAACAATTTCGGCTGAGCATAAGGGACTTGGAATAATCCTCGGAAAAGAAACAAATGCTTTAAGAGGCTTAATTACCGGAGTTATCCAACTACCCTTTGATAAGTTAAAGGTGCTGATACAATCTACAAAGGGTATTATACAAATCAAGCCAGAAGAACCTGTGGCTCAAATACTGATCATGATTGGAGCGCAGGATGTTCATGGACCCCAAGGGGAGAAATTTGCAGCCTTGTCCCTATCTTTAGCAGATCGACCTCTGTGGACCTTAACCATTAGAGGAAAGTCGATTCAGGGCCTGCTAGACACAGGTGCAGATGTAAGTATAATTTCGGAAAATGATTGGCCGAAGTCATGGCCCCTTCAGCCAGGAGATAATACTTTAGTAGGCCTAGGTGCGGCCATGACACCATCAAGGAGTGCTCAGGTGCTTCATTGGCAGGATCAAGAAGGGAACAAGGGAAATGTGCAACCTTATGTTAGTGCACTCCCCATCACATTATGGGGAAGAGACATTTTAGAACAATTGGGACTGACATTAACCAATGAAGACCAATTGGAGAGTTCTACAAGACGGCATATTATGTATAAAAAGGGATATCAGGAGAGAGGATTAGGCTCCAGAGAAGGCAGAAGGGACCTAGCCCAGCCCAAAGGCGATTTTAAAAGACAGGACACGGGTTTTTCGTGGGGGCCACTGAGATGCAGCCGCTGCCATTGTCATGGCTGGACAACAAGCCAAAGTGGATACCACAGTGGCCCCTTACCCAGGAAAAGTTGGCTGCAGTAAATGATATAGTGTTACAACAATTAGAGGCAGGCCATTTGCAACCATCAACCTCCCCATGGAATACGCCAATATTCGTGATAAAGAAAAAATCGGAAATACCGGTTGTTGCATGATTTACGGGCTGTTAATCAGCAGATGCAACCCATGGGGGCATTACAACCCGGACTCCCAGTTCCTACTATGATCCCAAAGCACTGGCCATTAATAGTACTCGATCTGAAGGACTGTTTTTTTAGCATACCTCTACATGAACAAGACATTCGGAGGTTTGCTTTCACCGTACCTTCCATTAATCATCAAGGTCCCGACAAAAGATATGAATGGAAGGTGCTTCCCCAAGGAATGACTAACAGTCCTGCCATATGCCAGCTATATGTTGACCAGGCAGTAGAGCCGGTTCGACAACAGTGACCAAAAGTACAAATTTTACACTACATGGATGACCTGTTAATAACGGCTGAAAATGAAAATCACCTTATGGAAGCATATAAACTGTTGCTATTATATTTGGAAAAAGTTGGGTTACAAGTAGCGCCAGAGAAGATACAAAAAGGGGAAGTAGTACAGTACTTAGGGCTTAAAGTAACTTCTGAAAAGGTGACCCCATTAGAATTTGAAATTGCAATAGATGGGTTGCAGACCCTTAATGACTTCCAAAAATTATGTGGCAATTTAAACTGGTTGAGGCCCTATTGTAAATTAACCACCGAAGATATGATGCCATTATTCAATATTTTAGAAGGAGATGCCCAGCTTGATTCCCCTCGTAGATTGACAAAAGAAGCCTGCTTGGTGTTACAGAAAATCGAAAAACAAATTAAAGCAATGCAGATGGAAAGATGTGATCCACAACAAGCCCTAGAAATATTAATTTTTATGGAACAGCTGTATCCCTTCGCAGTCATTTGGCAAGGAGGACCCTTGTTGTTTGTATACCCACATTCACATGCACCGCGTGTACTATACACCCAAGGCATTGCGGTGGCTGATTTGATATTAACAGCAATAAAAAAGGCAACAGAAATGGCGGGGAAGACTCCAAAGCGATGTGTAGTTCCCTTTGCTCAAGAGGCAGTAGAAGCCTTTACAAGGGAATGCTGGCAATGGGCATACATAGTTCTCATTCTACAAATAGAGATCGACAATCACTACCCTCGCCATCCATTTGTTAACTTCTGCACAAAGGTTTCAATAAAACGGGTGCAGAAGGTGCGAAGGGATCCAATTCAAGGGGAGTTACCGTATTTACGGATGGAGCTAAAGGCGGAACAGGAGCAGCTATATTTAACAATCAACGATATTTTGTTCTAACAGCATCCCCTTCTCCACAACATGCAGAATTAGCTATTATCGCAACAGTATTACGCAGAGAGCGCACCCATGAATATTTTGTCTGATAGTGCATATGTGGTGAATGCAGTTCAGATGCTTGCTACACAGTGCCTTATTCTTAAATCCTCCTCAGTCTATTCTTATTTAAGTGAAATTCAGGGGTTATTAAATCAAAGAGCATGCTATTTACATAGGCCACATAAGAGCTCATTCTAATTTACCCGGCCCACTTACTCGAGGAAACATGGCCGATCATTATTCAAGATTCTTGCTTGCATGCACCGCTTTGGAACAAGCTAAAGAATCACTCTAAATGGCATGTTAACACCTACACTTTAAGTTATATTCCCCGCAAGCAAGCAGAAGGTATTATTAGGTCCTGTGAAAAGTTTGTTGTTGCCATAGTTCCAAAGATTCCTGCGGGAGCCAATCCCCGTGGCCTTAAACCAGGACATATCTGGCAGATGGACGTTACACATATCCCCTCTTTTGGGCGACAAAGCTGTGTTCACGTCACTGTAGACACACATTCAGGTGTAGTTATGGCCACAGCCATGAATAAAGGAGTACAACAAGTAATCCAACACTGCTTGCAGGCTTTTGCAGCCTGGGGAGTTCCTCATGTGATCAAAACAGATAACGGCCCAGCGTATACATCAGCTCGTTTTGCTGCATTTTTGAAAGAATTTGGAATCTCCCATATTACCGGTATTCCATACAATCCACAAGGGCAAGCTGTGGTAGAACGCACTCACTTATATTTAAAAAATTTAATAATTAAACAAAAAGGGGGGAATAGGGGAAATGGCCGCATCCAATAAGGATGCCTTGGCCTTAGCTCTTTATACAATTAATTTTCTTAACAAGAAAAAGAACGGTAAAACACCTGCAGAAATGCATGCTCAGTCAGCTGATAAGGAATCAATACAGTGGGTAATGTGGAAGGATTTACAGGACAACCAATGGAAAGGCCCGTTCCCCTTACTCAGAAGAGTACGAGGCGCCGTTTGTTTTTTTCCGCATGCGGCACAACCAATATGGACCCCTGAGAGAAGAATTCGGTTGGTAAACCTACCAGCAGAAGAGCTAGAAGAAAAAAACTCTATTTGAGGAAGAAAACAATGAATAACCAATCCCTGGGATCCTTGGAATATGGGACATTTTTCAACGAACTCTGAAGTAGCACGACAAACAAGACAGTCAATAGCATGAAGATCACGCTGAACTTTACACAGGCGCGTATCAACGCCAAAAAATAAAGGGGGATCTGTGGGGAGCAACTCGGACTATACTGTTACTGGAATTAAGACTTATTCTATACATCTGCTCTCCCACAATATGGCGCTGGGAGAGGAGCTAACAGCTTCTACCCAGCTGCCTCTCACCAACTTGACAAGCTGCAGGAGCTGCTCCTGATTGGAGGAGAGCAGCGTGCTCGGCGTGTGGGTAGCAGAGCACGGATTGGTGGAGGAGGACTATATAGGAGGAGAGAGACGGCATGGCGGTGTGGGTTGGTTGGAGAGTGCGTTGGAGAGTTTGCGGGGAAGTTCGTTGCTTCGTTCTTATTTCTCTTCATTCTTGCTTTGGGAGTTCACTGTTTACTTATTCTTACTTTACTATAGAAAGGACTTGTAAATTAGGGGAACAAGCGTCTGGTCCGGTGTGGAGGAGCAGCAGGAAGATCTCTCTCTGTTGTCTTTCCTCTTCTCTAACTCTGCCTTTCAAATAACAAATATTAAAAAACCCTTTCACACAAGCCTCAACAGCCTGGTCAAATGGTGTCATTATCCTCATTTTACACAGGAAGATGCGAGGCACAGAGGACTTGAGAACTTGCCCGAGACCACATGGCTGGCAGCGCTGGGACAGGACGTGAGGACTCCTGGCTCTGGAGGGAGTCTGCACCCTCAGCTCGACAGAAGGCTCAGCAAGGCGGAGTCCAGGGCCTGTCTGCTCTGGGGCCCAGGGATGATCACAAATGCCTCCGTTGTGTCTTCCCAGTCTCAGAGCAAAGGTAAGACCAGCTTCTCCCCTCCTTTCAGAGTCTATCAATGATTACAACCACGACAGTGAAGCTAGCCCATGGCCGAGCTGGGGCCCAAACCCTGTCTGACGCCAAAACCCAAACTCTGAGCACCGAGCACCAAGCACCCTGCCTCCGGCAAGGAATGGGCAGTAACGCGGATCGCATTAGCTCAGTCCAATAACAGTTTTATGATCGCTGAGATGGAAACAGGGCAGAGCTCTTCCAAGAAAAAACGTAAACAGGATTTCACCAGGACATCAACACTTGCCTAAGAGAACAAACTTACAGCCCTGTTCTTGTGCAACCTCATTTGCATTTCAAGGAGCTGGAGCTCAACAGGGGGCTCCAGGGTGGGAAGGAACTTCAGGCCCTCTCTGCCGGGCCCCTCCGTAGCCACTTGCGCCCTCTAGTGGTACATCTCAGAATTCCCCAGCTGAGGTCCCTGGAGAAAAGGCATTTCCTGCAGAATGGTGAGCGTCATCTGATCTCTGCAGGTCTGGTCTGGGGAGCCTGCCCCAGCCCCCCTGGGCTCCTGAGGTAGTGCTCCCTTGGGGAGCAACCGCAGCTAACAACTTCCACCTGCTGGGTCGCTGCTCCAGTAACCGGCCCATTTGCCAGTGTGAGGGTCAACGTCAACCTGGCTGGGCTACAGTCCCCAGGGGGTGAAGCCCGTACTGACCTTGAGTAAGGGAAACAAATCCTAAACACTCTGTGAGTCTGAGTCCAAAAGCTGAGCGGCCACCGGCTCAGGGCCGGGCTTTGCTAAGCTTCAGCTGTGGACAGCGGCTCCCACAGGCGCCCGCGTTCAGCTTGCCTTCTCCACGACCTGCCCCGCGGAATCCAGACTCCCCTCGGCAGCCCATCTGTGTCAACCAAGTCCTCACACTATCTCCTGTAGCTTCTGCTTCTCTCCTAGGACCCTGAAGGAGACAAACAGGACGGGACATGGGCCAGAGGCGAGGGGATTTGTCCAAGGTCATGTGACAGACACGTGTAGGCCTGACTCACACACTCCCCACCCTACATCCGGCCATCCAAGTCCACCTCACATTACAGCTGTCTCACCACCACCCCCACCTCCACTCTCCTGGCCTCTCCCTCCCCCGCCTCTGTCAATCTACTCGGAACCCTTTAGTGGCTCCTCACCTTGCTCAGCAGGGAGTATAAAGCCCTGCATGCCCCCAGCTACATCTCTGTCCTCACCTCCTCCCACCTCCCCCACCTGGCCCCACCTCTGCCCCAGCCCCATGCCTCCTCCTGTGTCACAAGCAGTGAGCCTGCTCCCACCTCAGGGCCTCTGCACTTCCTGGGCCCTTCGCCCGGACTGGTCTTCCCCAGGCAACCATGTCACAAGCTCACTTCCCTCTACCCACTTGTACCTTTCATCTAAGCAGGCTGCAAACTCCTCCAGGGCAGAACACACTCCCGTAACCTCAGCATCTTACATAGCACCTGGCGTACAGCAGGTGCTCGATAAAGGCAGTGGCAGTACCCATCCCACCCCCACCCCGACCTTTGCACATGTGCTCTCCCTAGACTACCAAAGCCTCCAGCTCTCTGCCCCCTAAACCAGAAAAGCACCTCTGCTTTCCAGTAGGTGCTGCCCAGCCTGGGGGACACTCCTGTCCTGCCCGCACAGGGTTCACTCTTCAGAACGCGCCTTCTCCCATCCACCCAACCCCTCAGCAAGTCTGGGTGGAACCTGGTTCTGCCACAAGTCCTGCAGCCCAGCCAAGGTCGTTACTCCTAAGGCAGTGGGAGAGAGGCAGCAAAAAGACACACAGCATAGCCAGGGCATGGGAAGGGAGGGAAGACGCAGTGGGGAAGCCAGGTGTGGAGCAGCATCTGCAAGAAGGTGACAGCAAAGCAGAAACCTTAAGAAGCCAGCCACGTGCAAGACCAGGGAAGAGCATTCCAGGCAGAGGGAACAGCAAGAGCAGAGGCTGCCCGCTAAGGGGCAGCAGGTGAGCAAGGTGGCTGGCGGTGCGCAGGGTGGGGACGTGTGGGTGTGGGGGCACAAGCAGGCTAAGTAAGCCCAGGCTGGGGAGGCAGGCAGGCAGGGCCCGGATCACACGGGGCTCTGGAAGTCAGAGTAAGGAGTTTGTTCTGGCTGGGATGGGGAGCCCCTGGGGAATTCTAAGCAGAAACACACATTAGTTGGTAGAGGCTTTTAAGAGGCCTCCCTGGCTGTGGTGTGTAGGGTGGAGGTGGCAGCAGAGACCAGGGAGGAAGCCAGGAGCTTCTAACAGGTGCGATGGTGGAGGCGGGCAGCAGCAGGTGCACCTGGGGCTCAGGTGGGCAGGTGAGAGAAGGGCAGAGCCCAGGATGCCTCTAGGTTTTGGGAAGCAACAGGTGTGATAGGGGGAAGGCATGCAGACAAATTCGGGGCATCACTCTGCCTGGTATCAAGGTCACCAGTCCAGCTCCCTGGGAATTTTCTTCCTGTTGACCAACCCCCGCCCCCACCCCCACCCCAAGCCTGTACTCTGCTCAGTAAGAGTTCCTTCAAGGAGGAGCTGGGGCGTTGGCCAGGAGCAGTGTCCACTTTCTCTGCGCAGGCGTCTCTGGCTGAGTGACCTGGAGCAGCTCTGTGAGCTTCATCCTGGAGCAGGGCAGAGCCCTAGAGATGGACTCAGTTTGCACTTTGCCAAGGCCTACGGGCAGTCACCCCGCGGAGCCCCATTCGTGACACGGCAGTCCCACGGCCCAGCACGCCACGGGGCTCTGAGCAGCCAAGGAAGAACCACGGAAAGTCCCCAGCACAGTGATGCCCATTCCCTATCGGCGCTAGGACTTCAGGAAGCTTCCTAGTCACAGGCAGTGTTCTAGGCTCACCAACAGCTTACCTAATCGAGACCACGTGGAGGGTGCGTTAGGCAGGGTTCTCCAGAGACACAGAACCCACAGGATGTGTACAGAGAAGAAAAGGGAGAGAGGTATTTAGGGAACCGGCTCATGTGATTGTGGGGGCCTGGTGAGTACCGTCTGGTGGGGGAGCTGGCAGACTGGAGCCTGGGGGCGGGTTGCAGTTTGAATCCAAGCAAGCAGGCTGGTGCCAGAACTGCTGCGCCTTCAGCACTGAGCCTGCTCCCGTCTCAGGGCCTTTGCACTTGCTGGGCCCCCGGGGAAGTCAGTCTTTGTCCAACTGACTGCAGAGGCCAACCAACGCATGTTACTGAGGGTAACCTGCTTCACTCAAAACCCACTGATTAAAATGTTAAATCTCATCCTCCAAATACCGTCAGAGAAACATCCTGAACAGTGCTTGACCAAATAAACATCCGGGCACCGTGGCCCAGCCGAGTGGACACTCGGGGTCAACCATCATAAAATGGGTAAGAGTATCAGCCCTCACTGGCAGCAGAAAGAGGCCCAGGGAGGGTGAGAAACTTGCGCAAGGTCAGAGGACAGAGGCCGGGTAAACTCCTGCTGCCTGGCTCCAGAGCTGGCTCTTTCAGCCACCACACTAAGTGGCCATTAGCATAAGCACACGAAAGTAAATTAGATTTCTTCCTCCCTGCTTTTCCTGGCCTGAGGGCGGAAGGCAGAGAAATGGGGGAGGCCTTGTTGGGGTGGGAGGAGCCTGGGTGGGGTCCCCCTGGGTGGGGTCCCAGGCAGAGGGAACCGAGAGGTTATTGGGTCCAGCCCCTGCCTTCACAGGGGTAAACTGAGGCCGGCAGAGAGAAGGCCCAAGGTCACAGGGGAAGCAAGGCGGCAACTGGATCAGGACTGGGTCCCAGGGCTGTGCCTGCTGCTTCCGGGGCGGTTCTGAAGCCCTAGGGACAATTCCACAAGAACTTGTTCCATCTGCACAGGAGAGGTTGAGGGAACTTGCCAGCCCTGGAGCCCAGGCTCACCAGGAGGCCCAGGGAAGGTGCTCGGGCAGACACACCCCTAGGCTGGCCCCTCCCTCTGCTCTCCACCTAGGGCTGGGACCTGGAGTGGCAGCAGGGGTCCTGCTGCAATCTCTCAGGGGCCAAAGGCAGAAGGAAATGCCCCCTCCCACCCCCACCTGAGACACCCCCGGGCCTGTGTGTATCCCTGGCCAGACACGCCCCAAACAGAGATGCAAAGACAAACATGTCCCAGGGCACACACCGGTCAGGACCCACCCATGTACACAAAACCCTTCAACAGGCACGCCTGCCCCAAAGCAAAACCCAGCGGCCACTTTCCTGTCCCGTAAGCCCTGAGGCAAGCACTTGGATACACAAACCCGACTCAGAAGCACACAGAACACATTTACGTCTACCCTGGTTCTCCTCCCATTAATCACGCAGACACACACAAGAGCCTTGTGCACAAGACACGGGTGTATGCACACTTCTCACATCCCCTGGGAAGGCTGCCCATGACCCCACAGGTGCGCCTTCCACGCATCAGCACAGCTCGATCCAGTCTGTCCCTGCCCCACATCCCAGGACGCACACAGTCCAAGGGACCAGCCTCCCCCAAATGACTACACCCCGTCCACACCCAGGCTTCTCCCACCCCTGACCCCAGTGGCCAGCGGCCAGCACACAGTGTCCGGGAACTGGCCCCACCTCTCACCGCCTCCACACCCTCGCAAACTCGGGGTGGGCCCTGGCACCGGGTGACTCGTGCACGCCCCCCGCCCCGCGGCCCTGCGTCAATGAGAACGCGCTCAGAGTCTGGGGGAGGTGGGGAGGTCCGCGGTCCCAGCACTGAAAACTCACAGACGACCCCCTTGTGGCGCTGCAGAGCCGGGGGGAAAAGCCCGTGCGTGCGTACCTGCGAACCCTCCCATCACCAGCGCACCGCAGGACCTCGCAGCGACCACTGAGCCCAGGGGCCAGGGACCCGGCAGCCCAGGCCGGGGGCGTCGAGGCGCTTTGCACGCCCCAAGCACCCACCCCCACTGCATCGGAAGCCCGAGGGGGTTCTTCGGGGAAGAAGGTGAAGGTGCGGTATCAAGGGCTTCAGGGCATGAGTTGGAGGGGTAACTAAGAGAAGCGTTGATCGGCAGGGACGACCCCCCCCCCCCCAAGTCCTCTGCAGGGTCGGAGGGCGCGTGCCAGGGGCCGGAGAGGAGACTGGAAGGAAGCACGCCCCGGGGCTCCCTTACCTGATTTCCTTTTGGAACTGCCGTAGTCCCTGAAAAAGAAGCAACAAAAAACAGACATGGTTAGGGCCGAGCCGGGGCGCCGGGCTGCGGCTGCGGGGACGCCGCGGGCTGGCTGCGGTCGGCCGGCACCGCGGCTCATGTGATGCCAGCGGCCGGCGAGCTGCGCGCTCCGCAGCCGCACGCACTGCGCGCCGCGCCTGTCCGGGGTCCCGCCGCCGCCGCCGCCGCCCCGCCCACTTGGCCCGGCCGGCCAGTCCTCAGGGACTCCCGGCCCGGGACCCTGGGAGGATGGGAGAGGGCCGGGCTGCTTCTCTCGCACTTGGTAAACAGGGGGACCCAGGCCCCGCGCGCATCCCCTGGGGCGCTTCCCTTTCTGATTCTTTGCATTTTTCACGCCAGCCCACCTCCTCAGTGTGTCTTCTGCACCGCCCCCCCCCCCCCCATCACAGATGCGTGCATCAGGGCCCCTGGGCACACCTGGCCGGTTTCCTCTCTCCCGGCCCCCTGGCCATGCATGGGTGGGCGGTAAATATTGACTGTAGGCTGAACTGCGAAAGGGACTTCAGGGACTTCAGAAAGTTACAGGAGAAATAGAATTCAAACATTTTGGTGCAAAAAAGAAAAACCTGAAATCCATATGTAGGTTTTTCATTTTCCATGAACTTTTTGAAGACTCAGCAGTAAGGGCCTCTCTCCCTAGGGGTTAAGGCTGGGGGCTGGGGGTGGAGCTGAACATTGCGCAGCAGGGGTGAGCAGTGAGCGGGAGCCCAGGACTGGTAGCAGGGATTGGAGGGTGAACTCCCAAGGCCAGACACTGGCTGAGATCCTGTCTCTGCCAATGACTGTTAGAGGACCTGGGCTCCTAGCTCCTCCCAGCCTGTCCTGGGCCACTCCCACGCTCGCCCTACCCTCCAGCAAGGCATCCCTACACTCAGGTCAGGCATTTTCCCCACCTGGCCCTGGCTGCTACCTGTGGTCTTCTGTCCTGGGGGACCTGGATTAGGTGAGCTGGCCCTTTAACCAGAGTGGGGGAAGGGCCAGGCAGGACAGGGCTGGCCAGGATCTGTCTGGGAACTGCAAATCCCTCCCATTACCCCTAGCTAGGTCTGCCTGCTGGTGAAGGGACGGCAGGCTCACAGGGAGGACAGCAGGACCAAGCTCAGGGAGACGCCCCAGGAGGTCCAGGGGGGCCTGCACCGTTGGGGTGGTTACGCCCTGGAAGCCAGGAGTAAGGAGCGCCTGCATTCCCCAGAGCTTGGGCTCACAGAAGCCACTGAATCCCAGTGCTGCCAGCGAGGCCCGGGGACCTGCATTCCTCCCACCCCGTCCCGTTTGAGAAAGCCTGTGGTGTCCCTTGTCCCCTTCAGTCGTCCTGGCCACTCCAGGAACAGGGACTGCAGGGTGGGCGAGGCAGAGGAGAAACTGCTGCGTGGAGTCAGGAGGGGGCACCCATTGGCCATCCCACCACTCCTGGCTCCCCGGGCGGCCTTGCCAAGGACCTGCTTGTCTTCCTAAGGCAGAGGCTGTGCCCTCTTAGCGCTCAAGTGTGGGGAGGAGGAGGACAGCATTTTACAGTGACTGGTCCTGCCAGGTGACTTTCCATGCCCAAGGTGGGAACTCATTTTCAGGCTACTGGGGAATGGCACGGCATGGAGGGCGCCGAGGAGCTGCCCTCCCCTGTGCCACCATTTCCTGCTGGACCTGGTGGGAGGAGCCCCCTGGGGTTACATGACCCACTGACCACGCTCCTGAGCTGCCAGTAGCCCAGACAGGGAGGTGGGGGTAGCTTCCTTCCCATTCTGTGCAGCTTTGGGCTGCTGAGCTTGTGGCAGGGGGTGGGGGCAGGTTATCTCAGGCCTGGGAGTTGGAAGAGAGCATGAGTCATATGTCCCAGTACCTCCTTGGTGAAGGTGTCTTGGCAGGGGTGCTCAGCTTAGCCATGGAACATAATCAACTAGACAGCTGGCTGGGGCCTGGCTCCGCCCTCCTGCACTGTCTGCATCTCCCACAAGCCTCCTTGAGGGTTCTGAGGCCCGTCAGCCCAGCGATGCATCATCTCCGCCAGGCCCCCAGCCTCGCCAAGCAAGAACAGGGAGCTCGCAGTGTCCAGGGAGCCTACGGGCATCCTGAGCCGGGGACGCAGTCTCCCCACCAAGGACTTCCGGAGCCTCCCCTGTAGCTGGCGGGCACTCCTTCTAGTCCTGGAGGTGAGAAGGAGCAAAGCTTGGAGAAACTGGGCAACTAGCTGCAAGTCACACAGTGATGGGGTGGGACTGGGATGCATGCCTCGCTCTTAGGCTCACGCGGAATCCCCAGTGGTCCAGCAGCAGGTGCAGGAGAGGAAGGCAGAGCAGTCAGTGGGCTGTGGGCTGCGCTGGCAGGGGGCAGCCAGCCGGAGACTGAATGGTGGGAACGGCAGGCAGAGGAATCCTTCACACAGTACCTGGCGTCCAGCCCGAGCAGGCTGCCCTAATAGGAAACCTCTTAGAGGTTTCCGGTTGGGCACCTTTTAGCAAAGCCATTTCGAATTTTTAGCGGTTGCATATGCTGAGTAGCAGCTTGAGTCTCCAGTGGCTGGGGCTCCCCCAGCCCTCATAAACCATAAAGGGTGGGGGGAAAGGCATGGCTCCCCGGCCTCCAGCACTCGGTAACTGGCCCTGGCCTGGACAGGACAGCAGAGGCCTCAGTTGGAAACCCGTTCCCTGACAGCTCAAGACCGCTTCCTCAACCTCCTTCCAACCCTTCCCACACTCCTCCTTGCTCCGGGTCTTGTCCTGATCTGCTGCGGGTGGCCCCTCCCCACCAGGGACTCCACTCGCGGGAACGTATAGTCTAGCCTGCTGCCGACTGCTGCTGAGTCACCGGCTCTGCAGGGTGGGAAGGAGAGGGAAGGGCAGAGGCATCCCAGAGCCTCACGTCACTGAACAGGCCTCCGCGGCTGCTGGGGACTCGGCTCCCAGCAGGCCATCCAGCTTCCTGGGCAACTGGTCCAGGGTAACTGAGACCAGTACGGTGACCCACAGTCCCAGGGACACTGGAACATGGGCCCTCCAGGGCTCGGACAGGACAAACTAGGGCGGTCAGTCACCCTCTGGCCTGGGCTGGGCATGGGGTGGGGATCTCAACCCAGCAGTGTGCCCCTCGCCATCTCGACAAGGACCCCCAAGGCCTGCAGTCCTGCCCACCACATGACACAGTGCATCTCTTGGCCCTTCCTCGTTAGGGTGACGTGGCCTGTCTGGGCAAGGGCAGGTGTGGACAAGGGCAGGTGTGTTCCTGTCCCAGGGGCCCACTGGCTGGAGGGTGAGCTCAGTTTATCTGCAGGAAGGACCACAGCAGTGCGGCCCCTCAGGACTCAGGAACATGAAGTGTTCTGCGGGGTGCACTTGTACCTGGACCTGCTGACCCCACCTCAGCTGCTGCCTGCTACACCTGAACCCTGCAGGGCCTCCTGAAGCTCAAAGCAGGGCCTCGGTCCTGTTGGCAGATAGCACTGAGCAGGGGCGACTGCAGCCTCAATCCGGGGCTTGGGGCTTCCCCAGACGCCAGCGCCGAGCCCTGGGCCAGCCTGCTTCTACACGCGTGGACCAGCTCAGCTGACAAAAGCCCCGTTTCCAGGGCGACACGGATCCCTGGTACTGGCATACTTGTCTGGACGCCTCCATCAGGACACATCTGACCTCCCAAGGGGTGACCAGCTCTCAGAAACCGAGAGCTGTAAACGCCCTGAGTTTCTATTCTAACTCAACCAGGAGAGCCGGCTTTTCTTTTTTCTTTCTCTCTCGGTGAGATGCTGTGCTCCTTCCAGGATGGGTGAAGCCACTGGTGAGGGGGACAGCAAGGAGGGAGAGACTAATGAGAGAGGCAGTAAAGGCTTTCAAAACTCCCATGTGGGGGCCGGCGCTGTGGCACAGTGGGTTAAAGCCCTGGCTTACAATGCTGACATCCCATATGGGCGCCGGTTCAAGTCCCAGCTGCTCCACTTCCAATCCAACTCCCTGCTCATGGCCTGGGAAAAGCAGTGGAAAATGCTTGGTCTCCTGCACCCAAAGAACCAGAAGAAGCTCCTGGCTTCAGATCTGCTCAGCTCTGGCCATTGCAACCATTTGGGGAGTGAACCAGCAGGTGGAAAGATCTCTCTTTGTGTCTCTACCTCTCTGTAACTCTTTCAAATAAATAAAATTAAAGAACGCACATGTTGGCCACATGACCTTGAACACCCCCAAGCGTTTGACCTCTCTGAAGTATAGGTGGAGCAGGTGCTAATCCATCCTATGGATGAGCAGACTGAGGCTCTGAGGGTTCAGGGCCTGTCCAGGCTCCTGAGGCTGAACATGCAGTCCTGACCCAGCACACTCCCAGGAGCCAAGCGGGAGCCCCCAGGGATGGGGCTGCCTGGAGAGGATGCAGCTGGCAGTGGCAGGCTCTGGCTGGGGAAGGGAGGTGGCCACCCTGTGGTCGGGGTTCCCAGAGTGAGAGAAGCCAGGAAGAGCAAGAGGCGAGGGAAGGTGTAGGGAAGGCAGCCGGACCTGCCGGGGCTGCTCCATGGAAGGATCTGGCACAGCTGCACCTCCCCTCCCCCGGCCTCCCTGTCAGTGATGGCCTTGGCAGAGCAGGACACACACGCACCAACTTCCAGCCTGATGTTCTCAGCCTCCTGTCCGCTGGCTGACATTGGCTGCTCGGCCCAGGATGCCGCTGGGAAGCTGGAGAGGCCGGCTGGGTGCCAGACGGCTGGCTTGGCGGTGACCTAGAGAGCCAGGTGGTTGCGGAGGACATGGGCACTACCTAGAATACGAGGGCTGGTGGGGAAGGTTTGCAACCTTGGCCAGGACGGGGTCGGGGGGTGACGTGGAGCCCTTGGGGTTGATCACTGTTATCCACCAATATGCACTTTTTAAAGGTCCTGCTGTAGACAACCACGTTAAGGCCTGCACGGGCAGACACAGGAGCAGCACAGGACACGCTCCTGGCCCGCAAGGTGTGGAAACAAAAGCACATGGTACAGCGAGACAGCAGACATTCCAGGGCAATCTGTGCCGATGACAGGAGTGGTGGCCCTGCAAGTGCAAGAGAGGAGAGCAGCCCTGGTGGCTCACAGGACGTCCCTCGTGGCTGCTTGGAAGCAGGAGCCTTGAGAAAGCTCCAGAAGCTTCCCAAGGAGGACAGGGCTGACCTGGGGACAGAGGGTGAATGGCTGGCCGGACAGGCAGGGAAAGGCCAGGCATCTGGCAGTAAAACCCCGAAAGTTGCAGAATGAGGGCTTGATATGGAGGAACCTCCCTGTGAAGAGGAGAGACAGACAGACGGGCGGGAGGCAGGCTGGCAGGAGTGTCAGCACCCAGGTTCTGGGCCTCTTCCAGCCAGGGCTTCTCAAACAGAGGCAACGGCCCTTTCCTGAGCACTGACGTCACTCACGGGGCTGCACCTTTTTTTTTTTTTTTTTTTTTTTTGGACAGGCAGAGTTAGACAGTGAGAGAGAAAGGTCTTCCTTCCGTTGGTTCACCCCCCAAATGGCCACTACGGCCAGCGTGCTGCGCCGATCCAAAGCCAGGAGCCAGGTGCTTCTCCTGGTCTCCCATGGGGTGCAGGGCCCAAGCACTTGGGCCATCCTCCACTGCCTCCCGGGCCACAGCAGAGAGCTGGCCTGGAAGAGGGGCAACCGGGACAGAATCCGGTGCCCCGACCGGGACTAGAACCCGGGGTGCCAGCGCCGCAGGCGGAGGATTAGCCTAGTGAGCTGCGGTGCCGGCTGGGGCTGTGCCATTTTCAAAAGAACGGACGAGAAACGGGCAGCAGGTGGCTGTGCCCTGGGTCAGGAGTCTGTCTGTCTGCGTTGTGACATGAACTTTCTTTCATACCAGGGCAGGGAAGCTCTAAGAATCCCGCAAGCTCTCCTGGTCCCGAGACTACCTGGAGCAATACTGAGATTTCGAATTCTCCTTGAGACGAGATGGCGACTGGGGCATCCAGTTCCAGAAGCTGAGTGCGGGCTCCGTCAGCACGGGGCTTGGGGTCAACTGAGGTCTGTGGCATGTTGGGGGTCTTTCCACCCCTCTCCGCCCTGGCAGGGCCTCTGCCCTGGCTCTGGCCAGCCTTTGCACGCATGGTCTGGCGAGGCGGTGCCCTCCAGGCAGGGCGGACGGAGGGGGCATGAACACATCTCTTTGCCTCACTGGTGCCGCGCTCTCAGCGGCTGGACTGAGGGCCCTGTGTCCTGTGGAAAGCCCTCCATTCTCCGCAGAGCTGTGTTTTCCAGGATTCTGAGAATGGACCCCATTGTGACCATGTGGACAGTCCAGAGAGGCCAGATTCCTGCCCTGGGTGAACAAGCTGAATTCTTGGGGACAGAGGGGGTCTCGGGCCGCCCTCCTGGCTGTGTCCCAGAGAGGCCAAGCACAATGGCTGCGGTCACAGACTCCAGAATGCCCCTGGGCGTTTCGCTGGACTCTTGAACACCCCAGAGGGTCTCTGCAGCTGCTTCATCCACAGCAAAAAGACAAAGCACTGTGTCTGCCTGCCTGCCTGCTCCGGCTGATCCGGCTACTCTGGGCAGAGGCCCTTGGTGTGTCTCCCACGTGAGCACAGGCTCCACCTGTCCAGGTCTCAGAGCACAGAGCTAAGGGTGGGTGGGCTCCGCCTGTCCAGGTCTCAGAGCACAGAGCTAAGGGTGGGCGGGCTCCGGCCTGACGCAGGTGTCTGGTGCTCTGCTGCCTGCACCTTGTTGCCACAGGGGATGAGCAGAGGTCCCAGCTGAGTCGTGGGGGCTCCGTGGGGTTCATGAAAGCTCTGAGTGCCCCTGACCCACGGAAAGGACCCCCAGCCCAACAGCCGAGGTGCACAAGAGGGGCTAGATTTGAGTGGGGATGGTGGCTGGAGTAGGGGAGGTGCCCACTGGCCCACCCTCCTGGCTCGGACTGTGGGAGACCCGGCTCCTTTGCTTAGAATACCAGTGTAGGACC
Source organism: Oryctolagus cuniculus (assembly GCF_051225735.1). Taxonomy (NCBI): domain Eukaryota; kingdom Metazoa; phylum Chordata; class Mammalia; order Lagomorpha; family Leporidae; genus Oryctolagus; species Oryctolagus cuniculus. The sequence goes on along the minus strand of NC_142881.1, from coordinate 26,232,708 downwards.
AAGAAAACAAAGACGAGGTTCCCACCCATGTGATTCTCAGACATCCCACCCAGGCGCTGCTGACTGGCAAGGACTCTATGGGAGGGGAGGCGAGTGGAGGAGGGGCCGAGACAGAGCTGGTTTCCCAGAGGCAGAGCGAGGCTTGGGCCTGGAGCTCCTCCTCAGGCCACCTGCGACCCTGCTTCCCACCTTCCAGATTACTGCTGGCCCTGGGGCTCCTTGCGCTTCCGGGAGCTGCACGCCAGACCTGGAGAACCACGGCAGGACTGGCAGCAAAATGTGGTGACGAGGTTCTCAGACAGATGGGCAATGAGGGTCTTCCATGTGTGGAAGTCTTTTGTGTATCTCTAAGTCCATCTGTCCATCCACCCATTCTCCATCATCTATATATCCCCCATCACCCACCATCCATCACCCATCCATCACCCACCATCTATATTTATCATCTATTCATCCCTTCATCCACCTACCCATCCATCCACCATCATGCATCCTCTGTCTATTCAGCATCCATCCATCCGTCCATCCTGTCTGTCCACCCATTCTCCACCATCCATGTCTTTGCTGAGGGGCTGTGGTGGACCCAGTCTTGTGCCCAAGGCAGAAGGGTGCAAAAAGACACAGTGCTGCCCTCAGACAGCACACCCTGTAGTTGAGGAGATGAGACAAACAGCCAGGAAAAGAAACCACTCGAATCACTTGGTGATTAGGTGCTCCGACACGACACGTCATGGGACACAGCATGTAGAAAACCCAGGACAGGGAAATCGAGGTCAGGAGAGGCTGCCTGTGAAAGGGAGGCACAGGAGGAGGAGGAAGACTCAGGATGAAGGCAGGGAGGAGGACTGAGGTGGGAGGGGGTGTGCCCTAGGGGAGCAGAGGCTCAGATTTCAGAAGGAACCCTGGTGGTGCTGCAGCGGCAGAATCCCCCTGGAAAGTGGGGGCCTGGTTTCCCCGGACTTGCTGCAGGGGAGACCAGTGTCAGAGGTGAGGCCACCCACACAGGGTGCGTGTGGACAGATACCCTGGCCCCACTGCTGAGCACACGCCTCTGTGCCGCTCCTTGGCTGCGCCCCCTCACTCCCAAGCCCTGGCCTAATTTTAAGCTGGGGCTGGGAAGTAGGAGGCTGGGCCAAGGGCTCCCAGCTTCCCACAGAGGCCCAGGAGCCTGTCCAAGGCCCAGCTGTGCTTGTTCCTGCCTCGCCTCCATGGGAAGGGGGACTTGGAGCAGGGTGTGGGGGCCCAAACTTCTCCCAGGCACCAAGGCCACCCACACCGCCTGGACTGTCGTGGACTCCACATCACAAATGCACAAGCATGCAGCACCCAGACGTGCCAGGCCCTGGGATGTCAGGAAGGTGCCTTAGCCCCATCTTACAGACAAGCTCAGACAGGGGAAGTGCCTTCCCCGAAGTCACACAGCTGGGAGGGGAGGCTAGACTGGGGATGAGAGACAAGTGTGCTTACTGCAGGCCCCTCTCCCTCTCTGTCGTGTTTCAGAGCCCTCGAGGCCCACCTAGGGGCCTCCTCCAGAAAACGCAGGGATTGTGGCCCCCAACACTCGGTGACACCCTAACTGCACCTGCCTGGTAGAATTCACTGGGATGGCGGAAGTGGCCTCTCTCTCTACTGCCCAGGATGGTGGGCACTAGACCACTGTAGCTCTCAGGCGCTCCAAATGTGACTACTGTGACTCCAAAGTAGAATTTTATCTTTTTTTTTTTTTTTAAATGTTTCTTTATTTTCATCTACTTAAAAGGGAGAGAGAGAAGAGATACCTTCCTACCATTGCTTCACTCCCAAAACACCTGCAATAGCCAGGCCTGGGCCAGGCTGAAGGTAGGAGCCCAGAACTCCATCTGGGCCTCTCACGTGGGTGTCAGGGGCTGAGGAACTTGGGCCTCCATTAGTTGCCTCCCAGGAGCATCAGCAGGGAAGTGGAATAGCCAGGACTCACAGCATCCCACACAGCAGCTTAACCCTCTGTGCCGCAACAGCTGCCTTTGAGGTAGAATTTTAAATTGGCTTTAATCAAGATTTACACGTAAAGGTCTGGGGCCAGTGCTGTGGTACCAGCGCTAAGAGCCACCTGCAGTGCTGACATCCCGTATCAGAGCACAGGTTCGAGCCCTGGCTGCCCCGCTTCTGATCCAGCTCCCTGCTGACACACCTGGGAAGGCAGTGGAGGATGGCCCAAGTCCTTGGGCCCCTGCACCCATGTGGGAGACCTGGATGGAGTTCCAGGATCCTGGCTTTCCCTTGGCCCAGCCCTGACCATTGTGGCCATTTGAGGAGTGAATCAGCAAATGGAAGATTGCTCTCTCTCTCTCTTCCCTTCAAACAAACAGACTCAAAGCTTAAATAGCCACAATAGCTTGTGGCCACCTTATTGGACAACACTGTCTAGAACAGTGGCCAGACTCTGACATTCCATGGCGAGAAGTTCATTCAGCTCAGATGGGGAGTGTGTGTGTAGCCGCTTGGGTTCCAACTTCAGCTCTGCCAGGCAGATCACCCATGGTGTGCACCTCCACTTATAAAGTGAAGAGGCGGCACAGCACCCCCCCACACACACCTGGGCTGCAGGGCTGATGCAAGCTACCACACACAACGTACCATGCACAACACACCTGCACCTCTGCCTTCACCCACCAGCCACAGAGCTATGCTGCAGGCCAACCCTGGACTCTCTAGAGCAAGTCCCAAAGGTGACAGAACCAACCAGGGCAATTGGCCAGGGCCAGAGGAGGGCACTGAGGGTAGAGACCAGAAAGGTGGGTGAGGCGGGGGCTGACTAGGGGGTGGTGCAGGATGTGAGTAGCTGGGCTGGAGGCCTCAGTGGGGGTGGCTGGGGCTCAAGGTCAAAAGAGACCCAGGCTCCTGGGGCACAGCCACCTTCTGAGACCACAGGCTGGGTGGGGGTCCAGCCCTATGGGAACCACTGTTCCTTCTCCTTCACCTACCCCAGGCTGCCAGGCCTCCCGGGGCCCCCGGCTGATCCCAGGCAGCAGGAGTGACAGCCAAGCCTGGCCCCTCTGCCGTTCCAAGAAGCTGACTTAATGAGGCTACTCCACAAAGGGGCAAGCGGCCGCCACACTCCGCACAGCGAGCACTCAACATGCAGGACAAAGGGGCTCTCAGCCAGCGGCTTGTGTCCAGGCAACTTGGGGTGCTCCTGTGCCAGCCCGATGCCTGCCAGCTGCTGCCTCCCGAGCAGAGCGACGAGGCCGTCCACTGAGGGGCCTGAAAGAGCCCAACCCGGGGCCAGCCCTGCAAGGGTCCCACAGCTGCGATCCAGGCCTGGCTCCGTGTGAACAGGTAGCACGGCCAGGGCAATGGCAGCTCTCTCTGTGCCTCAGTTTCCCTGACTAAAAACCCAGACCCTGCTGTGCCTTCCTGCCACACCTTCCTGCATCTGCGTCAGCCCCGTGCAGTCGCTGCACACCATGACACCTGCTGTGGGTCCTGGTGGCCAGCTCGGCTGCCGCCTCTACCTCCACCCTCCATGGTGCGATGGCTGCTGGGCTGCTGGGGCCTGGGAGCAGCCTGAGCCCTTGGATCTCAGAGCATGGCGGGAAATGCGGAGTGGGGAGCGGAAGAAGGGAGAAGGCAGGGGCCCAGGCCCTGATGGAGGCACCACCGAGCAGCCCTTCCCACCCTGAGTGAATCCTTCTTTCCCAAAGGTGGGGGACAAATAACACTATTACTGCTGCTGCTGCTGTTATGAATAACAGCTCTGCATTTGTCAAGCATTGACATTATGCCAAGCACCAAAGGGTGCAGCTCATGTGGTTCTCACAACACGCTTACGTGGTCAGTTCCCTCAGTAGGGTCCGGTGCTGTGGTGTAATGGGTGAAGCCACCGCCCGCAGTGCTGGCATTCCCATATGGGCGCTGGTTCGAGTCCCAGCTGCTCCACCTCTGATCCAGCTCTCTGCTATGGCCTGGGAAGGCAGTAGAGATGGCCCAAGTCCTTGAGTTCCTGCATGGGAGACCTGGAAAAAGCTCCTGGCTTCTGGCTTCAGACTGGCCCAGCTCCAGCCATTGCAGCTATCTGGGGGGTGAACCAGCAGATGGAAGACCTCTCTCTTTCTCTCTGCCTCTGCCTCTTTAACTTTGCCTTTCAGATAAATTTTTAAAAATTTGCTCATTAACTCCTAGGCCATTTGCTCATTAACTCATAGGCCATAATTTGAGAGGCTTGAGAGACTGACAGGTGGAACCAAATGGAGAGCTCCCATTCACTAGTTCACTCCACAAATGCCTGCAGTGGCTCCTGGCTGGAGCTGAAGCCAGGAGCAGGGAACTCAATCCAGGGGCCAGCACTGTGGCATAGCTGGTCCTGTGGCATAGCAGGTAAAGCCACTGCCTGCAGTGCCAGAATCCCATATGGGTGCCGATTCAAGTCCCAGCTGCTCCTCTTTCTATTCAGCTCTCTGCTGTGGCCTGGGAAAGCAGTAGAAGATGGCCCGGGTCCTTGGGCCCCTGCATCCGTGTGGGAGACCGGAAGAAATTCCTGGCTCCTGGCTTCAGATAGGCCCAACTCTGGCGGTAGCAGCCAACTGGGGAGTGAACCAGTGGGTGGAAGACCTCTCTCTCTCCTTCTGCCTCTCTGTAACTCTGCCTTTCAAATAAATAAATATTTTAAAAAAATAAACTCAATCCAGGTCTCCCACTTGGGTGGCAGGGACCCAATTACTCGAGTCACCACTGCTGCTGCCTGGAGTGCACGTGACTCGGGAGCCAGGGGCTCTGGTGCGAGATGGAACCACCCTGACTGGCTACTAACTGCTAGGCCAAATGCCTGCCCTTATTGTCCCTACTGTCAGAGTAGACATGGAGGACCAGAGAGAGCATGTACTTTCCCAGAGTAACACAGCATGAGTGATGGAGACGGGATTCGGGGACACGCTGCCCCCATCAGATGCTCAGACCCTGACCACCTGCTGTCCACTCTCCACTTTGTGAACAGTAAGGACACAGGGAAAACGCAGACAGAGAAGCCAATTAGGAGGCAGCAGGGAAGAGAAAGGTCAGACTCAGGACTGGAAGTACCAAGACACCATCAAGTTGCAGCTAGGTCCCTAAGGAGCTCACAAAGCCAGGCCTGGAGTGAGGATGGCCAGCCCCGGGGCCAGCCATCAGGAAGAGGAAGCCTGGCAGGTGGCCCTCAGCACAGTGCTGGTGACCGCGGGCCCGGGAGCTGCACAGGTGTTTCTGATGCCAACGGCATGCCTTTTCCAGCGTGGCCACGCTAACCCGTCTCCTGGCCTGCTCTGTGCTAGTTCTACTACAGGAGCGGCCACTCAGCACACGGCTGGGTCCGTAGCGCGAGGAGAGCCTGTTTTCATGCAGGGCAGGCTGTAGTCTCCAGAGAGGCTGCTGGTTCTGGGGTTGGTAACCCAAGGTCCCTGCTGTCCTGGGACCCGCCTCCCCTCGACGCCCCGCCCCGCCCCATGCACCTGCTGACAACAGCCAACAGCACACCTGGCCCTAGCATGGCGCTCTCTTCCCTTCCCGAGCAGTGCTGTTACTCCCGCGCCCTTGCTTGTCTGCTTCCTCCCCTGGACCGCAGGCTCCACAGGGGCAGGAGCTGCAGGCGTCTGGTGGTGCCTGGTACAGGGCTGGGCACAATCTTTGCTGAATGAATACACGGATGCCTGACCATGGACAGTCAGGCTCAGGGCTGCCGGATGGCACAGGGGGCTGGCCACACGCCCTGGCATCACTCAGTCACTGCCTGGCAGAAGCCTATGCCCCTCCCCTGTCCCCGTGAGCCCAGTGGAGGTGCCACTTGCCCTAGGAGGCCCTCCCTGGTGGTTATAAACAGGACCTGTGTGACGACCTCACACTCAGTGATGGTCTCTGGCACCTTGGTCAGTGCAGTTTTGTGGAAGGACACAGGGAGCTGGCCTCCTCCATGCAGGCCATCCTGATACCTTCAGCTGGCCCCAACCTCGGGCCTTGGGCGGCAGTCAGATCTGTCTCCACAGGGATAACAGCCCCCTGCTGGCGGTGGCCAGCCTCTGGCCACTCCATTCCATCAAGCCAAGAAGCCAATAAGCACGTGCTGAGCACCTGCCAGGCGCCAGGCCTGGGGTTACAGTTTTGAGTAAAACCCTGGGAGGCCGAGGGCAAAACAACCAAACCAGCCCAGAGCTGTGAAGGAGAAGGCAGGGTGAGAGGCAGAGAGCGCAGGGAGGTGAGGCGCCTGGGGGCAGGGCAGGGGCTGCAAGGCTGGGCACTGAGGCCTGGGAAGTGGCCAGAAGTCACGGGAGGCAGGCGCAAGTCGGAGGTGTTGAACTCACGGCAGTTCCTGGGGCGCTCCTGGGCTAGTTTGGAGGTGGCTGTGGGGAGGGCAGAGTAGGGCACCGGCGCCCCGGCTCCCCTGGCCCTGGTGCTGGTCCCTGCTAGATCAGGCTGTGGAGGCCCCCCCCCCTGGCCTGCCCAGCGTCCCGCCCTCACAGGAGCCTGCTGCTGTCACCCCCCCCCCCCCCAGAGAAATCGAGTGCCCATCTGCTCCTGAGATGCGCTTCCAGGGGATTCCCGAGAAAACCCCACCTCTCCTGGCATCACGTCCCTGTCCTGGTCGGGGTGTCCTCTGCCTGTCCACTGAGACCCTTGGAGCCGCCAGGACCCAGCAGTGCTCAGCACAACAGGGATGGATCTGGGGCCATGCGCATCCTCCCTGCTTGGGCTCCCGACAGGGCTGCCCCAAGGTGAGACACGTGCATGGGGGCCTCTCCCATCCAGACGGGCGGCAGGCGGAGGTGCTCCCGGCTCTGAGCCATCAGTTCTCTGGCTTGCAGGAGAGCCTGCCCCCGTCTGCCTCCATCAGCCCTGGCCCCAGCACAGCCCTGCTGCCTGGCCTTCTGGACAGGGCAACTGGCCCCTCCTCCCCGGCCACCAGCCAGGCTCCTCCTGCAGTCTCCTTTAGCGTGTGATGTGGGCCTCCAGCCACCAGCACTGGGGATGCACGAAGACTGGGGGACGCTCTAGCAATGCACTGGGGGAAGTTCCGAGAGCCACAAAGAGCACTGGGCTTTCGGCCTAAGAACCTAGTGCTGGTCTTGTGGTACAGTGGGCTAAGCCACTGTTTGCAATGACACTGGCATCCCATATCCCAGCATTCCACACTGGAGTGCCAGTTTGAGTCTCGGCTTCTCTGCTTCCAATCCAGCTCCCTGCTAATGAGCCTAGGAGCTGGCGCCGTGGCTCCCTTGGTTAATCTTCCACCTGTAGTGCCAGCATCCCATATGGGTGCCGGGTTCTAGTCCCGGTTGCTCCTCTTCCAGGCCAGCTCTCTGCTGTGGCCCAGGAAGGCAGTGGAGGATGGCCCAAGTGCTTGGGCCCCTGCACCCGCATGGGAGACCAGGAAGAAGCACCTGGCTCCTGGCTTTGGATCGGCACAGCGCCGGCTTTAGCAGCCATTTGGGGAGTGAACCAATGGAAGGAAAACCTTTCTCTCTGTCTATCTTATACTGACTATAACTCTACCTGTCAAATAAAAAAAAAAATTTTAAAAATGAGCCTAGGAGAGCAGCTGCAGCTGAGTGATGTGTGGGGAACTCTGGGCTCTGAAGGCTGGGGCTGGGGAACACCCCACCATCACCCCCAGGTCCCGCCTCTGAGAGCGGCCAGGATGGGAGGAGAGGCTGCTTCACGGTGCCCTGTGCAGCTGTAAGCTGGGCAGTGCTTGTGGGTGTGGGCGTGGCTAACCAGGCCTTCACGAATTCTGTGTGTCCTGGAGGGACCCAGCTTGCACACTGGACTGCCAGGTACTAGGCCACATACTGGCTTTGCAAGTTGGTGATTTCTCTGTGCCTCAGTGGCTTCAACTGTGCACTGGGGGTAGGTGACCATACGTGTTGGATGCCAACTAATATATATAGCATTCCTCCCCAGTGAGCATTCAGGAAACAAACTCTCTGTAGCTTTCCACGCCTCCCAAGAACCCATGTCACCCCTCCTACTGTCCCTGTTCTGTTCCTGGGGGAACACAGGCCATTTGCCTCTCTTCCCCAAACCCCGGCTGCTTTAGCCATCTGCCAGCCCAAGGGGTGTGCAGTCCCGGCCTGGGGTGTGCAGTCCCGCAGGAAGCCGGGCAGGTGCTGAGCTGTGGAACGGCCCACGACTGACAAGTCCCTGGGAAGGGCGGTGGCGGGCTATGGGCCTACGTGTGGGGAAGGAGTGCTGAGTGGAGGTTGGGGTAAGAGGTCGCCCCCTGTGACCCACAGCTGGCCTGTAACTCCAGGGCCACCTGTCTCCCAACTGCCAAGCTCCTTCTGGGGAGCATCCCCAGCAAGAGGGGAAAATGACAGCAAAAAGCCCCAGGGCCAGCCGGCTGCTCCCTGCTCCCTGCTCTCTGGCCAACAGCAGGGCTCAGGTACACCTGTAACTCACGCTGGGGGAAGCTGGTGTCTGTGGCTCGGCCCCCTGTGCTGCTGCCTGTGGCTGTCCAAGAAGCCTGGGGCGGTAACTGCTCCTTGCTGCAGACCTTGGGAGCCGACTTCCTGTGGCTAGGGAGGAAGTTCAAGGTAAGCACCCCACTAGGCCCCTGGAGCCAACAGGTGCAGAAGAAATAGGTACCATCCCCCTCAGCCAGGCCATCTGTGGACCACACCCCAGGACAGGAGCACTTTGGGCACAGACAAGAGCAGCGGCCAGAGCTCCCAGAGGGCCTAGAGAGCAGAGCAGCACTGGGGTGGGGCAGGAACTGAGTCTCTGGAAGCAGAGATGCTAACAGGGCACGGTGGAGCGGGAAGCCCCTCTGGGATCCCCAGGGGCTACAGCCATGTTCTAGAATTGGACTGTGAGGTGCTAACCGTGGCTGTATCAGTTTAGAACAGGCAGCCTTTATAGTATACAAATGGGCTGCAGCAGGCCGTATCAGAGCCCCTAAGCAGTGGGCCAGGCTTTGGCCACACCTGCCCCTCACATCAGTGCCTCTTGGTGGGGTATGGCCACCGGCAAGCCCGTCTGGGTCACAGTCCACAGGTGACAAATGGGCCATGCCGCTCCCTCTGTGGTTCAGGGAGACGGGGCCAGCTTCTCTGGGTGCTTCTGAAACCAGCCTTCCTGCTGGGCCCTGTGCCTCCTGGGAAGGGCTGCCCTGCCACCCCGGGGGGTACCCTGAGTCTGCTAACTTCTCAGGGAAAGGGAAATGGCAAGGTCAGAGAGACCCCTAACGTGGCAAACGCCCTCCGCCGTGCCTTCACCAGGGACGTGCCAACCAGGAGGTCCTGATCCAATAGCCCTGACCTTCTGGGCATGGTGGGTCCCCTGGGCAAGGGTCAAGGGCATCTCTCTGCAGCATGCCCCTGCATGGTCAGTGGCGGGGAGGCAGGGGGTGCACCTGGAGTTTTAAAAGTTTAGCTTCCAACAGTTAGTGGCAGAGAGGTGGTAACTTAACCAGTCTGAGCCCAGGGTTCTTCATCAGCAGAAAGGCTCAGGAACCGCCCAGCAGTGTGCTGATGGTTATACAGTATAAGCTACACTCAAGGCTCCAGCCCCGCAGCCAGTCTGCTGGCTCTGGCCAACGAGCGGGCAGGTGTAATATCCAATGTTGCCACAAGGTGGGGCCAGAGGTGCACAGAGCCCATGGACTGAGTGACTCGAAGGGATACCAAGTCCCAGTGCCTATAAGTCCAACATGTTACAGGGCTTGTGAAGGGTAAGGGGTCCCCCGATCTCCAGACTGCCTGTCCCTTCCTCACTAGACCGTGTCTATGAATGACCCTCACTGTCACAGCTGTCAGCCCCACCCTAGACCCTCATTCTTGCCTACTTGCACCACAGCAATAGCCAATGGGTCCTGGTAGGACCATAGCCAGGAGGGGATCTGAAGGCCTCTGAGGTCTGCCCCCTGCCCCGATGCTCAAGTGTATCAATGGCTCGTGACTGCTCAGCCCATCTTCCCTGGGGACACCCTTCCGCCCATGCTCTCCCGGGAGACAGAATCATGCAGCATCATGAAACTGCTGCCACCTCCGACTCCGGCCTGCACTCCTCCCCTACCACTGCCCCGGGGCAGCCAGCTCTTGCCTCCACTTTGGCTCAGATGCCATCTCTTTAGGGAAGGCTGCCTGGATTGCTGACCAGGCTGGTCCTTGGCTGCTGACGGCTCGGCACCTACAGTTGCTTGTTCCACTTCTGCCTCTGTTGACTGGGCAGCTGTTGTGAGCCCCATTGTACAGACAAGAAAACTAAGGTTTGGGGAGTTTGCAACAGTTGCCAGGCCTCAGGGCAAGTGGGCGAGGAGCCAGGGCTCCCATCAGTCCCTGTGACTCTTCTTTGCTCCTTGCAGAGCCAGTGGGGCCCCTGCTGGTGCTGCACTGCCCTCACACCAGCGTCCCCCCCAAGCAGGCACTGAGGTGAGCCCTGTACACCACTGTGGTCCCTGCGCCTCCCACCTGCATGCCAGGAGAGGGAGCCTGGTCTGGGAGGCTGAAGGCCCTGGCTGTAGGCTCAGCTCCTCCTGGGGCTTCCCCGGGCAGGTTACAGAGAGCAGTCATGATGAGGTAGGGGACGCTGAAGCCCACGAGGACCACAGCACAGCAACCAAGCAGGCCTGGGGCTCTGAGCAGGGCTCCTCTCTCCAGCTGCAGCCTCCAGAGGGCGCTGTGGGCCTTGGGAGTGAGAGGTGGGCAGGTAAGGGCCTGCTGGGCACCTGCACACCAGGACCATCCCCCCTGGGGCTCACGTCTTGGGGAAACACAAAGAACACAAGCCTGAGAAAATAATGAGGACCCTGTAGCCCCCACACATACCAGGATCTCCTCCCCTGCCAGCTCCCTCCCATGTCTGCTTGGGACACTGAAAATTCTGGGCACAAAAGAGAACCATCCTTTTCCCCAGACATGGCCCTCAGTGCCCTCTGCCCTGAGCCAACACAGGCGAGTTTGAATCCAGGTCCCGCCAGCCTGCCCACCCAGCGTGACGGCCAGGCTTGTGGAAGTCCCTTTCAAGTGGTGTGGACACTGCCTCCTGCCCACCTGGGTTGAAGGTGGCCTGGTGGGTGGGCAGGGGTGCTTACATAAAGCGCCTCACTCCCGCCTCCCCCAGCCCAGTCTCCCAGGGGACCTGCAGCCCCTGGCTCCTGCTGGCTCTCACCACCAGCATAAAGGGGCTCCTTGTGCAGTGGCTGGTGGCGGGGTGCTGCAGGGACAGCGTGGCTCGGGTCCCTGGCCAGAGAGGAGCTGAGCAGAACTCTGCCCAGCATGGGGTGGGCAGCTCTGTACCACAGCTCCCAACCCACGGTGCCTCGGGGAGGAACAGGAGATGAGGTGCCAGCAGGGCACTCGGGGACAGAGGGGTCCGCAGCAGCCCTGGTGAGGACCCCCGAATGGAGAGGGGCTCGGTGAGACTCAGCCCAGCCCCCACCCACAGTTCCATCCACCTCAGTCATTAACCTAGCTCCTCTCTCCCTCCCTCCCCTCCCCCTTTCATTTGAGAGGGGAAGAAAAAAATGAGAGAGAGACATAGAGACAGAACTCCAATGCACTGGCTCACCCCCATATGCCCATAATGGCTGGGACTGGGTCAGGCTGAAGCCAGGGGTCCGGAACCCAATCCAGGTCTCTCACATGGGTGGCAGGGACCCAAGTATTTAAGCCATTACTGCTGCCTCCCAGAGTATGCATTAGCAAGAAGTAGGGTTGGAAGTGGAGCCAGGACTTGAGCCCAGGCACTTTGATACAGGACTGCAGGTGTCCTGAGCCGCATCTCAACCACTACACCAAATGCCTGGCCCCACCCCTTTCCTGGGCAGTTCCTCTGCACCCAAGCCTGGGCTCTCGAGAGGGGATGACAAACGGGAAGTCCCACTCACGGAGCGTCTGTCTTGGGCGGCATTTGATATGCACAAGACCCTCACAACCGTCCCACAGAGCAGTACCAGGGGCAGGGCTGCCAGGCTCCACCTGTTTCCCAGACTCTGCTTCCCCAGGGGACAGGCAGCTATAGCCACCCCAGTTTGCCACCAAGTCCCGGGGGAAACAAAGGCTCCGGAACACTGGACAGGAGGGAGGGGAGAGAGCTTTCTTGAATCTGTATCCCCACCCCAGTCCCTAATTAGCTGCCTGCCTCCTGCCCCAGCCCTCCTTCCCGGGAAACCTCCTCAGTGACCTGGAAGTCAGCCCTCACCGCAGTCCCCAGTCCCCGCCTGATCCCCAAGCCCAGCACTCTAGCGGAGCCAGCTTCCTTGGAAGGTAGGTAGCACCCCTGCCCCCGCCATGTCCATGAACACTGCAGGTGGCAGGGGTGTAGGGGGCTGGGCCAGCGGCTTTCCCAGCCACACTCCGGGCCTCTGGGCCAGAAGGAAGCTGGGTTCTAGCAGGGCTACGGCAGGGACAGCTCCGTCACAGTAGAGGGTGGCTCTGTGGCCCTGGGGCTGAAGAGCAAAAACCAGTTTAGCAGGGCTCGCCTCTTCCCTTGCAATTTCAAGAATTTAACCAGGGACAGTCAGGGCCTTGAGCTGAGAGGGGGCAGCAGGGAGCAGGAGACCCTCTGGACTGTGGGCCACGTGTGCCCGCTGGGGACGTCCTGGCTGGGAGCTCCCAGGCTGGCAGTGGGCCTGCTAAGCAGGATACTGTGTGAGTGGCCAGAGGGAGGCAGAGCAGCTCAGCTGTGGCCTCAGTCTTCTCTGTAATAAGGGGGCGCCAGGGGCTTGGGCTGGGAGTGGAGGCTGACAGTGGTGAGGGAACCATGACGCCAACAGGAGACCAAGAAGGCAAACCCCTTCCTTCCCTTTTCTGCTCCCCCATCACAGGACACTGGCCTGTGTGCACACATCGCCCCCGCCCCCCACTGGGACACTCACTGCATGCACGTGCCCGTCCTGTACTCATATGGACACACACCGGCACACACTCCTAGCCAGCTGCTGGCGTCCCCAGAACATGTGGCTACAGACGGGCTGTCTGTGTCCTCACCCCGAATTCATAATGAAATCCCAATGGCCAAAGGGAAGGGCTCGGCAGGCGGGGCCTTCGGGAGGTGATCAGGCCAGGAGAGCGGCCTCCCAGGACTGGCATCGGTGCCGGCAGAGGACACCCCAGAGAGCTTGTGTCCCCTTCCAGCGGGTGAGGACCCAGGGACCAGGAAGGGGGCCCTGGCCAGACACTGAACCTGCTGGTGCCTGAACCAGGACTTCCCAGGCTCCAGAGCCGTGAGCACCAGAAGCCACCCAGTCTGTGGCACTCTGTGTGGCAGCCTGACTACACACCATCCTCACGAGGGAAACAAACGTCGGAGGCGCCAAGGTGGGTCTCCCCCTGCCCCAGCTCCGGCTCAGGGCTGGGGCTCCAGGTGTGCGTCTGGGGCCGCCTGCCCAGCTTCAGGTCCTGGCCCTGCCTCTTGCCGGCTGGGTGGCCTTAGGTGAGCCTGGCTGACGTCACGTCACTGTCAGAGCTGCCAGCTAGGTCTACTGTGAAGGTGGAGTGGCGTCAACCATTCCTTCATCCATTCCGTGATACTCCTGAGCACCCGCTCTGGGCCAGGTTCTGTTCTGGGTGCTGGGGATCCAGCCAGGAGCAGGACAGGTCCATGTTCCTGCCCCTCCCTTCCAGGGCGGGGCGCTGTGTTGACCACGACCAGAGAAGACGTCCGCCTGCTCTGGCTACTGCGGCAAAACCCCTCGCACCGGAGAGCATGCTGACAGCAGCAACGAAAGGCACTGTTCAGGGTCCTGGGGCAGGAAAGTCCGAGGACAAGGCACCGGTGGCTCTGGGGTCTGGCGAGAGACCCTTGCTCCGTGGCGGTGCCTTCTAGTGTGTCCTCACGTTGGGGAGGGGGCCGGGGCAGGCGCAGCCCATGTACAAGGCACTAATCCCAGCTGTGACGCAATCACCCCCAGAGGCCCTCACACTGGGCACTGGGTTCCAGCACGTGCAGGGCAGCACTCAGGCGCGGCGGGTGAGTAAGTGGGTCACAAGCCAGTCGGCGCAAGGGACGTGTAAGAAAGAGGGAGCTGGGAGGGGCAGGCAGGGCCTGAGGCACTTAAAACAGGGCAGGCAGGGCTGGCCTCACTGGGAGGCACTTGAGTGTGTGTGAGGGGTGGAGGTGGGGGTAGGGGGTGCAGCAGCTGGATCAGAGTGGCGAGGGTCCAGCCTTGCCTCCCAGGAACATGCAGCCACCAGAGGCTTTGGGGGGAGCCGGTGACACGGTTGTGCCTATTTTAAATGCCACTGAAACAGAGCACGGGGACACGTGGCCGAGGCAGGGGGCGTGGGGATATGTGGGCTGTGTTCTGAAGGCAGTGCCCACAGGTTTGCTGGCGAGTTGGATGGAGGGGTGTGAAGTGAAGAAATAAACCCAGAACAATGCTGGGGTTTGTGGGGTCCAGGGGCTGAGCCAGAGGCCCTGAGAACTTCACACACCAAGGGCAGGTCATGGAAAAGTGGGATTAACAGACAGCACACAGGGGCTGCTGCTGTGGCACCATGGGTTTAGTCACCGCTGGGGACGCCCACGTCCCATTTTCGGCGTGCTGGTGGGGGTTCCAGCCACTGTGCTCTGGTCCCACTAATGTATCTTTGAGGCCGCAGAGGATGGTCCAAGCACTTGGGTTCCTGCTACCAACATGGGAGACCCGGATGAGGTTCCTGGTCCCTGGCTCTGGCCTGGCCCAGACCTGGCTGTTGTGGGCATTTGGGAATGAATCAGTTGATGGAAAATCTCTCTCACTCTCTGTCTCTGTCATTCTGCTGTTGAAATAAATCTTTTAAAAAAATAACATTTCCCACAAGCTTCCTCAAGTCCCCAGTGCACATCAGCCAGCATTAGGAGGAACAGGAGGGGAGGCGAGGTCCCCAGAGCAACCTTCATGGGTGAGGGGATGTATGAAAAGGCAAAGCCATCAGGGCTGCTGGAAGGTGACCATGCGGAGCACCGTTCCGGGCGGGGCTGCTGGTTTTGAAGAGCAGCCGCTGGTCTCCAGGGATGGCCCACGGAAGCCAGTGCAGCCTGGGATCAAAGGCGAGGGGCTGGGCCTGCCGCGCCCTCCCCCAGCAAGTCTGGGCTGTGGTGGGCCTGGTAGGTTCCCTGGCCCAGCCCCCCGGGAATTCCCAAGGCCCCTGTAGCAGTGCACTTGAAAGAGACTGGGGTTATCTACAAAATTCCAATTAAATCCACAGGCTTTGATAATTTGATAAGCCACACCACAGTCGCCCCAGAGTCCAAATGCGCTGTCACTTGATTCCGTGTTTACGTCTCAGGGTGGGGGTGGGGTGGGAACACGGTGGGCTGCGAAGGTGCAAGCAACCCTGGGGGGCGCGGACAGGGTCTTCCGTGACCACTGCCCTCTGTCTGCAGCTCCTGGGGGAGGCTGAGCCGCAGAAGCCTCGGCCTACAGCTGACCCCACTTCCAGGGTCCCAGGGCCATGGGGCTGGAGGGGGTCCTGTCCTCAGACCTCTCTCCTGCCAGAGCAGTGGCCAACTGGTGAGATAGGGGCAGCGAACAGGCTGTGCTCTGCAAGGGTGGAGCCGCCCTGAGCCACCCTCCAGCCTGTTCCCCAGCCTCCAGCAAACAGAGGTGAGGGCTGACTGTGCCCTGGCCCCTCCCCCACCCCAGCCTGGTGAGCTCCCTAAACCCTGTGAGCTCAGGAGTGTCTTGCTGTAGGGATGCGAAAACAGGGGCAGAGGGGCTGAGCACAGGGCCAGAGATCAGATCCTTAAGTGACAGGGCCTGACCCCAGAGCCTGGCCCTGCAAAGCCACGTCCACTGCCTCGCCAACACACACGCGTCTCCTGGAGCCACCATTCCTCCCTGGCTTTGCAGAGATGGGCAAGAGGTTAACCTGCTGCTGTTAGTGTGCAGGTGGGCAGATGTATGTAGCTGAGCGGCAGAGAGCAGGTTGGGGGGGTTAGAGAACAAAGGGGGGACTGGCTGCTCCTCTGACCATTAAGGACCCCTTTCCCCACCTGTAGGGCACATGGGAGATTCCAACACCTGCCTGCCCAGGGAGCAGTGACACCTCGACACCTCTCTGCCCTTACGGAAACAGAAAGGGAGGCTGGGGGAGGATGTCGCAGCCGGAGCCTGGCAGGTGTGGGTCCAGGGCGGCACCTGCCAGTCCCCAGAGCCTTCCTGTGCCCAGGGAAGAAGGGGAGGGCACACAGAGAGGGAACGACAGAAGAGACACTGAGTCCCCGACCATGAGGCAGGCAGCAGGAAGGGAGAGAGTCTGGGCTTCTGTTTGGAACCTGGCAGTTCTGGGCTCAGGTTCCTGCTCCAGCTGCGAGCCTGCCTGTTTCCTTATCTGTAATGTGGGGATGAGAATGCTTCACCCTGGGTGCAAACCTCTCTGGGTGCCTGCCCTAGTCTTCTGATAACTCTCTGTGGGGTGGGGGTGGGGGTGGGGCAGCAAGAGCAGGGACGGCTCACTGTTCCCCCTTGCAGAAGAGAAAGGGCCTGGAGGCCGTGCAGCCAGCAGGCAGCAGAGCTGGGGCTGTGGACCTCGGACCTCCGACCTCGCACTCTGCGCCCTGTACTTGCACCCTTTCCACTCTGGGAACCAGGTTGCTAAGGCGTTTCTCATGGGTGGTGGCATTTGCTCTTTTTTTGAAGCCTGGAATAGAGCGGCCAGCAAGAGAGGGCTTTGGCCAGGCTGGGTGAGATTCTGAGCTGGGTATTGCCTAGGCCACGTCAGGGTCTGAGTCTTTCATTGTGGGTGCAAAGAGAAACAGTAGGCAGGGCTGCCATGTATGAGGGTGCAGGTTGTGCAGGGTGAATGGTGCCCCTGGAGCCATGCAATTCCTATCCTTGTCTTCATCAGCAGGTGGCTCCCTGCCTCCCCCAACCCCGCCCCTGTCCCAGACAGTCCCTGTGTCCTGATCCTTCCTTCCCCCCTGCAGGACACGGGGCAGCAGCGGCCTCTCTCCCACCCACCCTTGTACTTTAAGACTTCAGAGGAGCAGACAGAGTGAGGAGATCAGTTAGCATCACATTCAGTCCCCTCCCCAGCCTCTCTCCCACCCAGCACCCTCCCTGGCTGCCTTCTCCTGCCCGCCTGAGTGAGGGAGGACGGCCGGCAGGGTAGACTCCATGTGGTCGTGGGTGATGAACGTCCTGACTCCAGGAAGGACAAAAAGCCGCCCAGCTTCCGGTTTCTGCGGTTAAACCCACCGGGTGAAGTTCGGGTCATTTTTGGGAATGATCACAAAGTCTGTCGCAGCAGCCCAGGTCTGCAGAGGGCTCCAGGGTGACAGCTCAGCCCGGGAGCCCACACCGGCATACACGGCGCTTGGCTCGGAACTCCACCATGGACACGAGAGGGCAGGGGCTGAGGAACGGGTGCCCATTACCCTCCTGTCCGCTCCTCTGCTCCCTCTAACCCCTGTGAGCTGGAAAGTTTGCAGAAAACCCTCCTCCCAAAGGTAAAGACGCCCTCACTTGCCAGTGCTGGGGTACAGGGGAGTGAGCAGCCTGGGGGACAACCGTCTTGGGTTCACCGGCCAATTGTCCCGGGCCTGGCCGACCTGGACGGGCCTGCCTACGTCCCCTTGGCCTCAGGCCACACCTCCCAGGAATACAGTGCAGGCCTGAGCTGCCACTTACTCTTTTGGGGGGTTGACGTCCTCAGGTCGGGCCTCAAAGAACCGAAAGACCTCATCACACTGTGAAATGTGGGGAGGCAGCCGGACCAGGGCCTGTGGAGAGACAGGAAGCAAGGGCATTAGGTGTGACGAGGCTGGGGACAGGAAGACCGAGAGGGGCGGGTCAGACTGATGGCGATGGGAAGGCTCCAGGACTGAGTCACGGAAGATGTAGCCACGAAGCCACTTGCTCAGCCGGTAGACAACGAACCAGCGACTCAGCGACCGGCCAACGGCTGCAGCTGCTTTCCTCCCTCTGCCACCCAGCTAGGCATCTCGACTAACCAGCCAGACACTTAACAAATGCGCAAGATGACTGAAAAGAAATAACCAGTTGGCCAACTAAACAATGAGTCAACCCAGAAAACACAATGGCTGCGGAAGCTGAGCTGGGCCCTCAGGAACTGGTCACTGTGCTGGCCCAAGATCCTTAGCGTAACAATGCTGGGCGCCGTCCTGCCAGCCTTGTCTCCCACTAGCCACTGTCCGGCCACGCCAGATGGTCCCCTTCCCTAGACCATGCAACTAATGACTGATCCATGGCATGTTGGAAGCCACCAACCAGGTGAACTGGGTGCTACAGGAGAGTGTGCTGGGACCCGGAAGGCTGTGGGGAGGGGGTTGGGCAATGGCTCTTCCAAGCTGAGTTCTGCAGGACATGCAAGGAAGGGCACAGGGATCCAGCGTGGTGGCTGCAGGTGCTGAGTGGACGCAGGTGTGGCCTAAGGACACAGAGCGAGGGGTGGGGCGCTGGAGCGGGAGGTGGCAGGCGCCTGGCTGGGCTGACGCCTGCAGGGAACAGGGTCAGCTGAAGGGCGTGGCAGGCTTCTTGAGAAGACAGGGCACCAGCCAGGCGAGAGGGGCAAGGCAGGTTTGGATAGCACTGGGCACCTTGGGGGTTATGACAGCCGAGGCGAGGGTGCGGGCCAGCTGGGAGTGGTTTTAGGGTCCCAGAATGTCACAGGTGCTGCTGCACACTGGCAGCTCCTTCCTGGGACCGCACAGAGCGGGGCCAGGAGCTGTAGGGTGAGGCCAGGTATAGCCTGCTTGTGGGGTCCAAAGAGTCATGGTGGGGAAGGGAGATTGGAGCAAGGGAAGATCCCTCAGTCCAGACAGACAGAGGGCACTGCCAAAGCAGGCCGGGGGCTGGGGACAAGCAAACTCAGTGCTGGGGCCAGGAGAAGAAAGAGCAAAACCCAGACCTGGGGGAGTGCACAAGCACAGCGGGTGAGGGCCTGCTGGCGGCTCTGGGCCCATCAGAAAGGACCCGGCACCGGGCTGGGCCTCTCCACGTCCCCTCTGCCGACGCTGGCTGCAACCCAGAGGCTCCCGCACCCAGCACGGCGGGTCCTCGGAGTGTGTCACTGGGAACCCTCATGACAAGCCTCAGGAGTGCAGGACCCCCGCGTCCCTGACAAGGAAACGGGGGCTCACAGAGGCCAGGGGCAGCCCCCAGGCACCAGGGAGGTGCAGACGGCCTTGGGAGAGCAGCTCTGCACAGCAGGCTGGGGGCTGTTCTGTTGCTTTTTGTGTCCCCAGGCCCTGGAATGCTGCTGGCCACGCAGCAGCGTGTTCACCCCACTGAGTGAGTGAACAAGGGTTCTGGTGGACGGTGGCCTGCTTCCCCGCAGCAGGGACCAGAGAGTGGGGCGAAGGCCAGCACAGCAGCCTTGGGCTGCACGGACAGAATTATGTGAATGAGGAAGAGGCAGGCCGGGGTGAATGCTCCTCTGAGCTGGTCACACAAGGCAGGATGGCATCAGGCACAAGGCATCCTACCAGGAGGGCCTGTCTCCACACCCAGGCAGGACGGGACACGACCAGACTGCAGCAGGCAGCTCTCTGCGCAACTCCCAGTGGTGTCTGCTAGGGCCCCCAGGCTTTGCACGCGTCTCTAAGCTGCCGCACCAGGAGCAGAGCAGCAGCCGGCAAACGGAAAAGGGGGAAATTAACATTGAGCTACTCCCACGCATCGGGCCCCGGTGACTTCTGCAATCATCTGACACATGCAAGGACTTTTCAGGGTGTGCTGGACACGGGCATGGGCCCTAGTGTCACCGCTACAGAAAGACCTTCTGTTCAGGCCACGGACCTCATGGCCTCAGGGCTGCTGTGGGCTGAGGTCATCAGTGGGAGGGGGCAAAGTTCCAGCCCCACGCTCAGGGGGCAGGGTGGGTGGAGCCTGTACCCCACGGCTTTCACTTGACACATGTGTTACCTGCTGATTTCTCCCCTGGGGAAGGAGTCAGGGAGGGACAGGCAGAGACAGATATGCATACAGACAGACAAATGGACAGGGGGGTGGGGGAGGGAGGGAGACAGGGGAAATCAGGCCAGTGCAGAGGAGGGCTGGGGCGGGGAGCAGGAGCAGGGAAACCATTGCCAGAGGCCCGGCTGCATGCACAGCCACTGGCTGGCGACCTCCCAGAGAGGGAGGGGTGGGGGCGGGGCAGCAGGGCACGCTCCCCCAGCTCTGCACGGCTGCCCTCCACAGGCACAGGCCCCTGCTGCCCCAGGGCCAGCGGCGAACAGAGGGGCCCTTGATGCCGACGGAGTGCAGCATTCCGGGCACAAGGACCGCGTGGGCTGTGAGGGCCCCAGACAAAGCAGCCTTTTGGTTCAACAGCCGCGGCATCTTTACTTACCAGGGAGCCTGCGGGCAGCCACGCTGAGGGCCCGTCCTGATTGCAGCTCCCATCAGCGCTGCTGCCAAGCCCAGGCCAAAACCACTTGGCAGGAGAGGCTGGCGCTGAGTCCCCGGGGCCTATGTGGCCAAGAAGGCCGAGCGGGAGAGCCCTGAACGCAGTCATTCGGGGAAGAACAGGGTGGTGGCAGACGCAGCACAGATATTTCCTGGGAGCCCCCCACCTGGCTCAAGTCTGCCACTAGACACGGACTAGGCGGGTCCCGTGCTAGGGAGGCCACGCAGACCTGGGGTTGCATCCCCGTGCCGGCCACTCATTTCCCGCCCTCTGGGAGATCAGTCCGAGGGGTTTCATAGGGCACCTGCCCACCGCTGGGAAGGTGAGGGAGGGGAATGAAGAACACAGGTTTGTCCTCCCAGTTCTGTCACTGTGGCTCCATAGGTGAAAGCCACTGTGCGCACTACAGACAGCACTGGAGTGCAAGGCAGCAGAGCCTGACTGGAGCCCCAGTTCTGCAGACACCTGCTGTGTCGCCTTGGGCAGCCCACATCACCTTTCTGCTGTCGCTTCTTCCAGGATGAAACAGACTAGTTCTCGAAGTCATCCAAAGGATGTCTCACAGGGCCAGAGCTGTGGCTCAATGGGCTAATGCCTTGGCCTGAAGCGCCAGCATCCCATATGGATGCTGGTTCAAGACCTGGCTGTTCCACTTCTAATCCAGCTCTCTGCTATGGCCTGGGAAAGCAGTAGAAGATGGCCCAAGTCCTTGGGCCCCTGCACCCATGTGGGAGACCCAGAAGAAGCTCCTGGTTCCTGGCTTCGGATAGATGCAGCTCTGGCTGTTGCGGCCAATTGGGGAATAAACCAGCAGGTGGAAGACCTCTCTCTCTCTTCCTCTCCTTTTCTCTCTGTGTAACTCCGACTTTCAAATAAGTAAATCTTTTTTTTTTTTTTTTTTTTTTTTTTTTTTTTTTTTTAAGGGATGTCTCATGGAATGAGCTCTATAGGCCCATGTCACCTGGTTCCTGGAGAGCCGCCCCCATCCTAGACAAGGCCCCTGAGCTGTACCACGGGAACTCTGATGGGGCCAGCTCCTACAGCAATGACATCCTGGGGGACTGTCTCATTCAGTCATCACAACAACTCTCAAGAGAAGGGGACGACTATGATTCAGACGTTATAGAAGGAAGCCCAGAGAGGTTAAGTCAGTCCCTAAGGCCACACAGCTCGTAAGCAGCACCACTTTGAATCAGGCTGTCCGAGTCCAGCTCCTTTGCTCTGTCTGATCTACTCTCTGCTGTCTGCAGTGTCACCCACAGGGATTTATTTGACTGGGGAGCTGGTTTTCCAAAGGACTCCTCCTTTGGACCTCCGGCTGGGGCCAATGTGGCTCAGAGACATTCTGGGGTTTCTTCTGTGGCTCGGGGCAGCAAGTTCACTCATCTGATCTGTCGCTCCATCTCACTGTGCCTCTCCAACCCAGGTGAGGGCAGAGACTCCCGAGGGCCCCAGGGTTGCAGAAGGGCTGGAACGAATGTGACCTCATAGCCCTCGGAATCCAGGCTGGGGAACACTGTCCAGGGGCACTGCTGGGAGCATCGAGTACCCTAGGAGGTCAACTGAGCTGACCCCAGTTCCCTCCCGGTCCTGTTCTTCTGTGATCCAGGGGGCTGGTGAGCTGGGGAAACGGCGCAGAGGGAGCTCAGGCTGGGGGTACTGAGGAGGGAGGCGCAGGGCCACCCAGTTGTCACAATTGGCCGGTTCTGCCAGGGCCCCTCCCCTTTCTCGCACCACCCCAAGCCCACCTCACACGCCAGGTGTCATCACTGAAGATGGCAAAGGCCTAGACAGGGAGAGGGTGGCTGTGTGTGTCAGTGGGCACGAGGCTGCTTTGCAAATCCAAGTGGCCTGGGCAGGCTGGGTGGCCTGGGCTCAGGCCCCCACCCTCCATGGAGCCCACCTCTCTGGAGGACGCCTATCCTAGGACAAAGAACAAATTTCTGCAACTGACAAACCCCCCGTGGGTGCCATTCATGGGTGCACCGTTTCCCTCTTCTCAGCAGCTTCAGTTTCTTATCAGTGCATGCCTCACAGGTGACAGCCTGGTGGTTCTGGGTCGGGGGAGGGGGGTGCGGCACAGGGGGCTGCAGTCCTGCCCTGTGCCTCCCCCGCCCCTGGGGGCTGCCTCTAACCTGCCCTGCCAGGACTGTTCTTTCTAGATCACCAGGCAGAAAGCCAGGGTGAGAGACATGAGAGACCTGGAAGACACTCCTGGATCCTGCCTTCATCCTAGCCTAGCCCCGGCCACTGTGGCCACTGGGGAGTGAACCGGAGGACAGAAGATCTGTCTCTTTCTTTCTCTCTGTAACTCCGACTTTCAAATAATAACAGTAAGCATATAACACACTGCCCTTTAAATTAACTTTGAGAAGCACAGAAATGCTTTCGGAGCCTCTTTGATTGCACCTTGCCCTGAGTGCCAGGTGTCTGACACACGGAGCAACCACGGTGGGTGCTCGTGAGTTCCCCAGGATGCTCATGCAAGCCGCTCCACGCATGACCGTGATGAACCCTGAGATCTGGCTGTGAAGCCACCGTTAGGCGGTGACTGGCTGGCTGGCTGGCGAGGGCAGGAGGCCACAAGTGTGCAGAGTTGTGCTACATGGACAGACTCTCCCCGTCTGAGGCCCTGTAGCGGAGCCGGCTGCTCTGTGTGCTGAGCCAGCTACATGATTGGGGGAGCAAATCTCAGACTCCGAGCACACTTTGTCCAGCAGGCCCACGGAGGAAGGTGTGGCCAGGCAAGCAGGGCTGGATGTCAGGCATATCGATACCAGTGTGTCGCAGGGGCAGGGCTGCGCAAGGCGGGGGAGGGGGAGGGGGACTGGTCTTGCAGTGACACTGAGCAGAGGACTGGGTGCTGAGTGGTGGCAGCTAGGGCTGTCTGGTGGCAGAGCTGTGAAACGTCACACCGAGTGGCCATTATCATGAACTGTGGCTGGCTCATCTCTCATGATCATTCCAAGGCCAGTGGGTTTCTCAATCAGACCACGGAGGCCAGCTTGCTGGGTCAGCAGAGCTAAATGCCACACTGTACTGGCCGCCCCCTGCATTCTCCGAGTCCATTCCAGCCTGTGGCAGGGCTGCTTGGTGGGCCTGGGACACAGCTCCTAGCCTGGCCCTGAGCAGTTCCCAGCTGTGCTAATGAGCACAAGAGGCCCCTAGGGTGCAGACCCCACTTCAGCAGCTCCCCCAGGCACCAGCAGCCCGCTGGAGATTAGAGGTGGCCAGTTCCTCCTGCAGCTACTGGGGGAGATGGCTTTCCCCAGCACCCGGCTGCAGGACTTGCAGCCATCAGTCCTCATGGAAAAGGCTTCCTCCCGTCCTCGGCCCCTCCTCCATCACTTCCCCGTGGATTGAACTTCATGGGAAAGGCATAACACCCCAGGCTGCAGTCATCAACTGGATTAAAAACAGTGAATGTCCTTCCAAGAGAAAAATGAACACAGACCAGAAGAGGAGCCTCCCGCTCCAGGGAGTTAACTATCATCGGGTTATCCTTTCAGGACAGGGCCGAGCGGCCACGGTAACCTGCAGAAAATCCCCACTTTGGTTTCCTGGAGAGTGTATGGGAATGCGTGCCTTCCTAGAATTACTTCCGGTTAGGTAATTCAGCAACTCGGTTCTTATTTAGCACTTTTACTGCTAGGCATAATGATTCAGATTTATAAAATATTAGAGTAAAATAGAACCTTGTGGGTAATAAGGACAGAGCACTTCCAGAGTTACAAAACATTGAGAAATAAATAGATTATATATATACACACACACACACACGCGCGCACGCACACACACACATGCACACACTGTCCCACTCAACTTCTGGGAAGTAGTTTTTTAATATTTAATTTTTAATTTACTTGAAAGGCAGAATTACAGAGAGAGGAGACAGAAAGAGAGAACAAGGCCTTCCATCTGCTGGTTCACTACCCAAATGGCCAGGGCTGGGCCAGGCTGAAGCCAGGATTCAGGGACTTCTGGGTCTCCCACGTGGGTGCAGGGACCCAAGTACTTGGGCCATCTCCTGCTGCTTTCCCTGGCACATTAGCAAGGAACTGGATCCAAAGTGGAGCAACAGGGTCTTGAACTGGTGCCCATAAGGGATGAGAGTGTTGTAGGCAGAGGCTTAACCTGCTGTGTCATAACGCGAGCCCTGCAGTAACAAATTTGGGGTTGGCATTATGGCATAGCAGATTAAGCTGTCACTCGCAGTGCTGGCATTCTGTATGAGTGCCAGTTTGAATTCTGGATGCCTGGCTTCCAATCCAGCTCCCTAATGTGCTTGGGAAATGCAGTGGAAGATGGCCCAAATGCTTAGAGCCCTGCTATCCATGTGGGAGACCCAGAAGGTGTTCTGGGCTCCTGGCTTTGGCCAGGAGCTTCTTCCAGCTCTTTCTTCAGCCCTGCCATTGTAGCCATTTGAGAAGTGAGCCGGAAGATGGAAGATCTTTCTCTCTCTCTCCCTTTGTCTCTGTCCCTCTGCCTTTCAAATAAATAAAGTCAATCTTAAATGAAAAAAAAAGTATTTGAGAGAAAGAGAGACTGAGAAAGTGAGCAAGCTCCTGTCTGTTGGTTCCCTCCCCAAATGCTGGAAGATAAGAACTCAATTCAGATCCCCCATGTGAGTGGTAGGGACTCAACTCTTTTAGCCATCATCTGCTGCCTTCACATTTGCAGGAAGCTAGAGTTGGGGGCAGAGCTGGGACTCAAATCCAGGAACTTTCAACTGGGACATGGCCTAGCAGCTTACCCAGTAGGCCCGACACCTGCGTTGAGACCGTTGTCTCCATACCCACCAGCAGGTGGAGAAACTGGAGTTCCAAGAGGTAAAGCAACTTGCCCAAGGTCACCGTGCTGCTAAGGGGCACTGGGGTCCCACTGCGGCTCTTCTCCTTCTGACACCCTGACACCTGCACTGGCCACGAGACATCAAGCCACGCCTGCCTCTCCTTGAGACCCACGAGACAGACACCCCAGGAATGCCAGCTGGGACATTCTCTGAAAGCCCGTGGAGCCCAGTAGGAATGTGAATCATCTGTTTGCTTTTTTGTTTATTTGCTATTTGATTTTTTAAACTTCCTATTTGCTTTATTTTTTTAAAAAAAGATTTATATATTTATTTGAAAGTCAGAGTTACACAGAGAGAAAAGGAGAGGCAGGGAGAGAGGTCTTCCATCCACTGGTTCACTTCCCAGTTGGCTGCAAAGGCCAGAGCTGTGCTGATCTGAAGCCAGGAGCCAGGAGCTTCTTCCGGGTCTCCCATGTGGGTGCAGGGTCCCAAGGGCTTGGGCCATCTTCCACTGCCTTCCTAAGCCACAGCAGAGAGCTGGATTGGAAGTGGAACAGCCAAGACTCAAACCGGCGCTCATATGGGATGCTGGCACTGAGGTGGCAGCTTTACCCGCTATGCCACAGTGCTGGCCTCTCTATTTGCTTTAAATAACCCTTTTCTAATTTGCTTGCTTCAGACAAAACTTCTGTGCCTTGTAGTAACAGCAAAAGGTGTCTTCCCCGAGCCGGACGCCGGGCACTGCTGTCCCGCGTGCGTGGGCTCGTGCCGCCTTCATGACCACCTCTGCAGCAGCCCCGTTTTCCTCCCTGCTCTGCAGACGTGGGAAAGTGAGGCTTGGCAAAGTGAACCAACTTGCCGAGCCCACGAAGCTAGTAGGCGGCCAGAAGCCAGGTAGCCTGGCCATTAGGATGCCAAGCACCAAGGACACTCAAATGGGAGCCTCTCGTCCTCCCCACGGGGGTGGCAGGCTCTGATCAAAGTCAAGGAGCTCTGGCTCACGAGCTGGTTGTGGTCTTGCTCTCCACTCCTCGCCACTGGCTGTGTCAGCCTGTGTGTGTGTGTGTGCACATTTGCCTCTATTAAGATATGTATGTGGGGGCCGACACTGTGGCATAGTGGGCTAAGTCTCCACCTGCAGTACTGGCATCCCATATGGGCACTGGTTTATTTCCCATCTGCTCCTCTCACAATCTAGCTCCTTGCTGATGGCTCCTGCAACCGCTTGAGACCCAGAAGAAGCTCCTGGCTCCTGAGTTTAGATTGACCCGGAGTGAACCAGCGGATAGAAGACTTTTCTGCCTGTTTCTCCTTCTCTCTGTAACTCTGCCTCTCAAATAAATAAATATTAAAAAAAATGTGCAGGTAGACATCTGTGTTTTTAAGGTTGAAATGAGGGGCTGGTGCTGTGGCGCAGCATGTAAAGCCCACTGCCTGCAGTGCTGGCATCCCATATGGGCGTCTGTTCAAGTCCCGGCTGCTCCACTTCTGATCCAGCTCTCTGCTGTGGCCTGGGAAAGCAGTGGAAGATGGCCCAAGTGCTTGGGCCCCTGCACCCACTCGGGAGACCTGGAAGAAGCTCCTGGCCCCTGGCTTAGGATCAGCGCAGCTCTGGCTGTTGTAGCCAACTGGGGAGTGAACCAGCGGATGGAAGACCTCTCTCTCTCTCTGCCTCTGCCTCTGTGTAACTCTGACTTTCAAATAAATCTTAAAAGAAAAACATTGAGGTGACTGAGGCTGGTGTTGTGGTACAGCGGGTTGAGCTGCCGCCTACAACTCTGACATCCACTGTTTTAGCTGCTCCATTTCTGACCCAGCGCCCTGCTAGTGTACCTGCGAAAGCAGCAGAGGATGGCCAGAGTGCTTGGGGCCCTCCCACCCACGTAGGAGACCCGCTGCAGCCATTCAGGGTACGAACAGAAGCTGGAAGATTTCTCTCTGTATCTCTGTCTCTCTGCCTCTCCCACTGTCTGTAACTGCCTTTTAAATAAATCAATAAATCCGTTTCTTTTTATTCTTTTTTCTTGACAGGCAGAGTGGACAGTGAGAGAGAGACAGAGAAAGGTCTTCCTTTGCCGTTGGTTCACCCTCCAATGGCTGCCGCGGCTGGCGCGCTGCAGCCGGCGCACCGCGCTGATCCGATGGCAGGAGCCAGGAGCCAGGTGCTTTTCCTGGTCTCCCATGGGGTGCAGGGCCCAAGCACCTGGGTCATCCTCCACTGCACTCCCTGGCCACAGCAGAGCGCTGGCCTGGAAGAGGGGCAACCGGGACAGAATCCGGTGCCCCAACCGGGACTAGAACCCGGTGTGCTGGCGCCGCTAGGCGGAGGATTAGCCTAGTGAGCCGCGGCACCGGCCTAATAAATCTGTTTCTTAAAAAAGATTGATGTGATTATGTTCACACAAGTGTATATTCCAGATTCTCTTGAGCTTAAAACCGATTAGAACAACATCCCACAAGGCATCCAAAGACACAATTCCTTACACAGCAAAATGGCACAGACAGTGCCCCCGCAGCAGCAGGCCCCCCGACTTGGTTCCCAAGCTGGTGGGAGTGACTTTAAGCTGCATTTTGTGAACAGGGATGCGTCCTGAAAGGAGCTGGGGCTGAGCTGTAAGTCGGAGGCCCTCGTGCCCCAGCCACAGAGTGTCCCCTCCGCAAGGGACACCCACTGCCCTGGCCAGGAACCCAGACAGCCTCCCTCCCCAGCCAGCCAGGCTCAGGCTGACGGGCCTCGCCCAGCCCCCACACCCCCTTACCCGGCAGTATTCATCAATGGGCTTCAGCCTCTTCACGGCTACGTCCCGGATGTGGCTCCTCCGGAAGAGGATCTTGCCTGGAAGACAGAGGCTCGTGAGCTGCGTGATCGGCTCAAGCTGCCACCTCCATCCCTCTGCCTCGGCCACTCTGCACCTCGGCTGCCACCGCCTGCCAGCACCTCTGCCTGCTGCAGTCACCTGGCCTCGAGGGCAGGAGATGCCCCAGGCTGCGGGCCCAGGGCCTCTCTGGCAGCTGAGGAGCCCTGGAGAACGCCATCTGCAGCTCCTGAGAGCAACCTGGCCGAGTCACCTTGTTTGGGTCTAATGACAGGATCAGGGCCCCAAGGTGGGCGTGGTGCTCAAGTGACTTGCAAATGAATAAAGTATGGCCCAACCCACCAGCTAGGCTGTTTCCAGGCCCATCCCTCTTGAGAAATTGGCATTCATTCTTGCTGGCCGGGCACTAACTCCTGTTCTTAGAGTAGGTGGGTGGCTATTTCCACAAGCCAATGCCAAAGGACTCAGAGCTGTCACAGCCTGACTGTCCCCCAGCCTGCAGCCATCCCGGCCTCTCTACAGGTCCCTAGGAAACACCAGCCCCTCAGACATTCCCGGCGGGCTTCCTCACGCCGGCCACGTTCAAGCATAACAAACACATCCAGGCACCATCCCTTTCTTGGCTGCTAAGTTTGGAATCTGAACTCCTTGCTCTGATGCTCGGGACCGTACACGGCGGGCACTTCTGCGGCAGGTGGCCGTCAGTGTCCAGGGCCAATGCCCCCTCTTCCGATGGCCTTCCCTGCTCGGCCTGGGAGTAAGCTCCCTCTCTCCAGAACACCCATGACATGTCCATCCCTAGTGCACTCAGCTCATTCTGCCATGCTATAGTGTCCGTGACTCAGACCCCCAGAGCCCAGCACACGATGAAGTGCTCACTCAGAGCTACAAGGGCATCTCCTCCAGGAAGGCCTCCTCCATTCACAGCTCTTGGAGTGCCAGTGAGGTGAGACACATGCCCTGATGAGGCAGGCAGGCGATGCATGCCAGTCAACCAGAGTCACGGTGATTGGACGGGGGATGGATGGGGGACCCACTGCCCCCAGACTTCTTTCTCCTATGGTTGCTAAATTAGCAGAAGGTGAGTCTGGCGCCCCTAGTGACCAAATTTATTATTGCCTGAGAGGTAAAAAAAAAAAAAGGCAGTTAGTTGCTCAATAGACACTTTTTGAGTGATTAAAAAGCAGAGTGCACAGGCAAAGAGGCACGGGTTCCCTTCATGTCATTTCAGCAGCTGGAATTGGCTGTCTCTGCACCTAGGGTCTGCCTGGTACTTTTTCCATGGGTTAAACAGTAACATTCTCTTTCCCATGCAAACTAGTTGGAGTTTCATCACTTCTTAGTTGAGATGGTTTCCTCCGCGTGGGAGCAAATATGCAGACTGCATGGCAGGGCACTGCAGCTGCTGCCACGTCCACGGCGAGTGGTGAGGAAGGCTTGGGTGGACCCCTCTTCAAGAAGCAGCCCCGGAAACAAGGCTTTGGATGCAAGTCACGTATCTGCAGAGCAGTCACGGGCAACAGCACTGGGGAGACGGGACCAAGGCAGGGAAGGGAAGTGTTACCAAGCCAGTCAGTGACCGCCGTGGGCGACTGGAGCCTGGGGGACAGAACACACCTCTGAGGGGTCCACACTGAGGCTGGGGCTGGGGTTTTACCCTCCAAGTCCCTCCCCACATGGAGGGCTGCTCCCAAGGATGTCCCTGCTGGCACTTCTGGCTGCGGCTGCTCCCAGGGCTAGAACAAGCCCTCAGGTAGGGATCCCCAGGTGTGCAGGTAATCAGCCTTAGGCCAGCAGAGGGGGCACAGGCAGGCACCTGAATGCTGCAATCACCCCCGGACTTCCTGTCATCACTGGTCCCGGCCACCAGCCCCTCATGGGACCCAACGTGTGAGAGCTTCCCATGGACTCCTCCACCCCCGCCCCACACCCGTGTGGTCCACAGCTCCTTCCTCCTGTCTGCCCAGCCTGCTCCAGGTAGCACAAGGCTCTGCACACAGAGGTGTTCAGTGAGCACTGTGAGCACACCGGCTTTCATCTCTAGACCCTCCCCCGAGCTCTCTGCTGCTGTGAGCCGGCCATCCCCTGCCAGACAGCGATGCTGTGCAGACCGAACTGTGAAGTCAAGATAAAGAAGCCCCGCCTTCAGAAAGGAGATCAAACGTGATTTATCAAGTCACAGAAGACAGCCGCTCTTCCTGGGGGAAGATGTCACACACTTGGCATTCCTGCCTCTGTGCCACCTCCCCTTTTTCGGTTGCCTGTTGCTTTATTGCTTGTGAGCTGCAGGAGCGTATGTGGGTGGCCGTGGGGTCCCTGGGTAAAAATAAACGTGTGGCCTGAGAAGTCCCATTCCCAGGACTGACAGAATGACAGGCAGGCCTGGAGCTGGAGTTTGGGCTTTCCACCCGGGCTGGTTGTCCATCAGGAGCTGGACACTGCCCAGCTCTGTGACGCCAGTGGACCCTGTGAGGAAACCACAGGGGAGACCATAGGTAGGACTGGGGCCCACAGCCCTGATGGGGCAGAGGTCTCAGCCCCCAAACATGGCTTGTCTGCCCTTTGTCACCAGTGAGAGGACAGATAGGAAAGGAGGGAGATGGGGAGACGCACTGGGTCCCCCTGGCCCCACCCAGAGGCCAAACCTCCCCGAGATAGAGACACTGCTCCTGGCGCAGGCGCAGACAGAACTAGTACCAATGATGCTGAGGGACACTTTGGCCTCTGAAGGAGCTGGGGGTCATGGAGGCCAGGAGGGAAGGGGGCCCTTGGCTGAGGCCCGCAGGTGGCTGTCAGTGGCCGGGTCAGAGGGGAGCTTGTTTGGTCCCAGCAGGGCACCACTGCGCTCTGAGTCCCCAGGGTAGCAGCACGTTCTCTCTGTCCTGGGGCTTGGGCACTGATGGCTGGAAGGGGACAGAGTGGCAAGGTCTGGCAGGGACTTCCGGCCTGACTTCTCCATGGGGAATCCCAACCCCTACAGCACTCAGAGTGCCAACCAGGGCTGGGGGTGGGGGAGGAAGGGGGAAGAGGAGAAGAGAGGAGAGGGGGAGAAGGGAGTGGGGGAAAAGAGGGAGATCCTCATTTAGGAGGCTGAGACCACAGGGCACTCAAGGTCGTAACTTGGCCCATTTGGTCTTCACCACCAGATGCAGGGTGAGCTGCACAGGGAAGGCTCTGGCGCCCACCCACAGCCCCAAGTTGCTGAGGCTTGTCCCTTCTTACAACAGAGACTACCGAGGTGGGCCCTGCTGGCTGTGCACCCCCAAAGTGGGTCCTTCCTCCACGGGCCTCTGTGTCATCACCTGGAACCTGGGTGCCATGGCCGTGGCTGCTCCCCACCTCCTAAGAGGAATTTGGAGGAGTGAGGAGAGTAGTGATGGTAGTAGTGCTCACCACGCTCCAGTGCACACTAGCGGTTCCCATGGGGCTTGCTCACTCAGTCCCTGCATGCTCCTCGGCGTGGGGGCTTGGACCAGGCCCGTCGGAGAGGAGAGGAAGTGGCGGCTCAGAGAGGCTGAGGGGCTGTGCAATGTCACACAGCGGTAAAGCTGCTGAGCTGGGGCTTTGGGGTTCAGGGCAGGAGGCGGAGAGGGCAGGCAGAGAGTTCCTTGGGCTGGGATCATGCAAGCCTTGAGAGTCGCGGTGAAGGCGTGGGGTTTTGAGAGCCGGCCACAGCCTCTAGGGCTCTCCTGGTGAAAAGCAACACCCATGGGCGCCCATGAGAGCCGGGGACGAGCAGAACACCAGACCCAGCTGCAAGTTCTGCAGCAACCTCCATGAGCCAGGTGCCTGTCTTTTTTTTGTCAGGCAGAGTGGACAGTGAGAGAGAGAGACAGAGAGAAAGGTCTTCCTTTGCCGTTGGTTCACCCTCCAGTGGCCGCCGTGGCCAGCACGCTGTGGCCGGTGCACCACGCTGATCAAATGGCAGGAGCCAGGTACTTCTCCTGGTCTCCCACGGGGTGCAGGGCCCAAGCACTTGGGCCATCCTCCACTGCACTCCCTGGCCACAGCAGAGGGCTGGCCTGGAAGAGGGGCAACCGGGACAGAATCCGGCGCCCCGACCGGGACTAGAACCCGGTGTGCCGGCACCGCAGGTGGAGGATTAGCCTAGTGAGCTGCGGCGCCAGCCCAGGCACCTGTCCTTTTAATTGGGCTAGCACCTGTTTGTACAGGGGTGATGCGGGGGGCCAGCCTCAGAACCTCTTTTGGTCTGAACAGGCCGATCTATTCTCACAGCCTCCCCTCTTCAGAGCACAGAGTGTCGCGTGCTCCGACAGCTCCCTCGTCCCTGCCTTCCTGCCGCCTAGAACACTATTCGTTTGACTTCCCTGCTTCTTTCCCTCCATCTATCCATCCATTCACTACCCTTTCATCCTCCTCCTTCCACCCATCCAGCCAGCACTGTCACGATGGAGACCTGGCGTGCGGGCTCTGCTCCAGGCCTGGGCCACTGTGCCGAGCAAGTCAGATGGTCACTCGGGGGTGTGTGCATTCCAGCTGGGAGAGGTGTGTGTGTGGGGGGGGAACTGCATATATTTGCATATCCCGTGAGTAGCTTGGTTACATGCCTGAGAGGTCATCACAGAGTTTGTGGAAAATGCATATTATGAGAAAATGACTCATGGACCTCAATTTTTTTTGCGCCAAAATATTGATTCCTTTACAAAATTTGTATGAGAGAGAAGAGGGAGAAGATAGGAGAACGCCCATACCCTGGTTCACTCCTCACAAGGCCACAGTAAGGGGGACTGGGCTTGGCCAAGGCTGGGAGTCAGCAGCACAGTCCAGATCCCCCCGGGGCGGCAGGAACTCAGTTACTTGAGCTCTCACTGCTGCCTGCAGGGTCTCTACAGCAGGAAGCTGAAGTCAGGAGCCGGAGCTGGGTATTGAACCCAAGCACTCCACTGTGAAACACGCGAATCTTAACTGCTAGGCCAAATGCCTGCTGCTAAATTTACCTTTTAATTGCATTTTCCCATGAAATTAAAAAAAAAAAAAAAACATGAACGGGGCCGACGTTGTGGCGCAATAGGTTAATCCTCCACCTGTGGCACCGGCATCCCATATGGGCACTGGTTCTAGTCCCTCCTCTTCCAATCCAGCTCTCTGCTATGGCCTGGGAAAGCCATACCTCTCAAATGAATAAATAAAGTCTTAAAAAAAAATGAACGTGAAAGGCAGAGTGTGAGAGAGAGGGAGAGGGAAAGGGAGAGAGAGAGAGGCATTTTCCATATGATGGTTCATTCTCCAAGTGGCCACAACAGCTGAGCTAAGCCAGGCTGAAGTCAGGAGCCAGGAACTCCATCTGGGCCACCCTCATGGGTGGCACCATTTGCTGCTTGCCAGGCCCAGGCACATTAGCAGGGAGCTGGATCAGAAGCAGAGGAGCCGGGACTCAAACCAGCACTCTGATATGGGATGCAGGCCTCACAGGTGGCTACTTAACCTGCTGGGCTACAAAGCCAGCCTCATTCTGTGCACTTAGTATCTTGTGTGCGTCTTCCTCACCTCTATAAAGAATACAACATGGTAGTGTGGAGAGGGGTGCTCGGAGGGTGGGAGAATTCTGACAGTGGTCAGGGAAGTCCCTCTGAGGGTCAGTGGAGCGTGGAGGAGGAGAGGGAGCCACACAAAACCCTGGGGCCAGAGGCAGAAAGAACTGCACGGCATGCTGCGAAACAGCAAGGAGCCCGGGGTAGGGGTAGGCATATGGCTTGGTTCCGGTGCCACTTGGGATGCCTGCGTCCCATGTCAAACAGTCTGGGTTTGAGACCTGGCTCTCCTTCCAATCCAGATTGCTGCTAATGCGCACCCTGGGAGGCCGCAGGAGATGGCCCAAGTACTTGGGTCCCTGACGCCCATGTGGGAGACCTGGACTGAGTTCCTGGCTCCTGGCTTCAGCCTGGCCTAGCCCTGGCTGTTGTAGGCATTTGAGGATGAACCAGCGGAAGGAAGATCTCTGTCTCTCTGCCTTTTAAATGAACAAGTGAATGAATAACTAACTAGAGGCTGTGTAGGAGCCTGGAAGCCACGGAAAGGAGTTTGGTTTTATTCCAAGTGCCCTTGGGCTTGTCCACCCAATCCCTTCCCACCCCCATGGCACCAGTTCTATGCTGCCTTCTCCATGAAGCCTCTCTTGGATGCCTGCAGTCCCAAGACCTGCCCTGGGCTCTATGTGAAGTGGGCTGGGCCAAGCAATGTGCCTTAGGTCCAACTGCCATAGTCGAGCACCTTGAACCTCCTGTGCATGCTGGCAGACCGACGATGACAGAGGCTCTTCAGTAAAGAGCCTTGGGCTGAGACGGGCAAAGAGAACAGATGTATGACTCCTTCATCATGGAAAGCAAACCGCCAACAGCCCCCTCTTCACTCTCAGCCAGTCTGTTACCAACCCCTACTCCCCGAGGAAGCCAGGCGGGTGCAATGAGAATCAGCCTGGGCCTTCTGATGCTGTAAATGCGGTAGCCACCTGCAGGGTTGGCAATGGCCCCAAGAATACGGAATCAGAATTCAGTGTCTGTGATTTCAGGTTCTGGTGAAGGTCAATAAACCCGTCCCTGGAGAGCGGCACAGTGGGCCGGAGTAGTCATTCACACTCAGTATGTGTCGCTCCCCCTCTTCGTGGAGGAACGACACAGGACCCTGCGCTGTTCTTTCTGTCTGCTCGGCCCTCCCCGGGTTTGCTGCTGGTTCTTCCCGGGTTGGC
Organism: Oryctolagus cuniculus; assembly: GCF_051225735.1. Classification (NCBI taxonomy): domain Eukaryota; kingdom Metazoa; phylum Chordata; class Mammalia; order Lagomorpha; family Leporidae; genus Oryctolagus; species Oryctolagus cuniculus. The sequence goes on along the minus strand of NC_142881.1, from coordinate 26,198,097 downwards.
TACTATCCCTTCCACCTCCGTGGAAGGGCAGTTCCCCCTGGCCACATTCCCCACTTCCGCAGGGGAGCGGCACACCGCCGGCCGGCTTTCTCGGGGGCTGCACGGGTTCCCTTAGATGTTCCCCATAGATGTTCCTGGTGCATGCCGTCTCTCTCCTCCTTTATAGTCCTCCTCCGCCAATCCTAACTCGGCTGCCCACACGCCGAGTACGCTGCTCTCCAATCAGGAGCAAGTCCTACAGTTTATCAGTTGAACTGGAGGCAGCTGTGCGGAAGCTGTTTACTTCTCTCCCAGCGCCATATTGTGGGAGAGCAGATGCATAGAATAAGTCTTAATTCCAGTAACTCAGTCTAGTCCGGGTTGCTCCCCACAAGTATGAATGAATAAGTATGGGCCAGTGGCGAGGACTGAAGAAGCAGAGTCAAAGTCAGCCCTTCTGACTTCCTGTCTTCCTGCAAGCAGTCCTGACCTCGATGTGCAGCTGTTGCTGACCTTCACCTTGGTCAGCCCTGACCAGGCGTGGATGTGAGTTGCGGTGGGGCAGGCCCAGGGGTCGCTGTCTCTTCAGTGTCTCCCCTGATGCTCATGTCATTTCTGACCTGCTGCTGCCGGGGCGGGGGGCTACAGGCCACCTGCTCCCCCTCTGCAGGGGCGCTCTTAGCCCGGGGCAGCTGTGACAGCATCCCCACTGAGGCTTGACTGCATCAGATTACACCCGGACACCCAGTCCCATTTCTCACTTCCAGCTCCTGGCCTTGTTCAGCCTTCACGGGGGCTGGGGTGAGGTTGAGAGGCCGAGGCCAGAGGCAGTGGGCATGACCAAGCTCTGGGAGGAACACCCAGATGGGGAAGGTTGGCAGCCCTCTCTCTCCTCCAGATGCGTGTCAAGAGCCTGCCTCTGGCTTGAAGTCCAGCACGGTGGGCATGGGTGGATTGTGCCCGCCACCTTTATTTTTATGACAGTGCCCTGATTTTCTCTGGGGACAACTCACTTGCTCCTTCATTTTCTTTCTTTCTTTTCTTTCTTTTCTTTCTTTTCTTTCTCTCTCTCTCTCTTTCTCTCTCTCTCTCTTTCTCTCTTTCTCTCTCTTTCTCTCTCTTTCTCTCTCTCTCTCTCTCTTTCTCTCTTTCTCTCTTTCTCTCTTTCTCTCTTTCTCTTTCTCTCTTTCCAGGCAGAGTGGACAGTGAGAGAGAGAGACAGAGAGAAAGGTCTTCCTTTGCCGTTGGTTCACCCTCCAATGGCTGGCGCGCTGCGGCCAGCGCACCGCGCTGATCCAATGACAGGAGCCAGGAGGCAGGTGCTTTTCCTGGTCTCCCATGGGGTGCAGGGCCCAAGCACCTGGGCCATCCTCCACTGCACTCCCTGGCCACAGCAGAGAGCTGGCCTAGAAGAGGGGCAACCGGGACAGAATCCGGCGCCCCGACCGGGACTAGAACCCGCAAGGCGGAGGATTAGCCTAGTGAGCCGCGGCGCCGGCCGCTCCTTCATTTTCAATCTGTGTGATCTCAGTGGGGCTGACCCCACCCCAAAGTCTGTGAGTATAGTCCAACCACAGGCACATGGCCCAAGTTGGTGCAGGGGCAATCAGCTTGGGGCTTTTGCTGGAAAAAGAATTAAGAGAAGTGCTCTTGGGGCCAGCACGGAGGTGCAGCAGGTTAAAGCCACAGGCACAGCGCTGACATCCCATATGGGTGCTGGTTTGAGTCCTACCTGCTCCACTTCCCATCCAGCCCCCTGCTAATATGCTGGGAAAGCAGTAGAAGACGGCCTGAGTACCCGGACCCCTGCACCCACATGGGAGACCCAAAGAAGCTCCTGGCTTCTGATCAGCTCAGCTTTGGCAATTGCAGACATTCGGGGGAGTGAACCAGGGGAAGGAAGACCTCTCTCTGGCTCTACCTCTCTCTCTGTAACTCTGTCTTTCAAATAAATAAAATAAATCTTTAAAAAAAATGTAACTTAGCTTAAACCTTTTAGTGACTTCCCAGGACACGGAGGGTAAAATTGAAACTCGCTTCCGTGGGGTGGGCATTTAGAGCAAGGTTAAGCCGCTGCCTGGGATGCCTGCAACCCATATCATAGGCCTGGTTTCCAGTCCTGGCTCTGCTTCCGATTCCAGCTCCCTGCTAACGAGCACCCTGGGAACAGTGGGTGATGGCTCAAGTACTCGGGTCCCCGTCACCCACAGGAGAGACCCGGATGAAGTTCCAGGATCCAGGCTTCAGCTTGGCCCAGTCCCTGGCTATTGCAGGCATTTGGGGTAGGGGTGGGGTGAAACAGTGGATGGAAGATCTCTCTGCTTTTCCAATAAACGGAAATAAATAAATACAAGACATTAAGCTCCCTTCTGAGGCCCATGAGCCTATGCAGCCTCTGGCTCCCGCCACAAACACCAACACCAGCCATCCTCCCCACCTCAGGGCCTGGGAGCCCACCACCCTCTTCCAGGAGCACCGCTCCCACCCGTGCCCTTTGCACATGCAGACGCCTTACACCTGGCAGCTTTCAGCGTGAATGTCACTGGCCGAGGGGCCTTGGCAGACTGTGGTGTGTAAGGAGGTCCCGGGCCCTGCCCTCAGAGGCTCCTGCAGGTCAGCAATCACCCTAGTGTCCGTGTATCAGGGCCCGCACAGCACCGGCACGATGGCCCGGACTCAGGCGTGCTGAGTCAGGCAGTGGGGCTGTGGCCACCTGGCCTCACCCCGGCCGTCCCTCTCACTGTCACACACGCACATCCTGGGGTGTTAGGGACAGAGGGAGACAGTGGACACACCCTCCAGGATGCAGACAGAGCGGGGCCAGTGAGCGGTTAACTCTCCGGGCTAGGCCTGCTGCGCGCGTGGGTGTGGGTGTGGGTGTGGCGGGCGGTGGCTCTGCAGCCTGGGGGGGGGGGGGCCAGGAATAAAGGGCCCCATTCAGCCCAGGCAGCGCCAGCTCCTCCCCTGCAGGGGCGCTGCCCTCAGGAAAGGGGACGGCAGTGGACCCTGGGCAGAGCTTCCTGGCAGCCACTGCCCGGGGCATGGCCCACAGGGGGCTTGGCCAGGCCTCCCAGGGACACACAGAGCGGGCCCCACAGGAAGAGGCAGCTCAGAGCGGTGATGTTGGAAGGTGCCTGCACAGCTCTGATGCTATGAAACGGAGGAAATGGCCAGGCCGCAGGGCCCCCACTGGAAAAGGGCCCCCAACCACAGCCCTGGCCGTGCCAGCCGGAGGGGCTGCCTGGCTCTCCTGTGGGGCCGGCAGAGCTGAGCCCACATGGCCAGCTCTCTGCAGCGACCGCCCACAGCCACAGGAGTGCCCTCATTGATGAAACACGACACTCACAGAGCAGCTGCCGGGCGCTAAGCGCGGGCTGTGTCCTTTATGTTTATCGTTACTTGCTCTTCATGGCTGCTGCTGTTCCCATTTTACAGACAGGTAAACTGAAGGTCAGAAACAGTGGGTGCTCTGCCCAGGGTCACAGAGCCAGTGGGGACGGTGGTTTGATGTACAAGGCCTCTTTCTTGACATAGACCCAAAGTGCCTGGCCAGGCTCTTAATCGTTTAGCTGTGTACCTTCCTCTCGTACCAAACGTGTTTCCCCACGGCCCGCCTCCCCCACAAGGGACAGCTGAGCCCTACCCCAACTCTACAGGAAGGGTCAGCAGGCATCACTCATTCAGCTCCCCTCAGTGCTGGCTACTGCTCTGGGGGCTGGGCTGTGGCAGTGACTGACTTCAGCCCACACCCAGGGCTCACGGGGATGAAACCAGGAGCCCTCAGAGGTCGTCACATCCAGCCCCTCCCCTTCTGCAGCCAACGTGAGCTCAGGGCCAGCCATGCCTTGCCCAATGTCAGACAGCGTGCTGGTGGCCACGCTGGACTCAGAGGGCACTTGGGCTGGCACGTGGGACTGGGGGACTGTCACAGCTTCTGCACTTACAGGTTATACCAGGGACTCCGGCTCAGCTATCTGTCCTACCTTCCAAGGCAGCCCCAACCCTACCCCAGCACCCAGAGCTGCCAGCCACCGGCACTGTTGCAGAGAGCTGAGGGCCCAGAAGACAGCTGACCTGAGGGATAATGGAAGGTTGTGGAGATGCTGCCTTCCAAGGCCAGGCTAGAGAAGACCTGGAGGCTTCCTTTCTGACCTCTCTTCTGGATCACTCACCCTGAGGCAGGTCAGCTTCCACGATGAGGGGACCCTCAAGCAGCCCTATGGAGAGCTCCATGCGGCCGGGAACTGAGCCTCCCGCCAGCCCCCAGTGCCGATTTGCTGGCCACATGAGCAAGCTGTCTTGCAAGTGGATCTGCCCACCTAGGACAAGACTGCTGCTAACATTTTTTGTTTGTGAAGATTTATTTATTTGAAAGGCAGAGCAACAAACAGAGAGGTCTTCCACCAGCTGGTTCACTCCCCAGATGGCTGCAAGGTCTTGGCCAAGCCAAGACCAGGAGCCAGGAGTCTTATCTGGGTCTCCCACGTGGGTGCAGGGACCCACGGACTTGGGCCATTTTCTACTGCTTTCCCAGGTGCATTAGCAGGAAGCTGGATGGGAAGTGGAGCAGCTGGGACTCGAACCAGCGCCCATATGGGATGCCGGTGCAGCAGGCAGCAGCTTAACCTGCTACATTATATATATTTACTATGTGCCAAGTACTGTTTGGAGGACTTGATAAATTCTGACTTGCTTTTTCCCCAGTGATGCAGACATCATTACAGCGTCCACTTCACAAGGAAACAGTACAGAGAGGCGAAACAACTTTCCCAAAGCCACAGAGCGAGCAAGGGGCAGCATGGGGACTTGAACCCAGGCAATCTGGCCCTAGACACCACCCTCTTACCCAAGATAAAATAAGAGATGCTCCTGCTCTTCAAAACTTAAGCTTCGAAAATCTCCACGACCACAGGTGAAGAAAGGCAAGCTTGGGGGGCTGGCATTGTGGCACAGCAGGTTAAGCAGCCCCTTGGGATGCCTGCATCCCAGATCAGAGCTCAGGTTGGAGCCCTAGCTGCTCTGCTTCTGTTCCGCCTCCCTGCTAATGTGACTGAGAAAGCAAAGGAAGATGGCACAAGTTCTTGGGACCCTGCCACCCATGGGGGAGACCTGGATGGAGTTCCAGGCTCCTAGGCCTGGTCAGTGAACTAATAGGCAGAAGATCCCCCCCCCCAGCTTCTCTCTCACTCTTTCAACAGTAGGTGGAATCTCTCTCTCTCTCTCTCTCTCTCTCTCTCTCTCTCTCTCTCATATCTGTCACTCTGCTTTTCAAGTAAATATTTTTTTTTAAGAAGTGAAGCTCAGAGATGTCCTCTGAATGTCCCCAAGCCACACACTGCTAGGACTGGAAGCCTGGCTCGTTCCTGCCGGTGCGGTGCCCTGCTCCAGCGTGTGCACCTGCTCGCAGAGGTTTGCCAAGAGGTAAGTGTGAGGGTAGCGAGCATGGAGGGCATTTCCAGAACCCAGAGCCCACCTGCAAATCAGAAGCACCCTCAGCGAGAGCAAAGCAACCACAGGACTCGCACCCTGGCCCAGGCCTCCAGGATCATGACTGCTCTGCCCCCGGGTGTTCACACCTCCGGGTATTTTCGGGCACGTTATTTATAGACCACGTTTCTACTGAAACCTGCACTGAATTCCTGCTAACCCTAAATGATTTCCCCCAAAGGCCTAGCGCAGAGAGGATAAGAACCCCATCTGACCCAGGAAGCCCTGGCAAGCGTGAAGGTCAAGGTCCCGGCTGAGTGGCTGAGTGTGCACTGTGTCAGCAGGAGCCCTCTGCAGGGAACAGCCAGACAAGGGGCTCCTACAGCTTTCAGAGGAAATGCAGAGGGGGCATGCGGTGCAAGGGGACGGGCACACAGCTGGCCGCGCACAGCGCCAGCCACATTCTGCAGGTATGGTGGGATCTGAGGCAAGCCGAGGAGACCTTACTCCCACCTAATACGTTTTCCCTTTTGCCACGATAGTCCACAATTTGGCATTTTTTTCTTTTGGTCTTATCAGCTATTACATCACAAATGCTGAGAGACTGAGAAAACCTAGACGGCATCCAGTCCAATCCTTGTATTTCACAGATGAGGAAACTCAGGCTGGGGGAAGGGCTATGACTTGTCCTCATGGTGGGGTGGGGGTGGGGGACCACCATGAGTAAGTGGAAATCTATCACAACACACGTGAGACCACGCCAGCGTCACAGGAAGTGCTGTCAGGTACAGCGAAACAGGCCCAGAAGTTCCCCTTCACCAAGTGTTGGGAACGACTAGGCAAAACCACGAGACGTATCCCACGGCACCATTGAAAACTTTCTAGAGTTGGTGTCACATAGAAAAACCAAAGTAAAGTAGGACTTTTTTCTTCCTCATTTTTAGTCCTCTGTCAAACTGTGGTTTAGAAAACAGTATCTGGGGGCTGGCACTGTGGCGCAGTGGCGTAAGCCGCTTGTCTGCAATACCAGCATCCCATGTGGAAACCAGTTCAAATCCCGGATGCTCCACTTGTGATACAGCTTCCTGCTAATGTGCCTAGGAAAGCAGCAGAGGATGGCCCAAGTGCTTGAACCCCTGCACCCATGTGGGAGACCTGGAAGAAGCTCCTGGTTCCTGGTTTTGGTCTGGCCCGCCCTGGCCAGTGCAGCCATCTGGGGAGTGAACCAACAGATGGAATATCTCTCTTTCTGTAACTCACATTTTAAAATAAATAAATCTTTAAAAAGTAAAAGAAAAGAAAACAGTATCTGTGCTGACTGTCGCTATGTGGTCAGTTTATAGCTCTCTGAGAAACCAACCTTCTGGGGACTATGCCTGCAATTCCACAGTCTGCCACTAGGTGGCCAGTTAACGTTCTGTAGTTTGGTAACAAAATAATTGAGATGAGACTTTCACTGAAAGAATGTGACACTTGGTTAAAAGAACAACTTGATCAGCCTCTAAATAATATATTTTAAAAAAATGATACAGAACACAAAACTAGGTATGGACATGCTAACATCCTGGTGAAGGTGATGTACTCATTCTTTTATCCTGAACTTTCACTGTTAACTCTCCAGGCAGTACCTCTCTGTAGCAACCACTTCCAGGACAGATAAAGTAGTGGTCAAGAGCTTGAGCCTAGCAGTGGGGGGGACCCAGGTTTGAACTCAGCCCTGCCTCTTCCTATCTGAGCAGCCTGGACAAGTCATGTCCTCCTTATAACCTGCACGTCATTTATAATGAGGTTTGTTGACATGAACTTAGAGAATATAAGCACATGAAACCCTCTGCACAACATCTGGCAAAAGTGTACATTTAATAAATAGCAGCTACAATCCTTGGGCAGAAATTCTGTCCTGCTCACAATGGCCTAATCTGCTAAAAGTGCCAGGCCTCAGACAAAATTCTCCAGAAAGCTTTGCAACCTTTTCCCAAAGACAAGTCAGCAAGAAGTTCTCTGGGCTCATGCCGGGAACAGCTCTCCCATGTCCTCCTGCAGGACAAGTCTTTCTGCCACCTAAGAACTTCCCTGCCCACCACGTACTTCTTACGTAGGCCATCCTCACCAACTACCAACTCATAAACTTGAGATTCACCTTTCAGGTCAGAAACCAGAAGCCATATGTGGGAAACCTGCCAATCAGGAAAGAGTTACCTGGCCACCAAACTGCTGGGGGCTTACTCATCTCAATTCTCCTCCCCAAGGGGAGGACCGGCATGGTAGCATAGTGGGTAAAGCTGCCAGCTGCAATGATGACATCCCATATGGATGCTGGTTTGAGTCCCGGCTGCTCACTCCCAATCCAGCTCTCTGCAATGGCCTGGGAAAGCAGTAGAAGATGGCCCAAGTCTGTGAGTCTCTGCACCCACGTGGGAGACCTGGAAGAAGCTCCTGGCTTCAGATCAGCACAGCTCTGGCTGTTGCAGCCATTTAGGGGAGTAAACCATCAGATGGAAGACCTCTCTCTCTCTCTCGCTCTCTCGCTCTCTCGCTCTCTCGCTCTCTCGCTCTCTCCCTCTCTCCCTCTCTCTGTGTAATTCTTTCAAATAAATAAGTAAATATTTTTTTAAAAAAATTCTCCTCCCTGGTTCCCTCACTTGCCAAATACTCCTCCTTAAAAGATCCCCTCTTCCCTCCTAACAGTATGACGTAACCGGGTCCATGGCTTTAGACACTCTCGTGGACGTGGGGTTCATGGGCCAGTCTCTCACCTCCAGAGCGTCTTCTGAAATGAACACCTTAGCAATCTCCTTGGCCCCAAATGTCACTCTTACAAGACAGGGAGAGAGGATGTTCTGACTTAATCTGATGAGGAAGCGTGGCTGGGGTCGGAGCATCCTCTGGGTTGGGCCAGTGATGGGGGGACAGATGGCTGTGCTGTTGCTTAGGACACCAGACCCAGGCCGGGCAGCTCAGTACACGGAAGGATGTGAAGCCAAGGAACCAGCCCTCAGCGAGCCACCTGCGTGAGCTTTGTCTCCCACTTCGTGTCAGAAATTGATCTGCTGCTGCACGTTCAATAGTTCACACCATGTGGATAGACTGAGCGAAACCCAGCACAGAGAACACCCTGCAGACAGAGTAGGCCGCCTGTGGAAGGGCTTTGATGGCCTTAAAGCAGCGCTTCTCAAACCCAAACGTGGTCCTTGTGAAAACGCAGACCAAGGCTTGGCAGGCCTGGGGTGGGGCGGAGACTCTGCCCTTGGTGCCATCAAGGCTGCTGACCTGCAAACCTCACACTGAGCAGCAAACTTTCAAGGCACAAGACCTCACCCTGGGATGGGACCTCCCTCCAGGACAGGATCCCAGCCGGCTGCACCCAAAGTCTCCCAGAGGGTCAGCTCAGCATGTGGCGTGGGCCTCAGCACTAACCACAGCCAGAGCAGAGTGTTCTATGGGAACCGGGTCCTGTGATGTCGCACCAAGCCCGGGAGGTGACCCATAGAGGCAGTGCAGAGATGCTGGGTATGACAGGCCCCAGTGCCACTGGTGCTGAGGCCAAGCAGGGATCAGAACCCCAGACTCATCTGGCTCTAAGGCTGCCGGTGCTAGAACCCATTATGATTTATCTCCATGACAGGAAAGAGCGCAGAGTTTTGAGTTGGACAAGTAGGAAGCCCAGATGTGAGCCCAGATCTGCTGGGGCCCAAAGCCAGCGCTCAGAACCCCCACACCCCAGGGGTCCCAGAATCTGCAGTCAGCTCCCCCCTTAGCGGTGCAGTCCTGGAAAGTCTCTCTGACCCCAGGTGTTCTCGCTGCGGCTTGCTCCCCTCGGCTCTCACTATGATAATATACGACCCCTATGCTCTGGCCAGGGAGAAACAGAAATGCAGCCCTTTTCCCTTACATGAGCCACCCCGTGGCCGCTGGAGCCCAGGGCGAGCGTGTCCTGGCTGCCACCCGGACCCTGAAGGGAGGAGATGGGCCAGGCCCGCCACCCCACTCCCCACTCCCTACCGCTGCCTCCTGGGCCTTCTGAAAGCACACTGAGACGAACAAAGCCCATCTTCAGGCCACGCCAGCCCCCTCGGGCCGCCTGTGGTCGGAGGCCAGGCGGCTTGGCATCTGGAGCGTCTTCAATTAATGCCAGTCCCAGGGAACTTGGGAGGTGAAGGAGGGGGAGGGGCTTCCAGTCCCAGAACCACTGCCCTGCTCGGTGCCAGGCAGCCTTCGATGAATGCTGCATCAGTTCTACGCCTGGGAGACTCCCAGAGCCAGCCTGGGCCCTGCCAGGGAAGAACTCTGGCTTGGGGTTCTGTCTCTGGGCCTGGGTTCAGTGAGGGAGACCTTGGCCAGCAATGAGGGTTCAGGCCAGGGATGCTGTAGAGATGCCACCAATGCCCCTCACCTCCTAAGAAGGAAGTGAGCCCCTTCAATGGCCCTCAGTGTTCTCTCCCCACTGCCCTCCGAAACCCGGCCCCAGAAAACCAGTGTCCAGTGCCTGCAGCTCTTGGGGAGGGAGGCTGCAGCTTCTGTGGACACCACAGGCCTGGTGCTCTCATAGGCAGGGAGGAAGCCATTCCTATCAACCCCAGGGGTGAGGGCCACAGAGGCAGGAGCTGGGCGAGGGGTCCTGTGAGAAGCTGGCTCTGCCATCTTGGCCAGGGCTGCCCCCGACAGAGCCACAGGCACTGTCATCCTTGAGGAATCCCTCAGGAATCCACCAGCACTGCCCTGTGGCTGTTCCCTGAGACGCTGCTTGGAGCTGTCCACTCCCCTCCACCCAAGGCCGGCCCTCCCCTCTCGCCTGCCTCACCACCCCTCCAGCTCCCACCCCCATGGAGCCTTCCAAAGAGGTCAGACCGTGGGGCCCCTGCAGAGAGCAGGTGACCCCACACCGCGTGTTCATACCAGACCTCTGTGGCCACTGCTTCTTCCTTCTCCTGGCGCAGCTGCCCCCTACTCTCACCTCTGTGTCACTTCCTGTGACGGCCCAGGAACCGTCCTGCCAGTCATCTACACTCGAGTGTGAATTGCTGACAGCATCAGAGGGAACGGATGTGACCTTGTCACTGGGCATTGGGTCAGGACACAATTTACTTCCGGGGGAAGTGGCGGGAGGTGGGGGAGATGGGGTCAGGAACATCGGAGACCTGAAATCACGCCTGTCACTGGCCAATAAGCAAGGTCAGTGTCTTCGCGGTGACCAGGCGGCATCAGCCTGGAGTGCAGCACAGCGGAGTCCTGGGCCCGGGCACGCTTCCTGTCCGTGACACGGCTCAGGCTGATGGAGCCCTTGAAAAGACACGACTGTGGCTATGGTCAGCAGTGTCTCTGGGACACACCCAGCAGCACATCCCATTCAGGGCCAAGGGTTTGGGGAAGGTGCTCTGCAGGTTGATTCCCTTCTAGAATTATCCCTAGGTAAGGAAGACACAGCAAGTTGTCACGAGGCAGCCTCGTTCTTGAAATGTGGGGATGCTAGAGCGGCAGGGCCTGGGACCCAATCCACGGTCACTTTCGAAGATACAAGGGCCCTGGTGGCACTGCCTCTCCCACAAGCCTCTGCGAAGCTCCTTCCCACCAGCAAGACCTGGGGGCCCTGGAGCTGCCAGCTGGGAAGCTGGGGAAGTAGCCACGCCATCACGCTACTGGACCAGGGCTGCTCAGCCCCCTCCCCCCCGTCAGCTTGAGTAGCAAGCTCCCAGAGGCCAGGAGGGCACAGCAGCAGGAAGTGCAGCAGCAGGAGCTAGAGCTCAGGGGTCGGTGGGGGGGACATCTCACATTCACCTCCCATGACCAAAGGGCTTTGGGGGCGTGGAGCAGGCTGGTGGCTGTGGTCCTTCCATCCTGCAGTTCGCACAACGTGTTCTGTGCACTCATTGCCGCGAGCCACAGTGGACCCAGTGGACAGATGAGCCAACGGACCGTGAAGGCCGTGAGACTGGGCCGGCGGCTGAGCCCGCCCCCTCTCACCCCTCTGTGGTCACTCAGCACTCCTCACTCACTCCATGCACTTCTTGCGGTCCCTCCCCCACACACCCGAGTCCCAGCCAGGCCGCTGGGCACCCTGGCAGTCGGGGCCCTCATCTTCCCAGGCATGGCTTGGGTCAGAGTCACCTCCGCGGCGAGGCCCTGGTGACCCCTGGGGCTCCAGACGTGCTAAGCCACCTTCCCGGCTGCCCACCCTGGTTATTTCCCCCCCTGGCCTTCACCACTACTGGGAATTGCTCAGGTATTGGGTTCTGTTCAAATTCCCTCATTGGAAGGGGGAATCGCCACACTTCCGGACGAGGCCCTGGGAGCACGGCTGCTGCCTCTCAGGCCTCTGGCCCTGTGGCCTGGTGTCAGCCCTGGCACTACCAGCAGACCCTATATTTCCTTCTTCATTATGTAGGTTTGTCTCGCCAGGGGGGCCCAGACACCTCCTAGCCCCTCTCCCTCGGGGGCTACCATCTGGGTCAATCATATCTGAGCCACTGCTGCCACCGAGACTCCCGCAGCCCATAGCCATGGCCGGCTCTCCCCCACGCCGCCGACCAGCGCGGGCTGAGGACATCCCTTCCCCCGGCTTCCTTCTGGGCTGGAACAAACACCGGATCTGCTGCCTGCGGCTCTGAGGGCAGGGAGAGGAAGGCCCCGGAGAATGCGCTTGCTCTCACCCCGCGCCCTCCTGCACAGTGGCTCCAACTGCCTCTTCCTTGAGGTCCCGTGTGTAAACTGGCAAGCTGGCACAAAAGAACCAAGCATGCCTGCTGTCTAAAAATACACCCGCTGGAGCTGGGTAGGTCAGGAGGCTGTGTGCAGGCCCGCAGCACCTGCCTTGATGAAGGGTATGGGCTCACTTTCCTACCTAAGCATCCTCGCTTCTCTGTGACTCGTCTACCCCAGGAGTATGAACAGCTATGGATGGACTGACCCGGCTAGGAGGGTGAAGGGGCCTTTAGGAAGCCTGGCACAGACACAGTTATCTGGCTGGCGTAGGAGGGAACTCTGCAGAGCTTCTGCAGAGTCTAGCTCTCTCCGCACTGCCGCCTGGCTTCTGAGTCCCTTGGTCCCTGGTCGCGGCTGTTTGCTTTTTACATCAGCAGCAACTCTCTACTTCACTCCATAACCACCATTTCCTCCCAGGGAGACGCCTCTGGCCAGCAAACTCAGGATACACAGGAAATCTACTCCAATCCCAGGATGGGCAACAGGAGATGGATTTTCCACAATAGTCTTTTAAAACAAGGCAGAAGCTTCCATGTAAACAGTAGGTTGCCCAGAGAGACAGCTGACCCTAAAGGTCCTAAAGGACCTCTTTTTTTCTGCCCACCTCTTCAAAAAGCACGAGACCCCCGGAAGCAGATGAAGCATGTAAGACAATTCTCCCTGGGACTCTTGCATTAGGGTGTGAGTTGCAGGCAAGACATTAATTTCCTTTTGTTTTGAATTGTCTTTTCTAAGGTGTGTGCACATAGCCTTAGAAGACGGGGGTGACGTTTTCCACTGTAGTAAGCAGCAGGCTTGCACAAGGCCTTGGACAATCAAGTTAGTATGTTTCTCAGGAGCAGAGAGACAAGTTTGCTTACTGCCCAGAGTAAAAGATGTGGGCTCCCTAAGACCTGGGCTCCTCCCCTGTCATTAACCCACTGCATGCGCAGGCATTCACGAGTCCATCGCATCAGCCCTATGGAACCTGGGGCAATGAGAACTGCTATAAACATGCCCATGCTAATGCTGCGGCCATGCTGTGATAAATTCTGGTCTCTGACCCAGGGGCTAATTGGTTGGCAAATACTGCAAAATCTCAGACTTGTCACCGTCCCTGACAATGCTGCTCTGACTGGTGTCAGGGTGACTGCCCCATCACCATGCTCCAGGTGTACCCTGTTTCCAGAAAACTCAAAAGAACCCTTAAATCAGAAAAATGTATGTAAACCAGGAAAAGAATTGCTTTTCAAAAAGCTCAGGAAGAGTAGACAATTAGCCTAGCAGTTAAGAAGCCCATGCTTCATATCGGAGTACCTGGATTTGACACTTGGTTCCTGATTCCAGCTCCTTACTAATGCGCACTGGAGGAGGCACTGGTAACGGCTCATGTGGCTGGGATCCTGCTATCTACGTGGGAGACCCAGGTTGGTTCCCGGCTCCCAGCTCCCAGCCCCCAGCTATGCCCTTGCCCAGTCCTCGCCACTGCAGGCATTTCGTGAACCAGCCAATGGGGGTTCTCTCTCTTAAATAAATAAACAAAAAGGGGCTGGCGCTGTGGCAAAGTAGGTTAATCCTCCACCTGCGGCGCTGGCATCCCATATGGGCGCTGGTTCGAGTCCTGGCTGCTCCTTTTCCGATCCAGCTCTCTGCTATGGCCTGGAAAAGCAGTGGAGGATGGCCCAAGTCCTTGGGCCCCTGCACCAGCGTGGGAAGACCAGGAAGAGGCTCCTGGCTCCTGGCTTCGGATCAGCGCAGCTCCGGCCATTGCAGCCATTTGGGGAGTGAACCAACGGATGGAAGACCTTTCTCTCTGTCTCTCCCTCTCACTGTCTGTAACTCTACTTCTCAGATAAATAAATAAAAATCTTTTAAAAAATAAATAAATAAACAAAAAAGCAATCAGGCAATATTTATTTCTTTAGAAAGGTCACTACTTGCCAACACAACATCGCACACCTCTTTCAAACACAGTACCACTTCGGAATCCTAAAAGATGATGCGTTTGGTTCCCAAGAGCTGAACTTGCACCAAAGGCTTCAGGAATATGCCTTTGTGTGGAATCAGTTTCCCAGGTGGGAAAACCAAGAGGCTGCGCTCGGGGGTGGAGCTTCTGGGCAGCGATTATCAGGCCTCCTTCCGGAAGACCACACTTGCTCCCCGGCATCCTCCACCTCTTTAAAATAAACATCAGTTACCCAGGTCTATGGTTCGGTCACCTGAGCTGTGCCGATGTCAGTGTCCTGGTTTTGCTAATGTGCTGTACTTAAGTAAGATGTCACCACACACGGGACTGATGCGATGGTGGAACTGCAGCAGAGGAATGCAGAGTACCTAGTGCTTCTGCAACATCTTGTGAGTCCCTAATTATTTCCAAATAAAAGGTCAAAAAATGTCACTTCAGAAACCCAACAGTCCATTTTGTTAGATTCCTAATTAAATGAAGATAGCTTTGGGGCTATCTTATCTGTAATCATAGGAAAGTTATAAGTGGACTAGTTTATGCCAAAAAAAATCAATTACTCAGTCCCAGTGATCTCAATCACTGAATGGAGCCAGAGAGCCATGACAGGTCCCCTGAGTCCCAGTGGGGTCCAGGCCACCTTCCCTCCCCAGGCAGAGCGCTCCTGAGTCATGACAGCAATGGAGGCTGGTGGCAGGGGCTGCAGAGGCGGGAGAAGAGGGAAAGACTGAGGCTGGATGAGGTCGGGTGTGGCAGCTCTGTCCGGACAGGAACCACTGCAGCTCGGCCACTCCGTGGCTCTGTGGCGGTGGGAAGTGATCTGACTTCTCTGTGCAGGAGAATGCCAGCCACAAGATCAGCCAAAGGGACAGGTGTGTCTGTCGCTCTCTCGCCTAGTGTGAGGTCTGGAGGCACAGGCCTGGAGCGAGTCCTTCCCCTCCCTCGCACGTCCCCTCCCCAGCCACCCAGGGTGTCCAGGCCCTGCAGTAACTCTCAACACCACATGGGTTTTCCTTCCCAGGATGCCTTGCTGGAGAACCGCCTGTGCCCCCTGGGGCTCACCCTTCCCAGGGGTTCCCCAGGCCTAAGCAGGGCTGGTGTCCTGGGCACAGTGGATCGTCACCCTTAGGGACTGGAGAGCGGGTTCTAGTCCTGGGGAATACAGTTAGAGGGGAAGAGAGGTCCTGCTGAGAGGCAGTTTCCCTACAAACCTGCATAAAGGCTTTCGTTGATATGCCAGGGTCAGACCACAGGGTCACTAACTGTATTGGCTTCCCCTTCTAATACCTTGTTGGTCCTGCTCCCAACACCTATACCCTATCTGTGCTCCAGGAGCCAACGGGCCCCATCCAGGACCAGCATCTTCATGGTACCTCCGCCTGCAGCCACAGGAGCCCAGGGCACTCAGCACTTTTCAAATCTACAGGCTGACCCTGAACTCAGCCGTATACCACCCAGATGTTATCACAAACCTCCGTTCTAGACCCCAGGACAATAGGCTGATTTCTGGGATTTTCTACCAGGACCTGAGGGGCAGGTGAGGGAACAGCATGCAACCAAGACACAGTTCCTTCTCTTCTCTCAACTCCTCTGCTTCCTCTTTCACCTCCGCCAGCACAGGCACACTCCAGGGCTCCAAACACGTCCCAGACCCCCTTCCAGGCACCAAAAATGGGAGCTAGAACCGAGATCCCTCTGGAAACAGCAGGTGCTCTCCACTTCCTCACCTCGGAGTATTCAGGAGAGGCCAAGGGCTGACAGAGCTGTGCCGGGGCTGCCTGCCTCCTCCTCCCTGGTGAGGTTGGGGTGAGTGCTCTGGGGTTCTGCTGCCACTTCAGCTTGGGGTGAGCCTGAGGGAATCTGTAGGTGGTCTCAGACCCCCCGCCCCTCACCTCTGCAAAGGCAGAGAGGCAGAAACAGAGCCTGACCTGGTTGGTGTTAGATGACGTAGCAGGTGATGTGGGTGCCCTTACCAGATTCCTGTCCTCAGCTGCCAGGAGTATGCCCTTGGCCATCAGGGACCACTCTGCCCAAACCCTGTCTCTGCAGGGGCAGACAATGGGTGCCTGATATGTCCCTCAGATAGGATGGCTGCAGAGACCCTGTGGGGTCAGGCTGAGGCTACACCTAGCTGAGCCCACTCCTTGGTCTTGCTTTTCCCCACCCCCTGACTGCCCTGCTGCTTCTCTCTGTGTGCTGGGAGGTTCATGCGACTGCAAGCCCTCAGCAGTCACTTGCAGACACATCTTCAGCTCAGGCCTCAGCTGTCCTTCCTGGGGAGCCCCTTTGATTCAGAGGGTGGGGTGGGGACCCCGGTGCCTGGCAGCTCATCCAGGCCTAGTTTGGGGTGTGTTGAGTTGCTTTCCATTCATCTTTTTTCCTTCATGTCCAAGCCGAAGAGGATGTAGAAGCAAACAAGGCAGCTTACAGTCAGCAGGAGGAAAGCCAGGAGCAGGGCTTGGGATTCCAAATGGCCAGCAATGCCTGCTCTGAAGTCCTGGAGTGCGAGTGAGCAACAGCCCAAGCACGATGCCCACAGAAGAAAGTGCAAAATGAAGCAAAGTCAGGCAAAGGGAGCCCTCCCTTAGGGTGGGCTGGGGGTCAGAGGAGCCACCCACTGTGCACTGGTCCCATTTGCATGGGGGCTGCCAGGGGTCC
Source organism: Oryctolagus cuniculus (assembly GCF_051225735.1). Lineage (NCBI taxonomy): Eukaryota > Metazoa > Chordata > Mammalia > Lagomorpha > Leporidae > Oryctolagus > Oryctolagus cuniculus. Next base: position 26,181,392 of record NC_142881.1, on the reverse strand, counting down.
TGCACTTGATTTTTCCCAGCAGGTGGAGATGCTGCAGGGACAAGCGATGGTCTGTATTAACAGCTGCCATTTGTTGAGCATTTACTGGGAGACAGGCACCCTGCAAAGCAGCTTACATGAATTCCTGACTCCCCAATACAATCCTAGGAGAGGAGACTGAAGCTCAGACAGGGCCTCCGCCCCGCAGCAGCTGCTGGCGCACCATCTCCCGGGGCAGCTAACGTGGAGGGACAGCAGACGCAAGCATTACGGAGTTGGCTGCATGGCCTGGTGCGAGTCCACTGTTGCTCCCCTGTGGAGGAACGACACAGGACCCTGCGCTGTTCTTTTGTCTTCTCGGCCCTCCCCGGGTTTACTGCCGATCCTTCCACCTCCGTGGAAGGGCGGCTCCCCCTGCCACTTTCCCCACTTCCGCATGGGAGCTGCACACCGCCGGCCGGCTCTCTCGGGGGCTGCTCAGATGTTATCCGGATGTTCTCCCTTAGATGTTCCTGGTGCATGGTGTCTCTCTCCTCCTTTATAGTCCTCTTCCACCAATCCCAACTCTGCTACCCACACGCCGAGTACGCTGCTCTCCTCCAATCAGGAGCAGGATCAGCTCCTGCAGGTTATTGGTCGAACTGGAGGCAGCTGTGTAGAAGTTGTTTACTCCTCTCCCAGCGCCATATTGTGGGAGAGCAGATGTATAGAATAAGTCTTAATTCCAGTAACTTAGTCTAGTCCGAGTTGCTCCCCACAGTCCACTAGCCTCCCTTAACCTCAACTTGCTGGTCAGTGAAATGGAGCAGCAGGCTCCTTGAGAGGATGCAACATGCACACGTGTGCTGTGAGGAGGAACTGGGGAGAAGGAGGGCTCACACATATTTAGCCCTCACTGGGACAGCCATGGTTCTAAGCCCCGAAGACACAGGACTTCAGTTTATCCTTCCAAGAGCCTGTGAAGTCGGTCCCATCAGCACCCCCATTTCTAGAGGAGGAAAGCCCGGATCCCCGAACACAAGAACCCGACAGAGCCAGGGCCTCTGGGGGTAGTCGAGACTGGGGCTGGACAGGTACGGTACCCCAGCTGCCCTTCACCCTGCCCGGCCATCCGCAGGAGGCCTTTGCTGGCCTCCTGGGCTCACAGTTGAGCTCCTGCTCCTGACACATGTGGTGCTGCACGACAGTAGAGGGGTCACACCTGCCGCCAAGGGCGCTCTGACTCTGCATGGGGTCTTGTCGCCCGCTGGCCCTGGGGTTCCTGGGATGAAGGGTGAGGACCTCCCCTTGACTCACTGGCCCCCAGGCCCTCGGCACAGGTGGAGCCCCCCTCACCACACCTGCTACCGAAGGACAACGAGGCACTCTGTCCCCAGAGCACTGGCTGAGGGGGAAGGGTGAGAAGAAGCCCATCCTTCTCGAGAAAGCAGGCGGCCTTCAGGCCCAAGGCCAGGGCCACCACTGCAATGAGGCATCACCCTACCAGCCTCCTGGGGCCTCTGGGACGCTTGAGGCCACAGCACCTGGCCAGACTCCCCGCTCTCGGTGGGCAGAGCATCCAGACTGTGGCAGCGACATCTAAGGTTATGGCATACCTGGGAAGGGGACACTCCAAATTCCCCCAAGGGGCAATGCAAAGCCAGGCAAGGAATGAAAGTCACACCATATGAACTCCAAGGCCACGAATGGAGGAGCAATCCTCTCTGCCTGCTTCCACGGGACGGTACCAGGGGCTGAGACCCCCCCCCTCCCCCAGCCCCGCTGTCTAGTTCTGGTCTTTCCCAGCTGTGGGGCTTCAGGGTTCTTCTGTGCAGCGGAATGCACACTGGCCGACTCCAGCATAAGGCTCTGAGGACAGACACCATTACAGCTCGTGTCTTGCCACTTTTGAGGATGGGGGCACGTGAGAAACCGCTTAGAGAGGAACCACTGCCCGAGGAAGGTGCCCCTAGGTCACAAGGAGGCGCTGACCATGGGCTAGCAATGCAGCAGGGGTGAACGAGACAGGACACTGCTTCCTGCCAAGGTCAGCCCTGACCTCCATGGTCTGGGAGGCTGGGCTGTGGAGGACCAGGGCCTGCAGTGACCCTGGGGAAGCTCCCACAAAGAACCAGCCAGGCCCGTGGGCTTGGGGAGAGACAGGGAATCCACAGAGCCAGGGAGCAGCACTGCCCACACGGGTCAGGGCAGAGGCAGGGGTGGGCCAGGAGACCTGGGTTCACACCTCAGCTCTGCCACTTTAACCTCTCCGGGCCCCAGCACTTTCATGTCTTGGGGGAAACTACAATACACACTTTTGTAAGAAGCTGTGTATATGACCACAGAAGCCTTCTGGAAGCACAAATTTAAAACATTATAACTTGAGTAGAGATGCAGCTCAGTTATGACAAACCTGAGACGTTGTCCTCTGAATTACACAACAGAACAGACTGCTGTAAGCACGGCCCAGAATGCTGTTGTGGGTAATGGCCTTTCTGGCCAGGCAGACCCAGGTTCGAATCCTGTCTCTGCCAACTCCCAAGCTTGGTTTGTAAACTGCCCTGTGCCATTGGTGTAATGGGGGCATCTGTGTAGTGGTTACCCAGTGCCAGACCCCACCAGGTGCTCAGTGGAAGATGATCTGGGATCCAAATGGGAGTGTGGAAACCTTGGGCCTGCAGCTCCACATCCTCTCCAAGGAGAGCTCGGGCTCTCGTTGCTTTTGTTAAAGAGGTAACCAAAGACTGAGAGCCTGAGAAAGCAGGCACAAGCCACAGGCCCACAGAGACAGTCCCGGGAGGCTGGGGCAGGCTGCTCGCAGGGCGGCAGCCTCCAAGACCAGGCCTTACAAATCTCTTGGGATGCTGCCAACATGCAGAGTCCTAGGCTTGCCTGGCCTGAAATTTTTGGCTTAGTAATCACCTTCTCGACTTAAGGGATGCCTTCCTGGGTCACCCCTAGCCACTGGTTGGTGGCACCCAAAGCTTACCTGGGAGGAAGGGGATGATCCTTTGCTTGGGGTCCTTCTGGCCTCCTTCAATGGGAAACTTGTCCAGAAGCTGCATCTGAGAAGCCAGACAGATGGGGATAGGTTCAGAAGACTGGCAGAGTCTGCGGGATGGCATCCCTTCCCCCACTCCTCCACCGCTCGGAGCCTCTGCACTCACATGGATGAATGACGCCTGAAATCCCTCATTTCACAGCCCATTAGCACACCACATGGGGCATGAGAGGAGGAGGCCAGAGCTCTCCCTGCCTCAAAGGCGGTGTGTTCAGGACCATGGGGGAGGTGTCTGGAGACACACACCCCCTCCCTGACTGCAGTGGACTGGGCTGGGCAGCAGCAGACTTCAGGCCAGGTTGCAGGTGGAGTTTCCAGAAGTTTCTTTGCATCAAGTTTCTCTGCTACTTGATCTGCATGGTGACTCCTTTAGCCACTGGCCATCCTAAATTCTCCAAGGCCAGGATGGAGGAAGAACCTGATATTTAGCCAGACCACCCCCATCCCAGAATTGTTCTGCAGAAACACACCCAGATACTGTTTTCATTAAAAACTCACTCTATCCCGTTGTACCCACTGCAGAGAGACCCCTTTCTACCCTGAGATTGCTACTGTTTTCCCGGGACAGACCTACTGGAAGAGTTTCCAGGGTTCCAGAGGAACAACTGTTTTTACTTCTGCTGTTCTGGGCTGAAATTCTGTATAAACTGGAAAAATACACAGGAGTCAGGATGGACGAGGCTAGGGCTCCCGAGTGTGTGGTTGGTTTGCCTTCCAAGCCACAGGTGGGCAGTGGAGCAGGGTGGAAAGTCGGGATTGGTCTGGCTGCCCAAGCCGTGTGATCTCGGGCAGGGCAGGGCACCCTTCAAGGTGGGGCATCAGGCTGCACTGGAAGAAGGAGGATCTGCCACTAGTGTTGGAAGTCCACCCACCCCACCACGCCTTAAACATTTATTGAGCGCCTGGTTACAGCACTGGGTGCTATTGGAACAGCAATAAGACACATCTCCACCAGCTCTTCGAAGGACACTGCGTATGTCACGTGTCCTGTGTCAGCCAGGGGAGGTGGTGCGAGGAAGAGGACGGCAGTGGGAAGGGAGCTGCGGCAAGACCGGGGATCTGGCTTTCCACAGGGTGGGAGGAGGGCCTTCCTGACAGATGCCACTTCAGCAGAGACCCACAGCGGGTGAGCGGGAGGCTAACTTTCACTTCCCTCTGTGCCACGGAGATTTAACTCAAGCTGGCTCATGTGTTTTCAATGTCACAAGTTCATCTCTCGAAACAGCCACTGCCTGCTGCATGTAAACAGAGCATAACACTACAGAAACTGGGGATTTTTTAAGAATCCATACATTTTCAAATAAATTCTATACAAAGTAGAGTTCCTATTACCTTCTTTTTTTGAAAATATGCATATAACTGCATTCACACCCACTTGTCCATATTGCATATGGTTCTTAGTTATTAATTGATAATAGGATTAATTAGTACCCAAAAATGACTGAGAATTGACCAATATATTTAGCAGCAAGGAGGTCATTAGTAACCTTGAAAAGAACACTTTTAGTAGAATGGGCATAAAAGAGAATAAGAGGAGGAAAAATTAAGACTGAATACAGACGGCTTTTTTTTTTTTTTTGACAGGCAGAGTGGACAGTGAGAGAGAGAGACAGAGAGAAATGTCTTACTTTGCCATTGGTTCACCCTCCAATGGCCACCGTGGCCAGCGCGCTGTGGCCAGCGCACCATGCCAATCCGATGGCAGGAGCCAGGTACTTATCCTGGTCTCCCATGGGGTGCAGGGCCCAAGCACTTGGGCCATCCTCCACTGCACTCCCTGGCCACAGCAGAGAGCTGGCCTGGAAGAGGAGCAACCGGGACAGAATCTGGCATCCCGACCGGGACTAGAACCCGGGGTGCCGGCACCGCAAGATGGAGAATTAGCCTAGTGAGCCGCGGCGCCGGCCACAGACGGTTCTTTTGAAAGAAGGTTTGTTAGAAAGGGGAGCAAGTGAAATAGGGTCAAGTTGGGTGTGTATGTATGTGTGTGGATGTGTGTACATGTGTATGTGTGTGTATGTACATGTGTGTCTCTGTGTGTACGTGTATGTGTGTGATGGAAGAGATACTAGCATGACTTACATTCTGATGAAAATGATCTAATATTAGAAAAAAATGAATGTGTGAGAGAAAGGGAAATTCTTGGTGCTTTGTTCCTAATGACAGAAGAGGAGACGAGAGCCAGTTAACTGTGCTGCAGGACTAGCTTTTCCAGAAGACGGTGTAAGTGAATGCAGACGCTAGCAGAAAGCTGGACATGGAAATGAACACTGAGAATTAGAACAGACTCCCAGAAGGGGAGTTACACTTTTTTTTTTTTATTTCACAGGCAGAGACAGGGAGAGAGACAGACAGAGCTTACTCCTCGGCTGCCTGGGGGCTAGGACGGGGCCAGGTCAAAACCAGGAGCCTGGGGCCGGCGCCGCGGCTCACTAGGCTAATCCTCCGCCTAGCGGCGCCGGCACACCGGGTTCTAGTCCCGGTCGGGGTGCCGGATTCTGTCCCGGTTGCCCCTCTTCCAGGCCAGCCCTCTGCTGTGGCCAGGGAGTGCAGTGGAGGATGGCCCAGGTGCTTGGGCCCTGCACCCCATGGGAGACCAGGAAAAGCACCTGGCTCCTGGCTCCTGCCATCGGATCAGCGCGGTGCGCCGGCCGCAGCGCGCCGGCCGCGGTGGCCATTGGAGGGTGAACCAACTGCAAAGGAAGACCTTTCTCTCTGTCTCTCTCTCTCACTGTCCACTCTGCCTGTCAAAGAAAGAAAGAAAGAAAAACCAGGAGCCTGGAACTCAGTCCAGATAGCCCATGTGGGTGGCATGGGCAGTGCAGCGCCGAGAGCCCCCTCCGGCAGCAAGCACTGGGGGCGGCCAGCACTGGGCTGGGCTGACTCGCCCTTCCTGGGAGAGGGGCTTCCTGGCAGTTCCAGTGTGGGGCCCCAGTTCTCCAAGCCCCATCATTGTCACCATTCCTGACTCGGAATCTTCCCTTAAGAAGAGACGAGGCCACGAACCTGTGTAGGAGCTCTGAGGGACCAGGTGGGCTCAGAAGTCCACTGCAGTGAGATCTTAGCAGGCCTTCTGTTGGTTGCTGGGTACCCAGTCAGCCAGTGTCATGGAGACACAGTAAGTGTGGCTCTTTCTTTTCTTTTTTCTTTTTTTTTTTTTTTTTACAGGCAGAGTGGACAGTGAGAGAGAGAGAGAGAGAGAGAGAGACAAAGGTCTTCCTTTGCCGTTGGTTCACCCTCCAATGGCTGCCACAGCTGGCGCACCACGCTGAACCGATGGCAGGAGCCAGGTACTTCTCCTGGTCTCCCATGGGGTGCAGGGCCCAAGCACTTGGGCCATCCTCCACTGCACTCCCTGGCCACAGCAGAGGGCTGGCCTGGAAGAGGGGCAACCGGGACAGAATCCGGCGCCCTGACCGGGACTAGAACCCGGTGTGCCGGCGCCGCAAGGCGGAGGATTAGCCTAGTGAGCCCCGGCGCCGGCTGTGGCTCTTCTTAATCGCTCACCCCTTGTGTCCTGAAATGTACTTCCCCACTCCCTTCGGCTCTCTGATGACCTTACAGGGACACCTACTCCAGGCAGCCGTCCTCGACCACCCCAGCGGAAGATCACGCCTCCTCTCTCCAAATCCCAGCAGCACTCCTGGTCTCAATTGATTCCAGTACTTCACAGCCTTTCGTGATTTCCTGTTCGTACAGGTTCATCTCCTTGCCCAAGAGAAAACACCCTTCCCCACTGAATGGTTTTGGCACTCTTGTTGAGCCAATTCAACATAAAGATATAAAAACAATAGATTTGGAAAGAATCAGACAGCACTTCTCAAACAATTATTAGTAAAAAAAATTTTTCCCCACCCAGTAAAAAAAATTTTTTTAGGGGAAAAGTGGAGTTCAACATCAAACCTTAATACAAAGTTTTGGGAACACAGAAAGCCTATCGTTCCAGAACAATTTGTAGAAAACACTGTCTTTTTCACTTTGAATTACATTAAGTTATAGCTTCAAATAGTTCATGGAAAATTTGGATTCTCTTTAAATTCAATTTTTCCATGAACTTTCTAAAACTCCCTGATATCCAGGAGTTAACGTATTACACACACACACACACACACACACGTGGGGAAATGGAATTGAAAGATTGACTGATGTGGTGAACTACATTGTTGATTTTGAAGTGCTGAACCTGGTTGCAATTTCCAACATAAACCCTACTCGGTTACGATGATTCTTTTTGCTGGATTTGATTTGCTAGTATTTTGCCTAGGAATTTTGTATCCATGTTCAGGATGAACAGTATTCTGATGTTTTCTTTCCTCATAACGTCTTTACCAGGTTTTGATATCAGAACTCACTCTCTGACGGCGTGGGTGGGGAAGCCCGCCTTTCCCACGGGTTCAGGTGTGAGCGGCAGGGACTGCAGGCACGCTCCGGCACAGCTCTCTGCGTGTGGAATCTTTGTAGGAAACTATCTGAAGCGCACGCTCCGGCACAGCTGTCTGCGTGTGGAATCTTCTTTGTAGGAAACTATCTGATGCGGAATTCAATTTATTTAATAGATATAGAGGAACTTAATATTTTTCTATGTCTTTTCAAGTCAGATTTGGAAAACTGAGTTTTTAAAGGAGTTTTCCATACCAAACTTACTGAATTTATGGGCAGAAAACTGTTACTAGCATTCCCTTATTATCATTCTGATGTCTGTGGGACCTGATGCGGTATCTCCTATTTCATTCTTGATCTAATTTGTCCTTTATTAGTGTTTTCAAATAGTTTTTTTTTTTTTTGACAGGCAGAGTTAGACAGTGAGAGACAGAGAGAAAGGTCTTCCTTCCATTGGTTCACTCCCCAAATGGCCGCTACAGCCTGTGTGCTGCGCCAATCCGAAGCCAGAAGCCAGGTGCTTCTTCCTGGTCTCCCATGTGGGTGCAGGGCCCAAGCACTTGAGCCATCCTCCACTGCCTTCCTGGGCCACAGCAGAGAGCTGGACTAGAAGAGGAGCAACCAGGACAGAATCCAGTGCCCCAACCAGGACTAGAACCCAGGGTACTGGCGCTGCAGGCAGAGGATTAGCCTAGTGAGCCACGGCGCTGGCCATTCAAATACTCAGTTTTTAAAAAAGATATATTTATTTGAAGGGCAGAGTTACAGAGAGAGAGAGAGAGATGGAGGAAGAGAGGGAGAGACTGAGTCAGGGGAGGTCTTCCATCCACTGGTTCATTCCTCAAATGGCTGCAATAGCCAGGGTTGGGTCAGGCCAAAGCCAGGAATGCCAGGAGCCTCATCTGGGTCTCTTACATGGGTACAGGGGCCCAAAGACTTGGGCCATCTTTTGCTGCTTTCTCAGGTGCAATAACAGGGAGCTGGATTGGAAGCAGAACAGCTGGGTCTTGAAGCAGCACCTATATGGGATGCCGGCATTGTGGGCAGCAGCTTCGCTGGGTAAGCCACAACACCTACCCCCTAAAATACTCACTGCTTAAATTGCATTAAGTCTCTTCATTGTTTTATGCCTTTTACTCCATTTATTTTTATTCTTAGATGTATTTTGTCTTTCCTTCTTCTTAATTTAGCCTTCATTGTTCCTATTTTCTTAAAATAGAAGTTTAAATGATTGATTTTAAACTCCTTCAAATTTAGGTATATAATGATAAAATATTTATATTGTTCTCTCTAGTGGTATCTTAGCAAATTTGGTATGTTGTGTTTTCATTAAGTTCCACATGTTGTAAAATTTACTTTGTGATTTCTTCACTGAACTCACAAACACAAGAAACTTACACAACTCCAGAAGAAGAGACACAAAGAAAGTCGTACCAAGACACATCATAAGCAGACTACTCAAAGTCAGCAATGAAGAGAAAAGTCTTGGGACTAGCGTCACGGTGTAGCAGGTTACGTTGCCACCTGCAGCGCTGGCACCACATATGAGCACCATTTGAGCCCTGGCTGCTCCACTTCCGATCCAGCTCCCTGCTAATGCGCCTGGAAAAGCAGCGGCAGGTGGCTCCAGTATTTGGGTTCCTGCATCCATGTGGGAGACATGGATAGAGTTCCAGACTCCTGGCTTAGGCTTGGCCTAGCCCCGGCGATTGTGCAGCACCATTTAAGGAGTGAACCAGCAGATGTAAAATAAATCTCTTTCTCTCTCTTTCAAGTAAATAAATAAATCTTTAAAAAGAAAAAAAGAGAACATATTAAAAGTAGCCATAAGAAAAAAACATATTACATACAGAGAAACCAAGATAATGACAACAGATTTCATGTTGAAATAATGCAAACAAGAGAACACTGAGGTAGTGTTTTTAAAGTACTGCAATTAAAAAATTAAAAAACTTAGAATTTTATGCCCAGGAGAAATATCTTCTTTAAGACATGTTCAATCATACAAAAGCTGGAAGAACGCATCACCAGCAGATCCCACATTACAAGAAATGTTTCTTGATCCGTAAGTTGATAATTTTCATGCAATTTAGGAAATTCTCAGCAAGTTTCTCTTAACATATTGTTTCCTGCCCTATTCTCACGCTCTCCTCTTTCTGGGATGATTATTATTACACGTAGGTTAGGAGACTTCATATTGCACTATATGTCTCAGGGACCCTGCTTATTTTTCTTCACTCCTTTTTTCTCTGTTAGTCAGAGTGGATAATTTCCAGTGATCTGTAGTCAAGTCAAATGACTCTTCTGCCGCTTCCAAATTGCTGGCAAGCTTACACGGCAGAATTTTTTTTTAGAGATTTATTTATTTATTTATTTATTTAAAATTCAGAGTTACACAGAGAGAGGAGAGGCAGAGAGAGAGAGAGAGAGAGAGAGAATCATCCATCTGCTGGTCCACTCCCCAGTTGGCCACAATGGCTGGAGCTGAGCTGATCGGAAGCCAGGAGCCAGGAGTGTCTCCCACATGGGGGCAGAGCCCAAGGACTTGGGCCATCTTCCACTGCTTTCCCCGGGCCATAGCAGAGAACTGGATTAGAAGTGGAGCAGCTGGGATTCGAACCAGCACCCACATGGGATGCCGGCACTGCAGGCGGCAGCTTTACCCACTATGTCACAGTGCTGGTCTCCACAGCAGAATTTTAATTTCATTACTTTTAAGTTCCAAATTTTCCATTCAGTTTTTTTTTTTTTTTTAGATTTATTTATTTATTTGAAAGAGCTACACATAGAAAGAAGGAGCAGCAGAGAGAGAGAGAGAGAGAGAGAGAGGTCTTCCATCCGCTGGCTCACTCCCCAATTGGCTGCAACGGCTGGAGCTGTGCAGATCCAAAGCCAGGAGCCAGGAGCCTCCCCCAGGTCTCCCACACAGGTGCAGGGGCCATTTCTACTGCTTTCCCAGGCCACTGCAGAGAGCTGGATCGGAAGCAGAGCAGCTGGGACTTGAACCGGCGCCTGTATGGGATGCCAGTACTGCAGGTGGCAGCTTCACCCGCTACACCACAGCACCAGCCCTTCAGTTGTTTTTTTTATAATTTCCATTTCTCTACTATCTGTTCACTCATTAAAAGCCTATTTTCCTTTAATTCTTTTAAACATATTTTCCTTTAGTTCTTTTTAACTGGTTTAGAATATTTCAATATCTGATTATCTTCTGGCCAATTTCAGTGACTGTATTTTCATTCCAGTGGGTCACTTACTCTTATTTCTTTGGCCACCGAGTGATTTCTTATTGTAAACTGGTCATTGTGGACACTACGTTGTACAGACCCTGGATTCTGTTGTCCTTCTGTGCAAAGTAGTGATTTTTGTTCTGATAACTGTAGTACAGTTACTGGCTAATCATCTTAAACTGGAACAGGCATGGTTTTGTGTGTTCTTGGGGTGGATTGACAGGACGCCCTGCAACTTGATAGGATGTGGCACGCAGATTCTGCCTCCTCCGTGGGTACTGTTAGGGCTTATTTCTAGGCTTTATTAGGATGAATTTACCGTGGGCCTTACTTTCGAGTGTTACTGAGATCCTTGTTCCTAAAATGTAGCCCTTCTGTTGGCTTAACAGGATGCCCAGAGTGTTAATGAGGTATTCACAAAAGACTCTCCCTGTTGGCTGAGCTAGGCTTCCAAAATCCCCCAGCGCTTTATGGTTTTGTTCTGTCAGTATTTCTGGTAATCCTCTTGCAATCTTGTCCTGTGTACTTACAGCCCTGCCCTTGACCAAGAACTTGTGAGGAATCCCCCACAGCCGTCCAGAGCACCAGCTATGCACAGCTCCTTCCTCTTGGGCGCCTTGCCCTGGGTTCCAAGTGCTTACGTTGCCCCACAGTCCAGTAGGACCGGCATGCTCTGCCAGGATCCCAGCTCCCTGCAGCTCAGCAGGAAAACTGTCCCCGGAGAGCTGGGCTCTTGCGGTGAGTTTCACTTCTCTCCAGGACTGCACTTTCGTGTTTTTTGTTCAGTGCCTGCAAACATGTGCCTCTTGTATTGCGTCTGGTTTTCTCCCTTCTTATGGTGAGAGGGCTGTTTTAGCACCAGTACTTCCATCACAGCTGGAACTGGATGTTTTGTTGAGGTTCACAAATGGCCACGAGACTTCCAGATGGAAGCAGTGGGATTTGGCAGGCTGTCAGGGGCAGGAAGAACAGCTTAGGAGACCTGTAGGGTTCTGACCACTGTTTGGTTTCATATTAGGAAAGCTCAGTTACAAACTAAGTGCAGCTAGGTCCTGAACACCCAAGAATAAACAAACAGAAGACATGGTTATGTTGTCTCTTAGGACCAAGCAGCCAATTAATTTATCACCTAATTTGGGAGACATCTGAGAGTGATAGTGAGTGCTGGTTAGCAATGACATCAGGATAGCAGGTGTAAAACAGGACTCTCAGGAGTGTTCTAACTAAGTGGGTTATGTTGATTGTCCATGGATTCCCATCTCCAAGACAGGATCTGGAGCACATAAGCACCCTCAGTAAATGTGTGATGGTGAAAATAATGTACACTGGGAACTTAGGTCGTGTTAGGTCCTGTGCGAATCATTTTTACGTGGCTTATCTAACTACTCAGATCAACCCTTTGAAGTGATGCTATTATTACTCTATGTTCCAGAGAAGAAACAGAAACAAGAGGTTAAATGAGTTGCTCCAATCAGTAAGGTGCAGAGCTAGGATTCAATGTCAGGAAATCTGGTTCCAGACCCTGGTCTCTTGATTACGACAGATAAGTGGATACATTCAATGGAAGAAACAAACAATTCCGAAATTCCACCATCAGCGTTACATTTCAAGGCGGAGAAATTGCACTACAAGATCTACTAATGTAATTAATAACTAACAAATAAAGCTTTAAAAAATTGTGTGATCAGTTTCATATAAAGTATTTGATAAAATTTAACATCAACTTATGATTTTTAAAAAAGAAATAAGCAAACTTTCTCAAAATATATATAAAAATATACACCTACCCAAAATAACGCTCAGTGATAAAACACTGGAACCTACCAAGGATGCTGTCAACTCTCACTTTTTCTATTTGCTGTTGCACTAATAGTTCTTGCCAAAGGATTAACACACAAAGAAGTAAGAGGCATAAATATTGAGAAGAAAGAAATAAAACTCGCAGTATTCCCAACCAATATGAAGTTGGTACAAATCCAGAGAGAATCCACAAGAGATGCACACCTTTGGACCTTGAAGAAACCTCGCACCTTCATTGAAAAGAAACTCACCCCTGGAAGATGTAAAACAGGAAGATGTAAAAGAGTAACTAAAAGTTCTGGGAAAAAAAACAGTGTGATGGGTGTATAACAATGTGAATACAGTTAACGCCAATGACTTATATCCTTCACAAAGGTTAAAATGATGAATTTCACATTACATATGTTTTACCATAAGGAGAGAGGGGGAGAAAATGTGCATAAAGACCTGAGGTTCCACAGCAGGGACAGCCAGCAGGGCAAGGACATGGTCCAGAGAGGCACAGGTACCAGCTGGGGGTGGGGCCTAGAGCGGGAGGGAGCTGGGCAAACCAAACACTGCGCTAACATAGGCCTCTACCAGAAGAGCATTCATGGAAATTCTCTTGCGCACTCTGTCCCCCTAGGAGCCATCCTGTGCAGACCACGGAGCAGAGCAAATCAGTCTGGATTCTAGCTTCCAAAATCACACCAGCACCCTGGTCTACATGGTGGGGGAAGGCGGGAGAATCCAGAGAAGGGATACAGAGGCTGTGTTCTATACAGGGGCAGCACAGACAAGAGGCAGTGAGGCTGTTGCATTTCCCTGGACAGGAGGGGTGCAGGCTCTCCTGCCCAAAGGACTACAGCAGTTCTTGTGCACACTGGACATCCCAGCACTCCAGAGGGTGGAGCAGCCAGGGATGGAGACAGAGGACACATGCTCCTGGCAAGGAGCTGCCTGCACTGGGATACATTTGGATGCCGGGACACAGGACCAGGCTGAAGCCAAGACACCCTCACTTTGACAGGGAGCCCAGTCCTGGTTCCAAAACCATCGCCAAGTCAAAGAAGACTATTTTCTGGAAAACATGCAAGCCTTCACTTCAGATCCCTTCCCCAGCAAGCCCTGTCCTGTGATGCGTCATGCACTGCATCAACGAGGTCTGGGCGTGTGAGTCACGCTCCGTGATCAGCCTGGGAGTCGGGTACCTGCGTGGCACAAGGAATTCTGGTAGCATTAGCTGAGTGTCAACCTGCTGAGAGGAATAAACAGCCATGCATAGGAGTTCTGGAAAGGACAAGCAAAGTGGCCTTCTCAGAGGAGGAGACATTAGAACAAGGCCCTAAATAAAACACAGCGGGAGCAGAGGGAGGAAGGGCAAGTCCAAGGCTCGGCGGGGGGATGTCAGGACAGCTCTGTGAGCGGTCAGACGGGAGTGAATTAACTGGTTCTAGAATGCCATGAAGTGCTGCCATGGGTGAGAGAAAGTGGTGGCACCCAGGGTGGAGGCCCCTGATAATTTATTCCAGCGATTTGGGGATGACCACACAGTTGGCACCCACGCTGGCTAAGGGCAGATGCCCAATGTGTTGCTCCATGGGGGAAGTTAGGGGATCCTAAAACATGACAGGAAATAGGGTGGAGGCGGGCTGGGGGAAGGAATCATTTCTAGAACTCCTCTCAAGGGTGGGCTGCACTGGCTAGAGTCTCTGCCGTGGGGACTGGCAGGTGACAGGGCCCAGATGCCCCAGCCTAACGTTTACTCCTGAAACTGCTGTCTACAGCAGCTGGGCCTGGGAAAGCAGAGCTGGCGCCTTCCTGAGGCTCTGGGGGCAAATCTGTCTCCTCGCTCCTCCCAGTCTCTAGAGGGCCCCTATAATCCTTGGCTTCGGGCCCCTTCCTGTGTGTGTGTGTGTGTGTGTGTGTGTGTGCATGTGCTGGTGTTTTCTGTCCAGGCCTGTTTGCTTGGGCCAGTGTGCTGGGAGCACAGGAGTTCGCTGTCCCATGGTTTTGGAGGCTGGGGTCTGAGAGGGAGGTGTTGGCAGAGCGGCCCCTTCTGAGAGCCGGCATAGGGAGCCCCTACCCCTCTCTCTCCCTGCTCAGGGTGGTCGCTGGCAGTCTCTGCTCTTCCCCAGCTTATAAAAGCATCACCCCCATCTCCCCATGTGTATGTCTGTGTCCCACCCCCCCACCCCCACTTTTTTGGGGAAGATTTATTTATTTGAAAGGCAGAATTACAGAGAGAGAGGGAGAGACAGAAAGAGAAGTCTTCCATCCGCTGGTTCACTTCCCAAATGGCTGCAACGGTGGAGCAGGGACAATCCAAAGCCAGGAGCCAGGAGCTTCCTCCAGGTCTCTTATCTGGGTGCAGGGTCCCAAGCACTTGGGCCATCCTCCACTGCCTTCCCTGGTGCACTAGCAGAGAGCTGGATCAGAAGTGGAGCAGCTGGGACTCAAACGGGTGCTCAAATGGGATGCCAGCGCAGCAAGTGGCAGCTTTACCTCTTATACCACAGTGCTGGGCCCCACTTCCCACTTTCAATAGGGGCAGCACACATAACGGATTCGGCATTCACCCTGCTCCAAGAATGATCTCACCATAGACAATGACCCTATTTCCAAACAAGGTCACATTCTAAGGTTCTCAGAGGTAAGGATCTCACCACGTGTATTTGTAGGGGACACATATACTTCACCCCCCCAACACCAGCACACTTGAGAACAACGTGTAGTTATTGACAACCAAGGTTTGCTCAGAGACTACCAAAGTCTCTTCCTGCACTCACAGTGGTGCCTGCACAACATTTTAGAAAGTCATGATAAGGAATGTTGCAGAGCTAGGCAGCTTTGGGTTCAAATCAGTCTGTTCATCTGGAGAATGGGGAGAGGGCAGAAGCTGATGAGAAGGGGAGCTGAGAGGATTAAGTGCCTGGCACGGAGCCCAGCTATTATTGCTGCTACTGCCACCCTCTCTTGTTATGACACTAGGCTGTGTCCCTGATGCCAAAGTGCTTAGGAAGTTCCAAGTCCAAGATCAGAGAGACAGTAGGGAGACTGTGAGGGGCAGACAGGACTGGGGGTGGGGTAGGGTGGGGTGTCTTGGCCAAGCCTGGCCTAGCTCTGAGGGTCTGGGGGCCCACGGGAGCTGCCAGCTGGTGTGCATGGGCCCGGCTCAGGGAGGAGGCCTCTGGCTTTTCCAGCCACGCTTCGAGTGCATGTGGGCTGGCCGGCATGTGTTTGACATTTAACACAGTGGGGCCAAGGCTGAGAGCCTGACACTTGCAGCGAGACGCACACACAGGGAAGAAGTTAGAGGCCCAGCAGCTGCCCAAGCAGGCTGGCTCTCGCTGCCTCTGCCCGAACCCAACACAGTGGGCTCATCTCGTGCTCCCCGCCCGCGACCCACAGGCCTGCACACAGAAGAGAGAGCACTGGAGTGGAGAGGTGGGTCCCAGTGCCAGCCTGCCAAGGACTCGCAGGGCAACTGGGGCAAGCAGCTTGGCCTTTCTGGGCACAACCCACGGGGGCTGTGAAGAGGAGAAGGCGTTCGAGAAAGTGTTGCCAAATGCCAGGCACAATCATTCCTACTGCATTTCTCTGCCCCACGTTCTATTCATCTGTAAAATGGCCAAGGCCTGTTTTTGCCCCTCCCTGGGGGCTATTGTGAGGTCGAAAAGGGAAAATGTGCATGATAAGCACTTTGACACCTGCCAAGACCTGGGGAAAGCACCAGAGGCAGTGGCCTTTCACAGCTGTGCCGCCCTGACGTCAGAACCTCAGCTTACTTCTTCCTGACCCTGGCCGAGTCACGTGCCCTCTCTGTGGCACTGTCTGCTCATCTGCAAGGCAACGGTGAGCAAAGCAGCACACCGCGGCAGAGTGTGGGTTAAGTGAGGTCAGCCAGGTGGGCATGCGTGCTGGGCTTACTGCCCGGCCTACAGACACGGGCTTGCCAGATTCAAGGTGAAGAGACTGCCTACTGCCTCCCTGTCTCCAATGCGCTCCTCCAGCCCCCTCCAGCCCTTCACTGAAAGGCCGGCCAGGGGACTTCATGGCCCTTGAGCTCTGCCCCAACACAAGTTGGCTCATGTGACTTCAGCTCTCCTTGGCCAAGAGAGACAGGCACGCTGCCAGGGCAGGCCATCAGGAGAGCCAGTGACTAAGGTCACCAGGTCAGGGACTGTGGCCTCAGCCAGCTCTGAGCATGGCTCTGGGAGGAACCTGGAGCTTCCCCAGGACATATACAATGTGGGGCATGGCTTCCTACTTTGGAATTGGAGCTCCGCCCCTCTCCCCTGCCCCCCCACTCCGCCCTGACACCCACTGCACCCACTGCATGCCAAGCCAGCCGCTCGCCAGCCCCTTTCTTTCATCCCCAGGAAGGTGCTTGGGGCAGCGAGGGTGTGTCCTGGGCAGGGAGAGGGGCACAGCCACGGAGTCCTCAGACCCAGAGGAGGCACCTGGAAGATGCTGAGCAGAGGAAACACTGTGAGAATGGATTCCAGAAAGCCACATCTGGCCGGCGCATAGGCTGCAGAGTGGAGAAAGAGACGCCTGTGTGAGGGATCCTGGCGCTGGCCCAGGGTGTTGGCGGTGACACGCCCCCACAGAGAATGAGGCCTGTCCAGCACAGAGATGTTTTCTGGCACAGTCCTGTTCCCTTCTGGAAGTCTCTAGCTACCCCTAGCCTTGCAGAGACCCCTCTCAAGGTTTCTGAGCTCCCCCCAAGGCTGCCCAACACTCCAAGGACCACCCAAATCAAGGACGAGGCCCTGAACGGGGAGGGGAAGAGGAAAGGAGAACGGGATTTCACTTTCTCTTTCTGGCTGACCCACATCCCCAGCCCCAATTTCTCTTGGTTCTTCTCACCCTCCAAATGGCTCAGAACTGTGGTCCCCAAACTGCCCAGGGCCACCGTGGGATCAAATTCAGACCAAAATCTGGGACAAAGAGCCATTACTTTTTGGAAGCAAAAAGACCCCTCTTCCTCAGGGGTCCTGGGCCCAGAATGCTGTTCAAGGCCTGAGATGGCAGAGCTGGTCCCCAGGGACTCCCCTGATGGGCTTCTTGGACAGAGATGCCTAGAGGGACGCAACTGAGTAGCAAACCCCCACTCTCCTCACCTTCCTCCTTCCGGTCCCCAGCAGTCTCCACTCCCAGTATTTTCTCTATTGCAAATGAGCCAAGGTGCTTCCAGGCCTGAAACTCCCTCCCCACAAGTCTTATGCAAAAGCTAAAAAACAAAAGAACAGGCTGAACAGGGCCTAGGGTGGGGTGGACAGGGCCAAGCTCTTCGCCTGGCCTTGCCCTGACAACATGGAGCCCTCGCTCCTCCTTGGCTCAGGAGTGGCGGAAGAGTTGTGAACCAGCACCTGCCTCCTGAGCCTCCCCCAGAATGGACAGTGGCTGGGCCATTCTGCAACTCTGAAAGCTGCCTCAAAGACTGTAGAAGCTGCCATCATAGCCCAGGGCCACCAGGTAGATCCAGCCAAAGCCAAGCAGACCTCAGGTGTACTGGCCATGAGACTGCCTGCTCCATGGGACTTGGGGAAGTCACCTTCCCACCCCCTCCTCTGTTACAATCTTCATAGCCCCAAGAGACCAGAATACCTGAAGCCTCTCCAAAGGTCCCATTAAGGAGGGTGCCAAGTATGCGACCATCTCTAATGCTGCTTCAATTTGCTGCCCTCTGATGACTTTTTAGGTCTCTACCACCCACACACCCAGGGACACGAGCCTGTTCATGACCTCTCCAGGCACATGCCCTGCCCTTCACACCTCACACGTCCCCACACACCACACAGCTTGCCTCAAGTCCGCCCCTGGCATAGCGTGCTGCCCGCTGCCACTTCCGCAGATTGGACTCACCTGAAGAACTACACTTACTGCACTTGACTGTCACAGTTTCCTTACACACCTGTCTCCCTACAAAAGCCTGGGAGCATCTTGGGAGCCTTGACATTCCCACTGTCCCTCAGTGTCCCACCCATAGCTGGACACAGAACCAGACCACACTTTGCAGCCTGCCTTGCTGTCGTGTGTCTGAATCCTGGCCAAGGGAACAGGAGCAGGGGGGATGTGCACCTCCCCCAACACAACCCATGACATCTCCTGCAACCCAACAGACCCCACATCCGCCTAAGGATGGGGCCTCCTGAGGAGGGAGGGTGAGGGCCTGAATGTTTGCCTGGGGTAGCACGCTCCAGGCACCTGCTTTGATCACCTGCTTTGATCTGGAACCTGAGCAGAAAATAAACCCACCGAGGGTCTTTGACACGGCCGTCAGCCTGTGCAGTGTAGCAGACAGGAGTCCAATCAGGGTCTGTTGAATCACATGGACAGGGAAGACAACATGCAGAATCCACATACGGCATCCAATCAGGTGAGACATCAATGGACGCCCAACACCACTGGAGTCAGCCTCACTCCGGGCCCCAGCCCTATCTAGCAAACCCTATGCTCAGGGTGTAGAGAGCCTAGCTTTCCCCAAGAGGCTAAGAAGGCTGGAGGACTCGACCTTTAAAAGCCACCATAGGTGCATGAGCCACAACTTGAGAGCCTGGTTTCCCAAGTTTGCTGAAAGCACAGAGTTGAATGGCAGGTAGGAGCTCCTCCTCCCCACACAGGCATCAGCACTCTGGTAAGTGAGCACACATGGTCACGGGGTCACTTCCAGGGACAGAACCCAGTGCCTCTCTGAAGCAGCCCACACCATCCCTGGCAGCTTCCGGGAAGGGCTGCAACCATGTTCCTCATACACAGCCAGCTCATCAGGTTATAAATTCCCTCCTTATATGGGCCAGGACAAAGGTCACATACGGACAGAAGAAAAGAAAGAAAGGAATTCACGCCTTCACTTATTCAAGGCTCAATCTTGAGACTAGGCACGTACATCACCAGCGAGCTCCGTGGAGAGGTGACACGGCAAGCCCCAGGCCGGCCCATTGAATTGGAATCTGAATCTCCACAAGATTGCTAAGCAGTTGTGTGTACATTAAAACCTGGGAAGTGGAGCAGGCATTGTGGTGCAGTGAGTTAAGCTGCTGCCTGGGATTCCTGCACCCTGTATCTGACTGCCTGAGATCAAGGCCTCCTTCCCACCCAGCTTCCTGCCAATGTGTACTGGGATCAGCAGATGGTGGCTCAAGTACTTGGGTCCCTGGAACCCACATGGGAGACCCAAATGAAGCTCCTGGCTCCTGGCTTCAGCCTGGCCCAGCCCTGACTATTGTGGCCATTTGGGGAAGGAACAAATAGATGGAAGATCTCTCTTTCTCTCTCGTTCTCTGTTGATCTGCCTTTCAAATAAATAAAAATAAACTTCTAAAAATCTGGAAAGCCTTTACTGTTCTTTGCCATAAAAGTTCCATCTAATCATTACCAAGTAAATCCCGACAGCAAGCCCAGCTGATAGGCAAAGATGGGGCATGGGACGGAGAATGGCAGCTTTGAGAATTTGCTATAGTGGTGAAGGGGAGCTGTAGGCTTCTCTCTCTTTCTGTCACCGCTTTGGTATTCGCAGCACCAGCTCACCATGCATGCAATTCTTTATTCAGTAACGATTTTCCAAGCACACACCATGTGGCGGGCACTGTTCTAGGCAGCCGGAAAACAGGCGCTATGGAGCTGGCAAGGGCCTGCTCTCCTAAGCTCACAGGCTGGGGGAAGGGAGATGAGACAGCACACAAGTCAACTGACTATTAATAAGGTAATGAGAGATTGTGACAAAGTGACCAAGAGTGACAGTACCTGGGGGTGCCATGTGAGCTTAGACCTGAGCGCTGTGGGGTCACCTGCCTGAAGGGCTGGGGGAGGGGCTTCCCCAGAAGAGGGATCTGCAACAGCAAAGGCCCTGAGAACGCTGCGTGCTTGGTGTCCTGGGAACAGCAAGCAAGGGAAAGCAGGCTGGCAGGGACGGCTGCAGGGGCAGGCAGGGGCTGCTACACAGGCGGAGCTGGGGGAAGGCCAAGGACTTGAGTTCATGTCCAAAAGAAAGGAGGTCTTTCAGGAAGGAAAGCAGAGGTAAGGATAGCTGACTTACATGTTTTATTTTTTAAGCATGTATTTATTTATTTGAAAGCACAGAGGTGGGGGGACAGAGGGAGAGAGGGAGAGAGGGATAGGGAGAGAGAGAGAAAGATCTGCTATCCTCTGCAACAGCTAGGGCTGGGCCAGGCCAGGTCAAAGCCAGGAGCTACAGACTCCATCCAGGTCTCCCACACAGGTGACAGGAACCCAAATATTTGGGCCATCATCTGCTCTCACCAGGCCCATTAGCAGGAAGCCAGATCAGAAGTGCAAAGTAACCAGGTCTGGACCCAGGCACTCTGATATGAGATGCAGGCATCCCAAACAACAGCTTAACCTGCCCCTGACTTAGGTTTTAAGAGGGTCAAGTGAACTGGTGGAGAGCCTGGATTATGAGTGGGGAGACCCCTGAGGATGCTGTCTCGGTTGCCCAGGTGAGAGGTGATGGGGCTGGATCAAGTAGCTGGAGTGGAAGTGGGTTTTCCGAGCTCATTGTGAGGACCAGGAAGTTGAGTCCCTGTCTGTTGGCTTGGATGTAGGACATGACTGGCCAGGTCAGGGGTGATCCCAAACGGGTTTGAATCCTTTTGGCACCTCAGGTGCTCCCAACAGCTGACCCTGGCAGCCCAGGTGCCCAAACCAGTCTGATGGCTTTGCAGACACTGGCTTTGATGGGCCCCACCCCCAATCTTCAGGGTCAGTTGGCCAAAAACTCTCCTCCTGTAACTTCTTTATGGGACCTCCTTCAGCCACAGGCTTCCAGTGTCTCTTGACACTGGAAGAAGGGAAGGACAGGTAGAACCCAGGGAAAAGAAAAAAAAAATCCCCAAGCTGAGAACAAAACATAGGCAGGGTTGCCAGGGGAGACCTTATAAAGCGGCCCACGCAGCCCTGCCTGGCTCTGCTGCCAGCTCCGTTTTACGAGGCTTTCCCGGGGGCAGCAGGGCTCCAGCCAGGGAAGGGGGAAATGCCGCAGGAAAATCTCCCCCGCAGAGCAGCTGGGGGTCACTTCTGCAGGTGGCCGCCCCAGCCTCTGACCTGGGTGACGGGTTCCTTGGGTGACCTCATAAATGAGGACCACTGCCCAGCAAGGGGGAGGTGCCGAAGGAGGAGGGAAGCAGGAGGAGGTGCCCGCTGTGCACCTGAATGCAGACCTGCCCCTTGGGCTCTGTCCTCCCGGGGCTCCAGACCTCATGGCCAGGAAAGCCGCTGAGGCCCCGGAACCCAAGCCCATCCCCTGGCCCCACTTTCCTAGTACCAGCTGCTGGCACATCCCCGCTCCCCAAGGCACGAGGAAGAGAACATTTATCAGACACCTCCTCTACCTGTACCACTTTCTTATTCTTTTAAAGTACCCGAAGCAGACAGGGCAAAATGTTAACATTTGTACCCATTGGCCGGGAGGCACTGATGCCTGTTATGTTATTTTCAGTAGGGTTTCATAATTGGAAATAAACACTAGAAAAGAAAGGTGGTCCAGAGAAGCTGCTGGAAGGGGCCGGGCTGGAGAGCAGGGGAGTCCTGGTGAGCAGGCTGTGGACGCAGGTGGGGAAGCAGGAGGTACACCGAAGTGAAAGACGGTGCAGTGACTGAGAGAGGGGCAGGAGGGGGAGGGGCGCAGACAGCAGCTGGGCTGAGGCACACGTGTGATTGACAAGCCAGGACATCGAGAAGGGCCAGCCTAGCAGTCGTGTCCACTGGGACAGGAATCAGCCCGCAGGCCACCCACCCCTCGGCCCCACCCTCAACTAAGTGACCTGCCCAGAGCAGCTGCACGCCCCCACTCTGATGACACAGGCTTGGACCAGAGAACACTGCTGTTCACGGGACAGCAAAGCCCTGCCCCAAACCTGCCCCCAAGGTCTACCTGACCCTCGTCCCTGACAACTGCTGGGGTATTTTGGGGCCAGCCTGACTCGACAAGAACCACTCCCTTTCCTGGACACATGCCATGGTTCAGCTGTTTCTAGAGGGACAGCAGTGGGGCAGGAACAGCTAACATGGGCTAGGGAGGGATTAGCAATGGAACAGACAGATGACACCCGGGGGACCCTCTGTCGGGACAGAGAGGGGAAGGGAGGCGCGGCGCTAGCCTGAGGCTCCTGCTCTCCATGCCCAAGCCCTACCCATGGGGACCCAAATCCTACTCTCTGCAGGGGAGCCTGGGGGACAGAGGGTTGAGTCACTGCCAGTCCCCTGCTCTGGGCACAGCATAACCCAGGGAGGGAAGAGAGCAGCCCCTCTCTTCTGGGAGGGGGACTGGGCCAATGGTTGGGTCTCCTGGGTGCCCTCTGCAGGCAGGGCACCCACCTGCTGAGGAGCCAACACTGCCCCCTGATGCCAACAGGAACGCTGCGGTGAGTGAGTCATCTCAGGAAAAGCACTAACCAAGAGCCAGTCCCACAGCGCCTGGGAAGGGGACACCGCTTCCCACTCCTGCCAGAGCTTTGCCTTGCCTGATCCCAGTCAGTGACGCCCATTCAGACCAGGGCCGGCCTCCCACCCTGCCCTTCTCCTAAACCCCTGCGTGGGACCAGGTAGCATCCTAGGCAGAGAAACCCAGAGACTGACAGAGCCAGAACCAGAGTGAGAGACAGGGCCCCCGGGAGGCTGGCTCAGGAGAGCAGCAGGAGGCTCAGGCAGAGGCCACTGGTCCAGACAGACAGGCGCAGAGACTCAGAGACCTAAGGGAGAATGAGAAAGGCAGCAGCGGAGGGCAGAGAGAGAACCCGCCCCCAGGAGACTCCAAGACTCTGGGCCAGAGACGGGAAAGGCAAGCACACACAGAGAAGCTGACAGTTTCTGTGTCCAGCCTGGGCAGGTGGGCCAGACAGCATCACCCTCAACAGGCCCCCCAAACCCCTATGCCTTCCTGGCCAAGCAGAGAAAGGGCCCTCTCCTCTGAGGGGCAGGCCTCCCAGGCTGGCTCTGCAGGGTTCCGGCCCAGGCAGGGCCGCAGCAGAGAGGCAGCAGAGGTGAGGGTTGGCACAAGGCTTCCCCAGCCAGGCTGCCTGCCCTGAACGCCTGTTCTACCAAGTGTCCGCCAGGTGACCTTGAGGTCCTTACTAAAAAAAGTTCAGGGAGGGGCCGGCTCCGTGGCATAGGACGTTAATCCTCCCCCTGTGGCACCAGTTTCCCATGTGGGCACTGGTTCTGGTCCCGGCTGCTCCTCTTCCAGTCCAGCTCTCTGCTATGGCCTGGGAAAGCAGTGGGGGTGGCCCAAGTCCTTGGGCCCCTGCACCTGCATGGGAGACCGGGAGGAAGCACCTGGCTTCCTCGCAGCTCTACCCGTTGCAGCCATCTGGGGAGTGAACCAATGAAAAGAAGACCCTTCTTTCTGTCTCTCCCTCTCACTGTCTATAACTCTACCTCTCAAATAAATAATCTTTAAAAAGAAAAATGTTTAGGGAAGGATGAGCGTTTGGCACAGTGGTTAAGCCATTGCTTTGGAACGCCCATATTCCATGTCAGAGTGTGTGGTTTGAGTCCTGGCTCCACTGTGATCCCAGCTTCCCGCTAATGCACACCCTAGGAGGCAGCTGGTGATGGATCAAATACTCAGGTCCCTGCCACTCATGTGGGAGACCTGGGTTGAGTTCCTGGCTCCTGGCTTTGGCCTGGCTCAGCTCTGGCTGTTGTGGGCATTTTGGGAATAAATCAGTGGATGGGAGATCTCTGTGTCTCTGCCTTTCAAATAAATTTTTAAAATAAATATAAATTTTAAGGACTAGAGTAGAATGGTAGAGCCTATATCCCAGGCTAGGTTTCTTTTTTTTTTCTTAAGATTTATTTATTTATTTGAAAGTCAGAGTTACACAGAGAGAAGGAGAGGCAGAGAGAGAGAGGTCTTCCATCTGATGGTTCACTTCCCAGATGGCCACAACAGCTGGAGTTGTGTCAATCCGAAGCCAGGAGCCAGGAGCTTCTTCCCGGTCTCCCACTCAGGTGCAGGGGCCCAAGGACTTGGGCCATCCTCTACTGCTTTCCCAGGCCACAGCAGAGAGATGGACAGGAAGTGGAGCAGCCAGGTCTTGAACTGGCGCCCATATGGTTTGCTGGCACTTCAGGCCAGGGCATTAAACCACTGTGCCACAGCGCCGGTCCCCCCAGGCTAGGTTTTAAGCAGTATGGGGTATGGGGCCTAGGCCTGCCCAAGGGGCCATCACCCCTTAGGGTGCTCCTCACTCAAGGTCTGTCCTTAGGCTCGTTCCTTCCTTCTCACCTTCCTGAATTGAAGAGAAGGCTTCCAGGGCCAGAGCTGGGGTGGGCAGGGGTAGCCTGGAGCAAGGCAGAGCTGACTCCCGCTCGCAGCAGGTCGGAGTCTCCTCAGTGCCAAGACTCCAGAGTTCTCGTCTGCTGCATCCCATCAGAAACTCTTCCCAAGCCTTTTCCAACTTGAGACACAGGGCCCAGCCCTGGGCAGTGAGATCCGGGAGACTGGATGGAGGAGTGGCCTAGGCTTGTTTGTAACCTCTCACAGGTGAATCCCTGGAACGCTGACTTAAGAGTTGCTCATCCCTGGGGCCAGCACTGTGGTGCAGCAGGTTTTTAAAGCCCCAGCCTGAAGCGCTGGCATCCCATATGAGTGCCGGTTCTAGTCCCGGCTACTCCACTTCCCATCCAACTCTCAGCTATGGCCTGGGAGAGCAGTAGAAGATGGCCCAAGTCCTTGGGCCCCTGTACCCATGTGGGAGACCTGGAGGAGGTTCCTGGCTCCTGGCTCCGGATCAGCTCAGCTCTGGCCGTTGCGGTCATTTGGGGATGAACCAGCAGAATTGATGCTGATATCCACCAGGGCATCCTGCCTCCCCCAAGCAGGTTCTCAACCGCAGCCCCCAATAAACAGCTCGTGTCCTGACCCAGGCCAGTCACAGCCGCCAGACGGGGATGAAGGAGCAGACGGAACCTCCCAGTTTTTAGTCCTCCTACACAATTTTCTTAAAATGTTGTCACATTGGCCCAGTCTCTGCTGTTTGGGTCACCCCCGCCCCTAGCGCTGTTGAATGAGGGAGGACAGGCGTGGCCCCAGCACCCCCCCAGGGGTACACACAGAAGTCTCCCTCCACCTTCCCACTGGGGATTTCTCCTCCCAAGATTCCAAGCTGAGGAGTGAAGCCCTTGGAATCTCAAGACAAAACAAGCCTGTCTCCCCAGGAAGTGAGACAGTCCAGCCCTTACCAGGGATGCCTGCAGGAGCTGGCTCCTGTCTCGGGGGAAGAATGGCCACTTGTCACACACTGAGCCACCCTCTGCAAGCAGTGCAGCTCCCGCCCATGCACCAGCCTCATGCTTCCTGTTTGGTTTGTTTGGGTTTTTTTTTAAGGTACATCTGAATGTGGCCCATTTAGGCCCAGGGACCCCCCTGCCCATTCCTAGCCTCCTCCCCAGTCCCCAGCCGGCACTGAGCTCAGAGCGGCAGCAGGGCTGAACTGGCCACTTTGTTCTGCCGGGCACCAGATAAAGACACCCTAATTAGCAGATGGAGCCAAGCCCCGGCTGGCTTTGAGGCCAGTCTCCTCGTGGCCCTGAGCATTCATTCACACACTGGAGATGTCCCCCCCCCTCCATCCAGACTAGGCAGATTCTTCCCTCTTTAGAGGCGGCAAAGGCCATAAGGGGTGACATCATAATGACAGCGCTCCCGGCTGCTCCAGGCAGGGCGGCAAAGGGTTCCTGCTTTGCCTTCTTCACATCTCCCAACAGGGAGGAGGTGGAGACTCCTGCATTAGGTAATTGCCCCGGATACCCCGACTGCTAAGAGGCAGGGCTCAGGTGCAAACCTCACGGAGTGTCTGGTAACAGCCGCGGCTTTCACAGGAGACTGCCCACCTGGCACCAGGGATCCCACAGGCCCTCTGGGAGAGCCTGATGTCATCCAACTGTGTAGGTCTCTGGGGATCTAGAATCTCTTTTTTTCCCAGACTCCAGCTCAAGTAAGCACAGAAAGGAAACAGCGCCAATTCTCCAACAACTCCTACAATGGAATAATGTGAGCGTGTGTCCTGGAGACACAGGGACTGCAGCCCTAAAACCAACCGGGAGCTGAGGTCCAGCCTGGTGGCAGGTTGCTGATGAGGGGGATCGATGCAGGTCACATCAGCTGCCCTGCTGGGGGCAGATGGCCTCCCAGGGTTGGGGGACAGAGTCTGTTTTCCCTCTGAAAAGCTCCCAGGCAGCCTCCAGCCCACTCTGGCCGTCCCATATGCTTGGTTCCACAAGTGTCAAAAGCAAATTCAGGGGCCAGCGCTGTGGCATAGAAGGTTAAGCCTCTGCCTGCAGTACCAGCATCCCATTTGGGCACCGGTTCAAGACCTGGCTGCTTCATTTCCAATCGAGCTCCCTGCTAATGCACCTGGGAAAGCAGTGGAAGATGGCTCAAGTGCTTGGGCCCCTGCAGCCACGTGGGAGACCTGGAAGAAGCTCCTGGCTCCTGGCTCCTGGCTCCTGGCTCCTTGCTTCAGCCTGACCCAGCCCCAGCCATTGTGGCCATTTGAGGGGTGAACCAGCAGATGAAAGATTCTCTCTTTC
Source organism: Oryctolagus cuniculus (assembly GCF_051225735.1). Taxonomy (NCBI): domain Eukaryota; kingdom Metazoa; phylum Chordata; class Mammalia; order Lagomorpha; family Leporidae; genus Oryctolagus; species Oryctolagus cuniculus. Next base: position 26,154,425 of record NC_142881.1, on the reverse strand, counting down.
CCTCTCTTTCTCTCTCTGTATCTCTGCCTTTCAATTTCAAATAAATAAATCTTAAAACAACAACAACAACAAAAAGCAAATTCAACTGTTGCCATCATCAGCAAGGGGAGGGAGGACAGGAATGCCGAGAGCTTTAGCACCCCAGACTGGGAGCACCTCCACAGGCAGGATGCAGAGCCTCCCTCCACCCCCACCCCCACCCCCAGTGCAGGCCTCATGGGGGTGGTCTACAGCTGAGACCTACCTGGTGCAATACCCACTTGGTGCGTCTCGGCCTATGCTGTCTCTTCCACCAGCTGACGCCTCCTGCTCAGGCCAGGACAATCAGCCTAGCTCTTGCCCTCAGTGTCCCAGCAGCAAGCACAGGGCCAGCCACACAGCTGGCACTCCTCCAGGGTACCAGGATTAGTGTGAGATTCCCTCTGGCAAGAAGGGAGTGCCTCGGTCATGGCTGAAGCTTCAAAGAGCTACACGCACTCACACACGCGTACAGAACACTCACCTGGCCACCCCCAAATAGCCTCCTTCCCTTCATTCTCCAGTGGTGGGGGGGCCCACGGGGCCCAACACACTTCCCAGCCAATTCTCCTGCTGGTTAGCCAAAGAGGACCAGGCCAGTTTCCTAGGCCTGGGAGCAGAGGAGGAGAGAGGTCTGCAGAGGCAGCGACTGCATTCCAAGGTCTCTCTGACGCGAGTGACACCCAAACACACCCTGACATGACACCTTACCCCGGGAAAACGAGGTGTGCAGCTCCAAGCAGTCATGCAGGTGTGAGCTGACTCAGACGCTGTCTGGCAGAGCTGGAGTTCACTATTCAAGGATGAGAGAGGAGGTGGCAGGGAGGCCAGGGGGAGCGGGCTAAGCTCCAGGAAGCAGCTGAGCCTTTCAGAGAGCCAGAGAGTGGTCTTCTGCTCTGGGCACAGGCGACTTCCCTCTAGAGAGACTGACAGCACCTGCCACCCCCACCTTGCCCCATCCCCACCAACCAGGAGCTCTCTGTCCTCTCAGCCAGACACAAAGAGGACTCCTAGTGGAGAGGCCAGACTCCCAGGTGGGAATGAACGAGAAGCTGGAGCGCCCGAGTCCTAGCTCTGCTCTCACTTGCTGATCCTGCGACTCTGGGCAAATGACTTCCCCTTTTGGGGCCCCATTTCCTCCTCTGTCAAGTGAGGGAAAGAGGCTCTAGCCAAGTGTGACCAGCTTCATCTCAACACGCCATTGCCAACAGTTGGTGGCAATGTCCTGAAGATATCTGTTATATACAGACTCTGAGACCATGTCTGAGCCCGTGATCAACAATGTCTGCCATAGGCACACGACGGAAAAGTTCTGGGATCAGTTAACGATGTCTGCTGCGGGCATGGGTGCAACATGGCAACATAGCATCCTGGTAAATGACCTCTAAGGGCCTATGCTTGTTAAACTTAGCAATTCCACCCCTGCCTGCCCAGTGGACATGGCTAATCACAGCTGACAAACATGCATCTCCCATATTGTGACATTTGCATAGAGTGGATTTCTCCCCTTGAAAGACATTCTCACATCCCTGCAGCAAACACCCGCAAGACTTCACCCAGAAGTTCAAAGCCAACAAACAGTGCCAAGGTCTAACACTTGGAGGACATTCCAGCTTCTCTCACCCTGCCTCCAGTCCACAAAGGAGCTTCCTTCAGGATGCGAAGATCCTACCCAGGCCCCAAGGAGAGGCCAAAGAACCAGCAAAGAGCAGAGATGGCTTCTGATTTTCCAGAGCACAAATGGGGGTCTGACCTACGGCCATTAGGATCAGGGCATGGCTGAACCTGCTCGGCCCTAGAGGTACCCAAAAAGGTGCTCACAGACCGACAGGAAAAGATTGATTTCCCAGGCACACCTGCACGTGGGAGCCTCTCGCATCTCTGGGCTGCTTCAGGTCATCTGCCACGCTCCTCTGCTCTCTTTGCATCTGCAGGGCCCGATGTGGTGGCTCCCTGGCCTGAACCCAACCCTCTGGGTGTTACTTCCTCTTTGCACAGATGTGCAGAGGCGCTCCCCAAGATACTCATCCCTGCTGCCACCACCCCACTCCCACCTCTCTGCATACATTCAGAGCCAGGTCCTGGGTCTCTCCGGACGCTCCCCTCCCCCAACACACACACAAACACACAGGCCTTCTTAGCCACAGCACTGGGAAAGAGCACACAAAGCTGCAAGCTCCATCTGCTTGGATGGGAAAAAATAAACCAAATTTTCCAATACCCTGCAGCTGGACAAGATATAACTCCAGGATTAAAACTCAATGGTGGGGGCTGGCGCCGTGGCTCACTAGGCTAATCCTCCGCCTTGTGGCGCTGGCACACTGGGTTCTAGTCCCGGTCGGGGCGCCAGATTCTGTCCCGGTTGCCCCTCTTCCAGGCCAGCTCTCTGCTGTGGCCAGGGAGTGCAGTGGAGGATGGCCCAGGTGCTTGGGCCCTGCACCCCATGGGAGACCAGGAAAAGCACCTGGCTCCTGCCACAGGATCAGCGCGGTGCGCTGGCCACAGCGCGCTGGCCACGGCGGCCATTGGAGGGTGAACCAACGGCAAAAGGAAGACCTTTCTCTCTGTCTCTCTCTCTCTCACTGTCCACTCTGCCTGACCACCCCCCCCCCAAAAAAAAAAAAAAAAAAACCAAACTCAATGGTGGGGCCGGTGCTGTGGTGTAGCGGGTAAAGCCACTGCCTGGAGTGCTGGCATCCCACATGGGTGCTGGTTCGAGTCCTGGCTGCTCTACTTCCAATCCAGCTCTCTGCTATGGCCTGGGAAAGCAGTAGAAGATGGCCCAAGTCCTTGGGCCCCTGCACCCACATGGGAGACCCGGAGGAAGCTCCTGGCTCCTGGCTCCGGATTGGCACAGCTCCAGCCATTGCGGTCATTTGGGGAGTGAACCAGCAGATGGAAGACTCTCTCTCTCTCTCTCTCTTTCTCTCTCTGTAACTCTGACTTTCAAGTAAATAAATAAATCTTTTTAAAAAATCAACTGTAAGAGGCCGGCGCCACAGCTCAATAGGCTAATCCTCCGCCTAGCGGCGCCGGCACACCGGGTTCTAGTCCCGGTCGGGGCGCCGGATTCTGTCCCGGTTGCCCCTCTTCCAGGCCAGCTCTCTGCTGTGGCCAGGGAGTGCAGTGGAGGATGGCCCAAGTGCTTGGGCCCTGCACCCCATGGGAGACCAGGAAAAGCACCTGGCTCCTGGCTCCGGCCATCAGATCAGCGCGGTGCACCAGCCACAGCGCGCTGGCCGCGGCAGCCATTGGAGAGTGAACCAACAGCAAAAGGAAGACCTTTCTCTCTGTCTCTCTCTCTCACTGTCCACTCTGCCTGTAAAAAAAAAAAAAAAAAAAAAAAAAAAAATCAACTGTAAGAAGGAGGGCAGTTGGCATAGCAGTTAACACATCACTTGGAATGCCACATCCCTACCAGAGTGCCTGGGTTTGAGTCCTGGCTCTGCTTCCAATTCCAGCCCCCTATTAATGCACACCCTGGGCAACAGTGGGTAATAACTCAAATACTCGGATCCCTGCCACCCACATGGGAGACCGGAACTGAGATCTGGGCCTGACCCAGCCCTGGCTGCTGCATTTGAGGAGAGAACCAGCTGCTGGAAGATTTTTGTCTTTCTGCCTTTCAAATTAATTTTTTTAAAGATAAGCAGCTTTCCCATCTTGAGCCTGCCTCCAGTACCCTCATAACCAAGAACCTCCTCCCAACACTCCACAGCCTTCCCTGTCCCCAGCCCAAAACACCTGTCCAGGGGTGCGTGGAGAGAAGCTGGAGTTTGTCCCCAGGAATTGGAGACAACATAATGGAAGCATTGGAGCAGGAGCCAACTCTCAGGGGCAGGGGAATCAGCCACGGAATTCCCAGGCGCCCAGGGAAGCCCCTGGAATCCCTCTGTGTTCCACTACAGATCTGAAAGAGCAAGGAAAAGCTGTCGGCCAATAATTACTTTCTAAAAAAGTGTGTTTTCCTAACAGTGCTGCTGGGAGGAGAGGAGGCGGGCAATGAAGCTTTGCAAGAGAACAGTATTCACCTAGAAAACCCTCACCACCACCACCTGCCTCCCGCCTGCAGGCAGACAAAGCTTTTGGGTGCAAGCAAAGCCTACAGGACCAGGGCCCAGACAGAACCCGACCTGCGGAGGGAGTGGCATCTCCAGCTATTTTCTCCTGACATCTCTAAAGGTCTACACCTCAGGGCACCTCGGCTTCCCAATCCAGAATCTCTGAGCCAGACCCATTTCTAAAGGTTTTCTTCACTTGGACGGTCTCATTTCTTTCTTACTAGTACCTTATCAGGGCAGGTATTTTTATTAACTCCATCATACAGGTGAGAAAATTGAGGCACAGATAACTCACCAAGGTTATACAGATAGTAAATGCTGGAGCTGGTTCTGGAACCCAACCACCCCAGCCCTGGAGTACACGCCCACACCACTGTACTACACCCCAAGGCACTCTCAGTATGCTTCCCCGTGACACGAGAGCCGCCGTCAAAGGGCTTAGCACTCCAGTATGTAGCTTGTGGATTTTCTGCAATATCTGAATACAAGATTTCGGTTTGAAAAGATAATTTAGGCAGGTACCTGGGGCTGGCTCTAATGAGATCTAACCAGTTACATTCCATGAGAATGATCTGGGAAGATGGTCCAGGAAAAATGAGGTGATGTGATTTTCACAGTTATTCTCATTTTCTCTCTCTGGTTAGATATGAGTGTATTCTCAATGTCAACCTTTTTTCAACCTGTGTTTTCTGTTCCATTATACTGTAATGAGCAGGAGAGGCATTTTATTGTCAAATCCCCACGTTTCCCTGCTTCTCTAATAGGTGTCTCTTGAATTATTAAATACCAGTGTTGTAAAAAAAAATACATGAATACATTCTCTTCCAATAAAAAGAGGAAAACATTGCAGACAAGGCTGAGGTTTCCCCGACCATCTGATGTCCCTAATTTCTTGAGAGGACGGCTTCCAGAGCTCCCCAAACCACCTACACGCGCGCACTGCCATGTCCCTGCCGAGACGGCTGCTTTTACGATGGTTCTCACCCTGTAAATATGGTTGTGAGCTTGTGTTGCTCATTCACTAGCAGGTCCTGGAGACCCACCCATGGAACTGGGATCAGCCACATCTGTTCTGGCTGTCACACTCCACAGCAGGAGCACGACATGGTTTACTCTACGGATGGCCACTTAGGCTGCTTCCCCTTTGCCCCACAGCAAACAACAGGAGCCTCTCTGTGCCTTCCTGGGCCTGGCCTTAGTCAAGGCCAATGTTCTCTCCTTCTAGGGCGTGTGAGCAGTCAGTGGCCAGAGCTCACCACACTGCTGGAACTGGAAGTGCCATGCCAGTGTGAAAGACACCAGAGCTCTCTGTGGCCCCCGATACAAAAATCACTCTAGAACTTGGCAGGTTACTTCCCGGGCTTTGGCTCCTGGTCATTCCTGGGAGGTCAATGACCTCAAACAAATTCCCCAGGTGACTAAAAGGCACAGTGCCCGCACGACACACTTCCCCTCTTCTGCTCTCAGGTTAAGCGTTGACACACACCCAGATCACTCCCGTTTGACCTCAGCCAAGGCCTGCTCCGACAGCAAACCAAACCAAAGCTTCTATCGATTGAATGAACAGAAAAAAGTATTACCATTCTGTACCTGCACAGTGAAGAGTATGGAATCAGAACTGTTCTAATCCTAACACCACAGTGGTCCCATTCATTATGTCACACCACACCCATTCCAAGGCCGGTTACTGAGGATTCTGGGCTGACAATTTTGTTCACCCATCATCAGGCAGGCTGTTTGAGAGCTGGAAAGTGAGTGTGACCCTGGGGTGGGGTATGCGGGTGGAGAGTCAGGAGAGATGAATAAGCAAGAGAGATAAAAGCTCTTCAAAACAGGTTAAGTCCTGCAGCGCAAATGAGCAAACCTGAACAACTCTCTTAACTCGATCTGAGTGGTGTGGGGGAGGCTGAATGGCGTCTCCAGGCTCTGATCAAATATTGACCCCATGCACTTGCTGGCTGGAGTTCAGACTAAAGGCCAGCAGCACTGCGGAGCCAATGTTTGCAGAGCAATTACTGCAGCCCAGTGCCTTGTAGGTCAGGTTGTGAAACAACCCTGGATGGAGCCAGGGCTTCAGACAGCCTTCCGGTCCTTCCTTGGAGGGTGGGGGTAGGGGGACCAAGGCAATGGGGGAGACACTTAACAGTGAAAGATCTGGGCAGTGAAACTGATACAGGCTGGAAGTGCAGCCCAGCCACCAACGAGAAGGCAGAGGTGGCCCTCACCCTGCTCAGCTGCATCTCCCAGCAACCCAGGTCCTTGGTATCCAGACGGACCTCCACATCCAGCCTTGTCCTGCTCAGCTCCTACTGGGACAGGCCCCTCTCCAGGGTAGGTGGGGCTATTTTTAGGAGAAACAAATTTCCACTTAGAAACAAGAGCCTCACCTCTCCCCTCTTCCCAACTTGGTATCTGAACGGCTCTCGGAAGCAAGCCCTCCGTGGAAAGCGGCCTGGTTTCCAGAAGGGGCGTCTGGAAGAGCCTTTGGGCTCAGCTCTTCTGTCCATATCCCTCTTCCTGCTGCAGCCCTATAAGATTTTAGTGGGCACCTTGATGAGGGGTTGGGAGGGCTGCAGGGCACTGCAGGGTGGGCTTTATAAAACCAGGCCAGCCTGCTGTGAGTTGCAGATGGACGCGGGGCAGTCCACTAGAGTTCTCTGTGATGACAGCAATGTTCTATACCACTCAGGCCATGGCCACCAGCCACTGTAGCTACTGAGCTCCTGTGCACGAATCATTAAGGGACTAAGATTTTAACTTGATAGCTAAATCTAGTTCTTAAATTAATTTAAATAGCCCAAGGTGGTGTTCAGCCTACAAGTTAAGATACCTGTGTCCGGCATGAGAGCACCTGGGCCCCACTCCAGCTTTGTGCTAGTGCAGACCCTGAGAGGGAGAGGTCATGGGTTCCTGCCAGCTGCAGGGGAGACTTGAACAGAGTTCCTGGGTGCTGATGTCAGCTCTGGCCACTGCAGGCATGTGGGGAGTGAAACAGCAGATGGAAGTTCTCCTACCCCCACCCCCGTTTTTCTGTCCCTAAAATAAATTTTAAAAATCAACAACAACAAAACCTAGGTCCCTAAAAGGTGGGGACTCAGCCCTCCAGAAAAAGAAATAGATACCTAAACAGCCACCTGCAGCTAGCGGCAGCCACACTGGACAGCACAGGTCTCAGGCCTCTGGGCTTGGTGCTTCCCAGGGCATTTACAGATATTCATGCATTTGGCTGGGGAGAGACTTCTGCTTTCATCAAAGGCACAAAAGAATCCCTGATCTCAGAAGTCAGAGTAGAGAAACTCGCTGATCAGTCAGATACAACCTGATCCCAGAGGGTGAGGTTCCCTATAATATGTCCACCGCACCTTTCTTTGTGACATGTGCAATAGGACGAAGTGTGGCTTGGCTTTTAGAAACTAGCATCCTTCTTCCCTCACTAAGCTGTAAGTCCCGTAAGAGTAGGAACCAGATCTGCTTTTGCTCATCCATGTATCCCCCAAGCCTGGCAACGAAAGAAGGGCTGAGGGAAGGAAGGAAATAAATTAAGGACACACTGCACCCCCATAACTATAGTTCTCAAATTCTGGGCAGTGGCTTAAGCTGCTGCTTGGGATGCCCACATCCCATACCAGAGTGTCTGGTTTGAGTCTCGATTCTTCTGCTTCTGATCCAGCTTCCAGCTATCATGTACCACGGGAGGCAGCTGGTGATGGCTTGGGTCCCTGCCACCCACGTGGGCGATCCAGATGGAGTTCTGGCTCTCAGCTTTGGCCTGGCCCACCCCTGGGCTATTACCTGCATTTCAGGAGTAAGCCAGCAGATAGAAGCTCACTCTCTCTCTGCCTTTCAAATAAAATGAAAATAAATAATTTTTTTAAATTCCCCCAAATTAAGGTGGGAGTGTGTGCAGCTGTATCACTCGAGGTTGCTGTCACCAACTGAGACCACGTGGGCATCTCCTTGGTCACCCCTCTCAGGAAGAATAAACCGTCCTTCATTCCATAGCACATTTACACCACAATCTAGTACTTATTTCATCTTTAACAGAATGACCTGCTTAAAAGTCTCTCTCCGGCCGGCGCTGCGGCTCACTAGGCTAATCCTCCGCCTTGCGGCACCGGCACACCGGGTTCTAGTCCCGGTCGGGGCACCGGATTCTGTCCTAGTTGCCCCTCTTCCAGGCCAGCTCTCTGCTGTGGCCAGGGAGTGCAGTGGAGGATGGCCCAAGTCCTTGGGCCCTGCACCCCATGGGAGACCAGGGTAAGTACCTGGCTCCTCCCACCGGATCAGTGTGGTGCGCCAGCCGCAGCGTGCCGGCGGCGTCGGCCATTGGAGGGTGAACCAATGGCAAAAGGAAGACCTTTCTCTCTGTCTCTCTTTCACTGTCCACTCTGTCTGACCCAAAAAAAAAAAAAAGAAAAAGTCTCTCTCCATTAGATACAGGCCCTGGAAGGAAACGACCTTGTCCTTCTCAGCTGTGTGTCCCTCAGCCTGTGCCACTTCTGTCCTGCAAAGTGCAAACACCTTGGAGGCCTCCGCCCTGGCCAATCCCATCTTCCCCTGAGCCAGCCTGGATTAATCATCTTCATCATTCCACCCTCACCACTCACACTCCCAGCCAGGGTATGGTGGCCAGAATGAGCCCACGAAATGCAGGACACAGAGCAAGACTTGAATTCCATACAAAGAATAAATAAATCTTTTAGCACAAGTACTTCCAGAGCTATATTTGGGACACACCTACACTAAAAACAGTATTCACTGTTTATCTGAAACCCTATTTTAATTGAACATCTTGTATTTATCTGGCAACTTTAATCCTGAGCCTCACAAACAGCAGGTGGCTAGTCAGTGAGGAATGTGGGTGCCAGGGGTGGGAGGGGGATGTGGATAAATGAAGCTGTGGTGCCCAGCACTCTGGCTTCAGGTGAGCCTGGGATGAGCAGTGGGCAGGTGCTCTGTGGTTTCTCTGCCTGCTTCCCCCTCCCCCCCAGACCCTACAACTTCCCTACCTCCCTATGAATAATCCCAATACCCCACTGAGTCCAAAGTACCTTGGAAAGGACTCATCAATGCCATGGGTCACCTCAAAAGGACAATGGCTCTCCTCCAAGCACAAGCCCCCCCAAGCTCCCAGCTTTTGCTTCCTGCTGGCTGCCCGGGTGTGTCTGAGATTGTGCCTTCCCAGGGGTTTCCTGAGAGCTCCCCAGGCAGGGCAGTTAGGTCTTGCAGGAAGCTTTGGAGGTGATAACCCTGGGATGTCCTGCTTTGCATCTTGGTTTGCACAGAGCAGGACTGTGTGATGTGGACACGCAGTGGAGAGAAATAGCAAATCCAAGTCTGGGCTTTCTGTTGAGATCTATAACACAGTTCCCTTCAACTGCTTCCTGGCCTCGTGGCTGTGGAGCAGCAGGGGCAGGGACAGCTGTCCCCCTCCCCACTGGTCCCCCCATAGAGGGGAGGGGCAGTGTGTGCTGGATCTACACAGGCCCCGTGGCCCACAACGCTCTGCTTGGTGTAGCCTTGCACAAGCTTCCCAGGTTACATTAGGAAGTAGAACCCAGGGCCTCCTGCTGGCAACCTGGCCTCCGTCAGGGGCACCAGACACCATCTGAGAAGAGAGAGGCAGCATGGAGAGACCCACGCTGGGGGAATCAGCTTATGGGAAAAGAGGACCCAGGGGTCCATCAGAGAGGTGTCCAGGCCCAGCACTGTTCTCTGAATGACACAAACAGGTCCCCAAATGGGGCCCACGCAGCACCAGTGGGAATGGAATGACCTAAATTGTTGAGTGGAGCAATTCTTCACTGGGGACCCACAGGCATCAGTGAACACCTGACCCGGGCAATAAAACTGTATGAATGCACCCGGGTCTGGGGAGGGGGCTTCCAGCAGATTCACAGAGGGTCTGTGGTCCCTTGAAGGCCCTGAACCACAAGTTGGCTGGTGAAGCAGCTTCCCCAAGCTGCCTTAGAGGCCTGGGCCCTCCGGGGCTCCAGAGAGAGGCTTGGCAGAAAACCAGAGTAAAACGTTTGCAAGAGCAAGCCCTGTGGGCCTCAGTCCACTCTCCCCCTGCCCCGTAGGCACATGCTGCAGAGAGGGGCCCACGACCCCCACGGTCTGAGTACTCTGGCTCAGGACTAGGTGCAGAGCAGCTCATTAGCATGGAGTGAACACCAGGAGATGGGCCCTGAGCCCCAGGCAACCCAGCGTCCTTGCCACCTGGTAACACCAAGCAACTCTGACAACTGGGAGTCAGGAAGAACATGGAGCAGCTCAAAAAATCCTTATGCCAACCCTAGCAGGTGGCTACTTTCCAAATCTCCATTGCACAGATGAGAAAAATCTGGCCTGGAGAGGTCCAGGGACCTGTGAGGAGTTACATGGTGACACAAGTGATGGGCCCCAGCCACTTTCCTATACAGGTTCTCAGGAAGCCGAGTGCCAGAGGTCGCCACCAACGACCAGAAGCGGAGTTAGCAGTTCCACTTGTTCTTCCCCAGAGGTGCCACGGTCTCAAAATCAGCAACCCCGATAAATAACAAAGTGTCAGAAATGAATGAATAAATGAATGCCACAAAAATGAAAATAAGTGCCACTAAAAGCCATCATGGCGTGCAAGGGGCTCATAATAATGCTACCATTAGCTCCAAGGGTAAAGTCAAGAGATCCAGTCCAACCCCTTAGCAAAGCATGTCCAGGGTGGCAGTGACCCCCAGCATCGAGACTGACCATGCTCACGACCATTCCAAGGGGCCAGCACCTCGCACAAGTGGCTCCACACTTGTGTCCCCCTCTCAGCACACAGGAAATGAGCCCTCCTGGCAAGGGTGGGCGGGGGGCAGGGAGAGGGGAAGCAGCATTCCTTTCTCGTGAGATTCTGCAACTCGGGAGGGGGTGGAGGGCCAGAGCAGGCCGGGGGGAAGAAAAGTGCTGGTGTGGACGTTCCCACTGGCTGGGAGCCCCCCTCCAGCTCATCAAGGAGCCCTTTCAGGGTTCCCTCTCCCCAGCCGAGTTACTTCCTGTCCGGCACAGTGCACCCATTGACGGACTATCAGAAAACCCCACCAGTTCACGCTGGAAGGACCCAAGAAGACTGGACAGAAGCAGAGGGGGACAGGAAGAAGGCAGGAGGGCAAGGAAGGGCTTTCAATCCCATATTCTATGGGATATTCAATCCCATGCTGTTAGATTAGGAGAGGATTTGTAATACCGGACGCTAGCTCACCCTCAGCTTGTCTCACTGGTGGAGCAGTAAGGACAATCAGACAAAATCGGGTGTTAGGGGGCCGATGTGCAGGCCTGGCCTCTCCAACACAGCTCGTCACTCACGGGCTACAGAGGAAGGACACCCTGGCTGTGAGGGCTATGAGCAGTGACTCTGCTTTGACTTTCTGTTGGCCTAAAGCAGGCTCGCAGCCCTGAGAAAGAACTAGAATATCTCACCTTTCTGTTGCTGGTGTAGGAGGGGCTGCTGGGCCACTCACAGTGATTCTCCCCTTCCCGGCACCTGCCTCTGAGACACAAGGGTGGGCCCCCTAGTGGCCATGGCTATGCTATGTGACTCCGCCACAGGCCATCCTGATTGGGTCAGAGAGGGGATGGGAACCAAGTTCAGTCAATCAGTCTTCCTTGGGATTAAGAAAAAATTTATTTATTTATCTATTTATTTATTTGAGAGAGAGAAGGAGGGAGAGAAAGGGGGAGAGAAGGGAGGGCAGAGACAGAGAGCAAGTGCACTCCCATCTGTGGGTTTACTCTTCAAAAGCTTGGAAGGCCAGTGTGGGCCAAGCTGAAGCTGAATCCGGGTCTTCCACATGGATGGCAGGAACCCAACTACCTAAGCCAACACCACTGTTCTCCCAGGGTCTGCATTAACAGGAAGCTGGAGTCAGGAGCCAGAGCCCGGAATTGAACCAGGCACTCTGACAGGGGATATGAGCATCGTAACCAGTGTCTTAACTGGCAGGCTAAATGCCCACCCCCTTCCCTGGGAGTTTTCAGTTTGGAATTGGGACAGAGTCCCTCTCCCTGAGGTTGGGACCTGCAAGATAAGAAATTCCAGAGCTGCTGACAGCCAGGTTCCTCAGGGTGTGGGCGAACAGAGGCTGAGAACAATGCGGGAGGGAGGCGGAGCTCAGATCGGAGGAGCAGACCATGCTTCTAGCTGTTCACCTCACTGTGCTTTCCAGCACCTGGCCAACCATACCTGCTTCCCGGCACAGCCCTTCAACCATGCCTAAGTCAGAGTGAGTATCCAAATGCCACTCGGGAGCAAAAATGGGCATCGAGGGGCTGCCTGCAACGGGAACTGTGGGGTCCAGGCGACCACCCCCATGTGAACACGCCTACGTGTATTAGACCCCTACCTTCCACACACATGCACACACTGGGTGGCAAGAGCCTTATTTGGTTAGACAGACGCAGTGGTATGCCCAGTTTGTGTCTGTAGTTCACGAAACTGCTTATTTCTGTTTCAGTCTTCTCTGCGTGTTTGCTTTTTTTTGCCTGCCATGGTGCAGCGGCTTGTGTCTCACCCTGGATGTTTATAGACTGGTGTCTGCTCAGCCACATGACACCCACGGCCATCTTCCTGCCTCTCTGCCACTGCTGGCACTCCCCACCCCCAAGGCAAAGGACGGTGACAAAGCCTGACTTTGAAGACCACCCCAGGAAGCCAAAAAAGCCCAGAGGGTCTGTCTGCAAGACCCAAGACCAGGAGCAGTCACATTTACGGTTAAGGGTGCCTCCACTGCCCCTCTGCTCCAGCCTCGCTTCTGACCCAGAGAACTCCGGTGAGGGCTCTCTAGGAGAGCGACTGGTCAGCCCTCCAGAGAGACACAGGCCACCACCCCAGCTCCGGTCAACTCACCTGCAGGTCGAAGAACTTGCTGTACCTCCGGTAGATGGTCTGGGAGGTAGAGTCAGACCAGGTGACATTAATGATGTATACCTGTGGAGGAACAAATAAAGGGCAGGTGAGCAGGTGACCAAGGCTGGGCTTCACACTGTGCGAGGCATCACTAACATAACTGCAGGGCTCCTGGGCCAGGGCCATTGTTTTTCTTGTCTCATCTGTTCCCATGGCATGGTGCAGTGCCAGGTACCATATGGATACTACAACATAAGTCTAAACACACACATACATACACACACACACACACACACACACCCCTAGAAGGGCATTCAATATAATGCTAAGGATGAGAATCTGAGGAAGGCAGGATTAACACAAGTGGTTTTAATTTTATTCTTTTCATGTATACATCTTTTATACAATGAGCATAAAATTGAGGTCATTATTATTATTATTAGGATAGCTAATTTCCATTGGTTCTCAAACATTAGCGTGAATGAGGCTCCAAGAGGGGCCTTCCAAAACTGCAGGCGCCTGGGCTCCCTTCTGAAATCCCGCGTACGCAGGCCTGCGTCTGGGGGACTGAGACAGCTACACTTTCAACACCTGCCATGTTCTGCAGTTGGGCCTCAGACCTCAGCGACTTCAGGTGGCCGCACACATGTCAGGGACGTAGGCATCATCTCCATATCCCTGAGGCTCACGCAGTGCCTGGCCCACAGCAGGTGTTCAGCAAGCACTCCCCTGCGGGGAACGCCGAGCTGGCCCCCTGGACGGGAAGCACACTTGCAGGAGATGCTAGCTCTCAGAGGACTGCAAGACGCTTCTCTCTGGGTGCCTCACGATGAAGGAGTTTCAGAACCAGGTCACCGGGGCCAGTGCTGTGGTACAGTAGGTTAAGCCTCCAGCTGTGGCCCTGGCACCCTATATGGGCACTAGTTTAAGTCTTGGATGCTCCACTTCTGATCCAGCATCCCTGCTGTGGCCTGGGAAAGCAGTGGGAGATGGCCCAAGTGCTTAGGCCCTTGTACCTGCATGGGAGACCTCGAAGAAGCTCCTGGCTCCTGGCTTCGAATCAGCCCAGCTTTAGTCACTGTGGCCATTTGGGGAGGGAACCAGAGGATAGATTTCTCTGTCTCTCTCACTCTCTGTAACTCTGCCTTTCAGATAAAATAAATAATCTTAATAAAAAAAAAGCTAAGCAAACAGGACCTTCTGTGGCCATCCAGAGATGGGCACTCATGACAGGTGAACCTGACCAGGAAGAAGATAAAGTAAAAGGCCATTCCTATTCTTACAAGTAAAAAATAAGCTGCTATTATTACAATAAATATGGATGTACCTGGCTTTGCTTCGCACCCATGTAAACGTATATCTCATACAATAAATTGCAAAACCACTTAGATCACTAAACGTTACAGAATGTTTAGGTAACTCAATGTTACTGCATGCCAGCGGAGGGCAAAACACGTGTGTATATTCATTTAATCTTCAGCCCAGTGAGGCAGCTGCCACACAGCCCCATACTGTACAGGAAGAGAGACTCAGAAAAGCTAAGTGGTTTGCTCAGGATCACACAGCTAATAAACAAGCAAAGGACTTGAACCCAGGTCTGCTGAGTTACTCTCGTGCTCTTCACCACACTGTATGTCTTAGTCCATTTCTGCTGCTATGACGGAATACCAGAGACCGGATAGGTTACAAACAACAGAAGGCCAGCCGGCTTATGGTTCTGCAGGCAGAGAAGTGCAAGAACACAGTGCTGGCTTCTGGAAAAGGACACTCCACGGCACAAGGCAGAAGCGCAAGCAAGCGGGGCGACAGAGATGGGAAACGGGGCCAAAGTCAGCCTTTTATCAGGAACCACTGCTGGGCCGGCACTGTGGCACAGGAGGTTAAGTCACCAACTGAGTGCTGGTCCAAGTCCCATCTGCTCTGCTCCCTGCGAACGTGCCTGGCAAAGCAACAGAAGACGGCCCAAGTACTTGGACCACTGCCACCCATGTGAGAGACCTGGATGGAGTTCCAGGCACCTGGCTTTGGCCTGGTCCACACCTGGCTCTTGCAGCCATCTGGAGAGTGAACCAGTGGATGGAAGACCTCTTTCTCTCTGTCACTCCTTCTCTTGAACTGTCACTCTGCCTTTCAAATAAATAAATAAATAAATAAATCTTTGGGGGAAAAAGAAAAGAAGCCCACTGCTACCATCATGACACCAACCCAGTCATGAGGACAGAGCCCTCCTCGCCTCACCCCCTCTGGAGGGCCCATCTCTTAATACTGATACAATGGCTACGACATTTAGTTAATTTTTATTTGAAAGGCAAAGAGACATAGACAGAGAAGGATCCCCCATCTCTTCCATCCTCTAAATGCCCACAATAGCCAAGGCTGGGCCAGCCCAATACCGGGAGCCTGGAATCAACCCAAGTGGCAGGGACCTGACTGGCCATCACCTGCTGCCTGCCATGGTGGCATTAGTGAAGATGGACTGGAAGCAGAGTGGCCAGGTCTGATCTGGGGTGTGGGCATCCCGCGTAGCAACTTGACCTCTGCACCACATGCCCACGCTGGCAGTGAAAGCTCAGCTGTGTGTTGGAGGAGACGTTCACACCAGGGCACTGGACTATCGCCCCATATGCACATTTAGGAGTGTGGCTATTTAATATAAAGATTCAATCAGGACCGAACGACGCCTTTCTGAATGGAGCTTTAGGTGGCCTGAAAGGTCTCTTCCTGCTGGGGAAGGGCACGGAGAGAAACACAAGGGAGAAAAGGCAGGTCTGAGAGCCTGAGACCAGCAGTTGTCAGAACTCGGGGGCCCACACAGAAGTCAACGGGCAGCAATGCTACAAAACCCTCCTGCCACAGCAGAGACCCTCATACCCCGGGACTTCCGCAGGGTATCGCAGCCCACCCCGTTCCCTCCGCTGTCCCCAGCTCCTTCTCCTTCACGCTCACCTCCACTTCCCACAGGTCCCTGTGCAGGAGCCAGATGCTGTTTTTGAACCAGGAGCTGCCTCCCTGACCTCTGCTCTAGCCACTGAAGGCGAGGCGGCCCCAAGTAGCCTAGCCCTCCCCAGGGCGGGTGGGCCTGCCCTTGCCTGCTGGGCCTCAGACAGTGGCCTTTCTCCTGAGCCAGCCAAGCAGGGCCCGGAGGAAGGGCTTAACTGAGGCTTAGCACCCACCCCCATCCTCCCTGGTAATTAAGGGTTTCCCTTCACCTCCCAGGGAGAATTCATCACAGGCTCACAGCCTCCCTCGTGGTAGCTAGGAGGATCCAGGGGGTGTCTCCTTGCACGGAGCAGGGACCCAGGGCCCAGGCTGGGGGTTGGCTAAGAAGGGGCACAGCCAAGGGACAAGGAGCAAGGGCTGGAGTCACTCCCAGCACGCTCTTTACTGGCCTTGAGAGCTCAGCCCGGCCTCTCAGACCCCCGGGCTCCTCCTTTACACAGTGGACATGGCCTTCAGGGCTACCAGGCCTAATGTCTTCACGGAACGGGGCGCTCACTTGCTGGTGGCAGAGCCAGGAGGGGAGCCAGGACCTCCCGAGTCCCCGCCTAGGGTTATGCCAGGCGTCATCAGAGCATGCCCCACTTGGACAAGTCCTTAGCCTTTCACTCTTCAAAATTATTGAAAATTCACAGCGAGTCATTTCTGTCAACCCTCGATGTGCATCCACACCACAGGCAGGTCCTCTGGAGAACCAGCCGGAGGGAAGGGGTGACAGAGCTGCCGGGCCACCCTCGTCAGTCACAGTCACCCAGCCAGGACACGGCCCTGCTTCTTCACTCGTCTGGCAAAAAGCGCCCCCGTGGACACCTTGCGCCCCATTTTCTCTGCCTTGAGCAGGTAGGAGTGGGACTCTGGCATGAGGCTAGGGGATGAGCCCGCATTCCCCCGTGTGGGAATTTGCCAGAGCCCCCTCCTCCCCAGCCTACCCTTCTGGACAGTCTAAATCCTGGTGAGGGGCCTCCCCGAAGACAAAGCTGAGCCAGGAAGGCGCTGTCCAGGCCCCTGGCTCTCGCCCTGGCAGAAGACTCCTCTGCTTTCTTCCAAATCTCAAGCGTCCTGGATTCCCACCCCAGAGGAACAGCTGACACCCCCAAGTCCAGCCCTCTCCTGACACCCGGGTTTCTCAAGTCTCTGTGAGCTGGCTCTACCCGCACTGGAAAGTTCAGAGATAAACCACAGAGACAGAGCAGGTGCCGGGAAGGGGGACAGGGCAGAGGTCAGCCAAGGAAGCCGGCTCTGTTTACGGAGCCTGCGTGACCCGGCAGCTGGGGCTCAAGAAAGGCTTAGCAATTAAACATCCTGCTTCCAAATACTTCACTTGGGATCAGGTTTCCCGGGTGGAGTTTCCCTTCCTTCTGGACTTAAAACCCCCGGATTCCGTTTCCCACCCCCAGCCCTTGCAAGCAGATGGCAGGACTCCGTGAAGCCGCCAGCTTGTCCAGGGCAGCCCCAAAGAGGAGACGGGGGTCTCTGTCCCCCCTGCCATGCTTGCCTTCCACAGAGGAGGGAATGGCCCCCTGGACACAGCCATGGACCCTCCGGCTGCACACGCAGCCTCACGCCTCGTCTGAGCGCTACACCCATCCCAGGGCCTCAGGCCTGTAAGCTGCTGGGCTTGTGAGACCCAGCAACGTCTGAGGCGCCCAAACCTGCTTTCCCAGTGGGGAGCTCCTGTCCTCTGGGAACTGTGCTTCTTTCTACAGGAAAATGGCCTGGGAGCCGATGAAACTGAGCACCAAGAGTGAGGCTCGGGCCGCTTCCCGTGAAAGGGCGTCCATGGTCAGAGCTGGGCTGTGACCAGTTAGCAAATGTGCAGCCCATTCACTCCTGGGAGGCCCTAGGACCTGCCCCATGTTTAATTAGAAAGCGCCAGTAAGTACCTGCCGCTCCTTTGGTAGACAGAAAACACGAGCGGCAGAGAGTTGGGGGCTGGAGGGAACCTTATATCTCCACGGCACTGCGGCTCAACTTACTGAGGAAGGACTTGTTTTCCCTGGACCACAGCCAGCGGCTCCTGGGCCCGGGCCAAGTGGAAACTCAGCAGCAATTTTCCTTCACCTGCTCGCACCACCAGGCAGCCTCAATCTAGGCCCACTGCACACAGCTGGGTGAGTTGTTCACTGCCCAAAGGTTGCCTGGCCAAGGGGACAAGTACAGGTGAACTCCAACCCATGCTCCACTCTACTAACTGTGCACCTGAGCACAGGGCTGCAACTATGCAGAGAAAGAGTTGCCTTATTCTAAGGCACACAGAACCTTGTTCCCCTACGTGGGAACGTTCTAGGGTCCCTGAGGTCACAGGGACTCCTCAGGACCAGCTCATCAATGTCCCCAAATCTTCTGGAGTCCAGAGATGGAGGAATGCCCATGTCTGAGACCCATTGCCAAAGGATAGGTCCCAAAAAACAGAATGAACACAATCCAGTAGCTTATGGGGAGTTCACATTTGGGGACATGATCACCACCACCCTGGCTCCCCATTGGAAAAACCCCTCGTGCCAAGTTCTTCCCCAAGAAGCTAATGGCAGTCCATCTAAGGTGCTGATCAGCCCTAGCCTTCCGAAGTGCTCCATTTTCTAAGCTCTGTCGCGGCAGCTGGGGGCATGCGTGTCCCAACTGTGACCAGGCTCCTCCAGATCCAGACCACCCAGCAGGGCAGAGGACCCCCCAGGCTGCTGTCCCCATTGCAAGTGGCCACAGCAAACACTGGGCACCTGCCTGCTCTCCTCCCAGCTGCGGCTCGCTGGGGGCGCCCATGTGACAGACCCCTCTCCAGGCCACTGGATGCCTGCTGAGTGCAAGCCTCCAGAGTCCTAGCGCCTGACCTGCCGCCCCCCCCCAACACTTTTGGGCTTCTGTCTCCTGCTTTTCACCATTAGATCTGCTTTTGTTTGCTAATCACTGGCAAACCCAATGCTTGACACCTGCTGTGTCAGTCCCTCTCCCTATTAGCACACTCTGTCCTCTCTTCTCCCTGGAGGCTCACAGGAGGAGGCCTGCTAGGCTCAGGCTACTCAAAGAGGGAAGATCCAGCAAGGCGATGAGAAGACACTTGGGGACTGTGCCCCCTCCAACCCCCAGCCCTAGAAGTCAAACCCCAGAGGCCAAGGTACAGAATACAAACACATCCAGCTTGGTGCAAGGGTCTTTGCCAGCCCCGAAGCAAGCTCCATAGTCTGTGGCCGCCCAGCTCAAGCGTTGAGCTCTCCGGCTGGGGCCCTGCTCAGACTCCAACTCCTCCTCCAGGGGCTGCTTGTGCCCAGGCTCCCGAGGGAGAGGACGCTGCAGATCTGGGGAAACACGGCCCCTCCTCCCTCAGGCTGACCACAGGGCTAATGACCAGGGCGCAGAATCCTAGGCTGCAGCCCACCCTCCTCCAGGCTCTCTCTGGACCTCCTGCTCACGCAGCAGTCACAGCAAATGCAGCAGAAGCGAACCCCAGAAAGGTTCTGGGAGCGATGGGGTGTGTGCCATATCAAGGCACAGCAGGGCCACTGCAGACCGGCTGAATGGGTCCTCTTCTGGGGGAAACAGAGAGAGAAGGAGAAAGAGACAGTGGGCAGACTGCTCGCTACATCAAGCATCCTGCAAGAGTGCATGGCCAGACCCACCCGGCTCAGGGCCTGCCTTTGTGTCCGGGAATCCGGGTTGTCCACTATTACATCTTGGGGGGAATGGGCAGGCGAGAGGGCCTGGAGGAAGCCTTCATATCACTTAAGTGCCTCCACATAAGACTCAGGAAAAAGAGGGCAACAGTAGGTACCTCACTTGGGGGCTCTGTGTGTTACCCCTTCGTTAGAACGGAAGCTCCCTGAAGGCAACCATGGCATCCTAACTTCCAGCACGACCCCATCAGTAAACAAGTGAGGAAGCAAAGCAACCAGCAAGTATCCGGTGGGTGCTAATGGTACCTGGTTTTGTGCCAAGCCAAAGAGAAGATGAGGACAAGTCCCTGACCTCCAAGCCCTCACAGCTGGACAGAGGCAGCAAGGCTCATGCTGACCAATCAAGCAAGGATCAGAATGGTATGAGACAGAGCAGTGGGGTGCTGAGTGAGCAAGCCCCAGAGGGGACCAGAGGAACTCCCCTGCTGTGCGGACTTGGCCCAGTGTCTCAGCCTGTCTGTGTCCGGGTTTCCTTAGCTGCCCATTCAGTGTGGTGACACACCCGTGCCTGGGGTGCTTAGCACAGGGCTTGGCACACAAGAAGCACCCAGTGCCTAATGGACGTCAGCTCTTCAGACACTCAGGATGGGGAAGGGAGTGACTTGACACTGGAAACAGAAATAGGAAGGGAACAGAAGCGGGATGTAGACAAACATGTGTGCACACTCGTGCACACAAACACACACGCAAAGCAGTGGTGGAATCACTAAGAAGCCTGGCCTGGGAAAGCAGAAGAGCGAAAAATAACCCGGCTGCCAGGGGCCTGGAAAACAAAGGGTGGGTGTGCTGCGGGCGGCTCCTCCGGGGTCGGGGGCTCTTTCTTTTCTCATGTTTCCTGGAGGGGGAAATGAGTGCATGAGCTAGCAGCTCCCAGGATTCACAAACCTGCACTGACGTAAAAGGAAGGCCCTGCTGTCGAAGCTCTGTCCTTAGGATCCCCAGATGCAGAAGAGCAGCATCAAGGGCCCCCTCTCGCCAGCCTCTGCTTATGCGCACATCAGCAGTAACAAGAACCTGAGGATTTATGTTCCAGGCATTGCTGGGAACTCTGTTCAGATGAGCTCATCTCCTCTTTACCACAGTTCTAAGAAGAAAGGACTCCTGTTGTCCCCGGTTCACAAGCAAAGAGACCGAGGCCTTCAGGGGTAACTGATCTACCCAAGCTCCTACCCAGAGCAAGTGACGAAGCTCAGACTGCAGTGTGGCCATTGACTTCAGAGCTGGGCCACTTCGTCCTCGTTAATGACCACACCAGAGGGCCTGGAACAAGACAGGTCCTGCCACCAGGGTCTGTCCTGGAGGCCCAGCGTGCTGCTCCGCCCACTGGTTGCTTCATGTGTGGTGGTCCGTGAGTCAGGCCTGACGCTGCCCACGCAGCAGGTGAGGAGGAGCCCAGGACAGGAGCCTGCCCTGTGCTGCATGGCTTAAAACCTATCAGATCTGCTCCCTAACTTACTGCTCTTTTGGGAGAGGAACACCTGCCTCCCCATGATGGTGAATGAGAATGCGAGGAGAGAACAAGGAAGCTCCTGGGAGACGTCAGGCGCTCCGTAACCTGACTTGTTGCTCTGCTCTTCCCCTTCAAGGCGCCTGGGACGGGCTTTTGTGCTTTAAGAATTTTAGTTGAATTTCCTAGAAGATTCTGGGGGGACCAACTAGCCCCATATCTGGAGAGAAACCCACTTTGGGTTTTGAGACTTCTGGGCCCGGCATCCACTGTGCACTCCACAGAGCACACGAAGGCGTGTGCCTGGACCTTTGTACTTCCTGCCACCAACCTGGCCACCACCCTCTGGCCCCTCGCCAGCCGCTGAGAGCAAACGCGTGTGACCACCTTGAACCAGCAGGTGCTCGAGTGGAGAGGCCCAGCAACGTCTTGGGTAATGCCCAGGAGCCCTGAGAGGGTGGCAGGGTGCCAGGCTGGGGGCGAGGCTCACCCCATGACAGAAGCTAAGGGGGAAAGTCTGGATGTACAGTGACATTCAGGAGCTACAGTCCTGGACACTTTAAACAAACGTGGCCCCCGCTGAGCCATCCAAAGAATTACGTGCCTGGGCTTCCCAGGGGCTTAGAAACAACCCACCGAGAGGCAAACAGGGGGCCTCTTGCTCCACACACTCCCAGCTCCACGAGTGCCCCAGGCCTGCTGACCCTGACACGCACATCCTGCGAGCGGGCCCCGCTCCATAGTCACACCCTGGGGAGCACGGCGAAGGTCAACACCCACAGCTTGGCTTCCTGTTCCTGGGCAACACAGCAGCCAGGGAAGGTCAGAGGCCTGCAAGGGAAGTGACCCCACCACTTCCTCGCCACCTCCGAAACACTCTCGCCTTCCTCCGTGCTGTGCTCAGCAGAGCTCGACTTCTGGCAGAGTGGAGAGCTGCCGGAGGGGTTCTGCTGCCTGGTGCAGGCTGAAACAGTCTTTCCAGAGAGCACTTTGGCAATTTCTTTTTTATTTTACTCATTTGAAAGGTAGAGAGATAAAGGAGGTGGGGTGGGGCAGACGAAGATCTCCACTCCACTGGTTCACTCCCCAAAGGGCCACAGCAGCCAGGGCTGAGCCTGGCTGAATCCAGGCGCCAGGAATTCAGTCAAGGTCTCCCAGATGGGGAGCAAGAACTCTAATATTTGAGCCATCGTTTGCTGCTTGTCATGGTGTACTTAGCAGGGAACTGGAATTGGGAGCAGAACTGGGACTCGAAGCCAGGCACTCTATTTCAGCAATTTCTATCCCAAAACTTGCATTCCCTTTGACTCCCAAGAATTTATTCACAGAAGTGTATGCATGTATTCATGTGTGTTATGTATATGTGTGCTGTGTGAATGTATATGAAGATGTCCATGGCCTCAAAAAATAACATGAAATGTTAACTGGCATATATAAATATGTATATTTTAGATTCTTAATTTATTTATTTGAGAGGTAGAGTTACAGATAGAGAGGGGAGAGACAGAGAGAGAATAGTCTTCCATCTGCTGGTTCACTCCCCAAATGTCCGAGACGACTGGAGTTACGCTAATCCAAAGCCAAGAGACAGGAACTTCTTCCAGGTCTCTCACATGGTTGCAGGGGCCCAAGCACTTGGGCCATCTTCCACTGCTTTCCCAGGCCATAAGCAGAGAGCTTTTAGGAAGAGGAGCAGCCGAACACAAACCGGCACCCATATGGGATGCCAACACTGCAGGTGGAGGCTTAGTCTACTAAGCCACAGCGCCAATCCCAACTGACATTTTTAAAAGGTAAAATAAATTATGGTTTATACATCTGTTTAAGGTAAAGTGGATCTTTCTATATTATGGGAAAATATCCTCAGTATAGTGAGAAAAGAAAAAAACAGATTATCAAACAGTATGCATACGAGGTGATTACATTTATTGTGGGGTATATGTGTACTGTGGATTTGTGTATATGCACAGTAAAAAGAAAAACACAAGGGCCAGCATTGTGGCGCAGTGGGTTAAGCTGCTGCCTGCAATGCTGGCAATCCCATATGAGTGCCAGTTCAAGTCCCATCCGCTCCAATTCCCATCCAGCTCCCTGTTAGTGCACCGAGAAAGCAGCAGAAGATGGCCCAAGTATTTGGGCCCCTGCCACTCATGTGGGAGATCCAGAGGAAGCTCCTGGCTCCTGGCTTCGGCCTGACCTCACCCTGGCTGTTGCGGCCATCTGGGGAGTGAACCAGTGAATGGGAGCTCTCAAAGCCTCTCAAATAAATAAATTAAAAGAAAGAAAAATACAAGGAACTGGAAATGGTGGTTATTGAGGGGAAGCGGGACAGAGAGAGGATAAACAGGCAAACAGGTTCACTTCCTATTTTACACGTTTCTGCATTGTTTCCTTTCTTTGGGATATGCATGGCTTTCATAATTTAATACGAGATTTCCACCTTAGAAAACAACTCTCTCCTCTTAGCCTGTCCCCCAGCTCCTGCCAGCTCCTGACTGCCGTGCTGACATCCAACATTAGCTCATTTTGTGGGGCTGGAGGGAATTTCAGGTTCAGTGCTGAGCTCTGGAAGCCAAGGTCTACAACCCCGGCTGCACGTTACAATTACCTGGGGTGCCTTAAAAGCACCACTGCCCAGGCCCTGCCCCACGTCTTGCAACAGAATCTTGGAAGGTGGGGTGGGCCCTGGTTGCTTTAAGAGGTTCCAGGGTGACTCTCTGGATTGCCACAGGGTTGAGAACTGCTAAACTGGACCAGCACTAAAAAGCCCACTGCACTAGCTGAGAGGGGGGAAAAGAAAACCCAACCTCTGTAAATGGAAAGAAATAGTATAATGTGTAGTATAAGGACCCAGCTCTGCCTTCAAGGGGTCTAATTAGAGTTTGTACTTGGAGTTTTTCTCAAAGTTCTGCCTCCAGTTTTGGAACTCATCAGCTCAAACGGGGAAAAGAAAACAAGGAGACCTGGGCTCGTTAGTTCTGAGCCACGGCTGTGCCTGGGCTGTCTTTGGCAGCCCCTGTCTGCCCCCGGCCACGGGCCTACATCAGTGTGACGGTAGGTCAGAGCCTACCCCTGCTCAGCTCCAGGAGGAACAGCGGAAGAACTAGAGGTGCTCAGCCTAAAGGAAGTGTTCAGGGGACACTTAGTAGCTGGGTTCCGATATCTCAGGGACTACCAAGATGCAGAGTTCAAATCCAGGTACACCAATAGGAAGGCCGCGGTGATGAGTACCAGTTAGAGGGAAGTGGGTGTTTGTCAGGCAGAACCTCCCAACCACAGACCTGGCCAGGGACGGAGGGGCAGTCCTGAGAAGCGATGGAATGACGGGGGACAGGAGGAGCGGCCGCCTGTCTGCAGTGTTGCTGGGAGATCCCTTCCTTCTCAGCCCTCCAACTGCCAGCTCGACGGCCCCAGAGAGACATTCCCTGTTTCTATCAAAACCCACTGAGGATGCAGCCTCCTGAGCAAAAGAAAGTTTCTCGCTCTCAACAAAACACGGCCTGAGCACCAGCTAAGCGGTGTGCTAGCCAGGAGCCGTTGTCAGGGAGCTTACCTGGGGAGCCACACGCAAGGCAACACGTATGATTGCTTCTGACTGATGGATAATGAGGAGCGTGGGACCAGGGGACCGGGGACCAGGCCACAACTTCAGACCGACGGTCAATGAGGCCTCTCTTGGGTGAGAGTATCTGAGCGGAGACTTAACATGCAGAAGACAAAGCACAGCTCACCAGCTCAGAGGCCGGTGAGGTCTCCGTACACACCTAGCAGGGAGCCCAGCTCTCACCATATACAAAAATTAGCTCAAATGGATCAGAAATAAATGTGAGAGAGAAAAACCGTAAGAAGTCTCAGAAGAAAACATAACAAACCATGACCTGGGATTAGTCAATGGTTTCTTTTTTTTTAAAAGATTTCTTTATTTATTTGAAAGTCAGAATTACACAGAGGAGAGGCAGAGAGAGAGAGAGAGGTCTTCCATCTGCTGGTTCGCTTCCCAATTGGCCGCAAGGCCAGAGCTGTGCTGATCTGAAGCCAGGAGCCAGGAGCCAGGAGCCAGGAGCTTTTTCTGGGTCTCCCACGTGGGTGCAGAGGCCCAAGGACTTGGGCCATCTTCTACTGCTTTCCCAGGCCATAGCAGACAGCTGGATTGGAAGTGGACCAGCAGGGACTTGAGCCAGCACCCACATGGGATGCTGGCACTGCAGGCAGCAGCTTTACCTGCTATGACACAGCACCAGCCCTCCTTTTTTAAAAAAAAAAAATTTATTTTATTTATTTGAAAGACAGAGTTACAGAGAGAGGTAGAGACAGAGAGACAGGTCCTCCATCTGCTGGTTCACTCCCCAGATGGCCACAACAGCCGGAACTGCTCTGATTCAAAGCCAGGACCCAGGAGCTTCCTCCAGGTCTCCCACATGGGTGCAGGGGCCCAAGCACTTGGGCTATATTCCACTGCTTTCCCAGGCCATAGCAGAGAGCTGGATCAGAAGAGGAGCAGCCGGGACGAGAACCGGTGCCCATATGGGATGCTGGCGCTTCAGGCCAGGGCTTTAACCAATTGTGCCACAGCGCTGGCCCCAGTCAATGGTTTCTAAGATATGATACCAAAAGCATAACAAAGAAAAATAGAAAAACTGAATTTCATAAAAAGTAAAAACTTTTGTATTCCAAAGGACATTAGCAATAGAGTAAAAAGATAATACACAGAATGGGAGAAAATATTTTCAAATTATATGATGGATAAAGGACTTATCTAGACTACACAAAAAACTATTTGAAATTGTGTTATGTATGCAGTGGAATACTATTCAGCCTTAGGAAAGAAGGAGCGCTTGCCATTCGTGACAATGTGGCTGAATCTGGAAGACAATGATGCTAAGCAAAATCGGCTGCCCCTCTTCCAGGCCAGCTCTCTGCTGTGGCCAGGGAGTGCAGTGGAGGATGGCCCAGGTGCTTGGGCCCTGCACCCCATGGGAGACCAGGATAAGTACCTGGCTCCTGCCATCGGATCAGCGCGGTGCGCTGGCCGCAGCGCGCCAGCCGCGGCGGCCATTGGAGAGTGAACCAACGGCAAAAGGAAGACCTTTTTCTCTGTCTCTCTCATTGTGCACACTGCCTGTCAAAAAAATAAAAATAATAATAATAATAACAACTCAATAACAATAGGCTCAATAGGCTAAACCTCCACCTGCGGCGCCGGCACACTGGGTTCTAGTCCCGGTTGAGGCGCCAGGTTCTGTCCTGGTTGCCCCTCTTCCAGGCCAGCTCTCTGCTGTGGCCAGGGAGTACAGTGGAGGATGGCCCAAGTCCTTGGGTCTTGCACCCGCATGGGAGACCAGGATAAGTACCTGGCTCCTGCCTTCAGATCAGCGCAATGCCCCGGTCGCAGCGTGCCAGCCGTGGCGGCCTTTGGAGGGTGAACCAACAGCACAAGAAGACCTTTCTCTCTGTCTCTCTCTCTCACTGTCCACTCTGCCTGTCAAAAAATAAATAAATAAAAATAAAATAAAAAACACAACTCAATAACAAAAAATAAAAATAAAAAAACACAAAGCTTAAAAATGGGCAAAGGTTCTGAGTAGGCTTTTCTCCAGAAAAGATACACAAATGACCAATGAGCACATGAAAAAATGCTCATCACAGAAATACAAACCACTGGGGCCAACCTTGTGGCGGAGTGGGTAAAGCTACCGCCTGCAGTGCCAGCATCCCATCTGAGTGCTCGTTTGAGTCCTGGCTGCTTGACTTTTGATCCAGGTCTCTGATATGCCCTGGGAAAGCAGTGGAAGATGGCCCAAGTGCTTGGGCCCCTGCACCCACGTGGGAAACTGAGAAGAATCTCCTGGCTCCTGGCTTCGAATTGGCGCAGCTCTGGTTGTTGTGGCCATTTGGAGAGTGAACCAGAGGATGGAAGACTGATCTCTCTCCCTCTCCCTCTGCCTCTGCCTCTGCCTCTCTGTAACTCTGCCTTTCAAATAAATAAATAAATCTTTAAAAAATCAAACCTCTACAAAATCCCACAATACACCCACTAGGATGGCTATAATCAGATAACAAGTGCTGGCAAAGATGTAACCTTTTCCCACATTGTTTGGAGAATGTGAAAGAGTTCGGCCACTTTGGAAACAGTTTATCAGTTCCTCCCCTGGTTAAGTGCAGGGTCACCTCATGATTCAACAATTCCATTCTTGAGGTCTCCACCCTAGAGGAATGAAAACTCACATCCACACAGAAACTCATATGCAAATGTTCACAGCAGCATTCTATTAACCAGAAAATGGGAACAAAAGCGAAAGACCCACCAACTGATGAATGGACAGAAAAAACTGAGATATCTCCCTACAGAGGAGTATTATTTAGCCATGAAAAGGAAGGAAGCATAGACATATGCTGTAACATGGATCAACCTTGAGAACATTACGGTATTAACTGAAAGGAGCCAGACCCCAAGGAATACATATGGTATCATTCCATCCAGAGAGTCCTCTTGACGGAGAACATCTTAAGATGAAAGTACATTTAAAACATCTAACCGGCACTTCACAGCTTAGCCCGGCCTCCTCATACACGCTGCAAACACGTTAGCCCATTTTCTAACAGTGTTGATCATCTCATGCAATTTACTGAAAGCTGTACTGGAAGTAAAAAACAGAACTGTTGAACAGGTATGCCTCCGCAGCATCATAAAGTCAAAAAATTGGAGGTTGCACCATTGTCAGGGACTGTCTGCACACGCGATTCCAGAACCATAGGCAGGGACTGTCTGTCCATGCGATTCTAGAACCATAGGCAGGGACTGTCTGCACACGGGATTCCAGAACCATAGGCAGGGACTGTCTGCACACGGGATTCCAGAACCATAGGCAGGGACTGTCTGCACACGGGATTCCAGAACCATAGGCAGGGACTGTCTGTCCACGCAATTCCAGAACCATAGGCAGGGACTGTCTGTCCACGCGATTCCAGAACCATAGGCAGGGACTGTCTGTCCACGCGATTCCAGAACCATAGGCAGGGACTGTCTGTCCACGCGATTCCAGAACCATAGGCAGGGACTGTCTGTCCACGCGATTCCAGAACCATAGGCAGGGACTGTCTGTCCACGCGATTCCAGAACCATAGGCAGGGACTGTCTGTCCACGCGATTCCAGAACCATAGGCAGGGACTGTCTGTCCACGCGATTCCAGAACTAGCAGGTCTGGAGAGGCAGCGGGGATGAGTGGCTACCTAGAAATGGCCGTGCTGGCATTGGGGGAAACAGGAAGTGACCACTCACGGGGTTTCTTTTGTAGATGCTGAGAATGTTCTCAAACTGCCTGTGGTGGATGGTTGCACATATCTGTGAATAAACAAAAATCCTCTGAGTTATAGACTTTAAATGGATGCGTTGTGTGTCATGTGAATTGTAGCTCAACACAGCTGTTATTAAAAATTAGAAGGGGCAGGCACTGTGGTGCAGTGTGTTAGGCCACCGTCTGGAACACCTGCACCCTGTATCGGAGTGCCTGGGGTGGGGTCCTGCCTCTTCTTCTGATCCAGCTTCCTGCTAATGCACCTAGGAGGTAGCAGATTATAGCCCAGGGACTTGGGTTCCTGCCACCCAAGTGAGAGACCCAGATGGAGTTCCTGACTTCTGGCTTCGACCTGGCCCAGCCCTAGCATTTGCAGGCATTTGTAGTGATCCAGCAGAAGGAAGATCTCTCTGTCTCTCCTTCTCTATCACTCTGCCTTTCAAATAAATAAATCTTAAGTCTTCTCAGTCTGTCTCACTCTTTCAAGTGCCAATCAAGACTCATTGCCTCCTAGAAGCCTCCGGGATTGCCTCAGCCCTGGGTGCTCCCTCTGCCCCTGCAGCAGGTGCACAGCATGCTGATGTGGGTAGGGACTGGATCACATCCAGCAAGCCTGGAGGAAAACTGGTCCTCTGCAACCCCCAGGCTGCCAGCCACCAGTGCAGTACACAGCTGAGATACCTGGCTGGTCAAGGAAAACACCAGACTTAAGAGAACGCACCCGCTCTTCCAGGCACAGCATGAAGGAGCCGGGTTCTCTTCCACCAAGAACGGACGCCTGAAACGCCAAGCTCTCTGCCTAGAGAGTTCGCTGGCCTCGGCAGACTCTGGCATAAAGTCAAAATTTCCCAATCAAGCAGCAAAACTGGGAACACCATCAGCTCCTGTTTGGCTTCCAAAATAGAGAAACTGCACTTAAAATCTGCGAGCCCTGTTCCGACGCTGGAGGAGCCCATGACCAGGGGCCATCGCTGCTCTGGAAACCTGCTCTTCCTGTGGTCACGGCCGGCCCCGGAGTCTGGCCCAGCCTCCTTCCAACAGATCCTGCCCCCACCTTGTGGGGTCCGGGTCTCCCAGGGCCTCCCTCTCTGCTCTCTGCCCAGTCTTCTCCCATTCCCAGGCATCTGTAAGCACAGCACCACCCTTGACACTGGAGACCAGGACTGCCCACTTGGCGCATGTCCAGAACTGTCCTCAGCTGGGCCATGGTATCCTTGAGAGCAAGTATCCGACCCTACCTCCACCCCGTCTTCCCTACTGTATGTAGTGACGCTGGGCGTGGGGTAGATCCTCAGCAACACCTCGCTACTGACTGATAGAGTCCCGTTCAGTCCAGTCAAGAAGTACGGAGTGCTCGGGGCATGCTGGGTTATGCACCAGACACGGGGCTGAGCTGGGAGGCTGTCTCAGACCATTCTCTGTTGTTGTAACAGAATACCTGAGACTGGACCATTTATAAAGGAACCAAGTTTACTTTGGCTCAGAGTTCTAAAAGCGTGACGGCGGCTTCTGGGGAGGGCTTCTAGGTTGCACTGCACCACGGTGGATAGGCGTGCGGGCGGGGGAGCATCCAAAGAACAGGAGGGGCAGCCTCCCTGTAGAACAAGCCACTGTCCTGGCCACTAACCCACTCCAGGAGAAGGCACAGGTCCTGCTGACCACCTAACCTCCTCTCCGAGTGCCAGTCAAATGCCAACATGAGCTTCAGAGGGGACAGACCACACGCAAAGCCCAGCAGAAGGCTTCTCGGAGAGGGTGATGTTGCAGAAAGGTGAGGGCGAGAGATGAGGAAGGTGGCTGGGTGGAGAGGCAAGCATTGTGGCGGTGGGGGGCAGCCGGCAGGGGTGTCCCAGGCAGAAGACAGGGCCCAGACACAGGCCGGGGCGGGGGCGGGGTGGGGGAGCATGGATGAGGAGCCTGAGCTATAGCAGGGGCAGCTCGGGTGGGGTGGGGGGGTTGGGTGCTGCGGCCTAGAGCTCAGCAGGTGAGTGGCCAGTCCTGGCTCAAGGTGTGAGGAGACGACAGGTGGAAGAGAGGAGGCGGCGGGAGGAGGAGGACGAGGCAGGGGCTCAAGGTCAGCTGGGACTAGAGTGAAAGGAAAGAGCAGTGTAGGGAGCCCCAAGGACCCAAGGAGGAAGAAACCAGGCTGAAGGGGACAGAAGGAGCCGAGGGACAGGCATGACGGCGGGGACGCGGGAATGCAGGTGGCCATGGGGTCCCAGACAGAGGAAGGGGCTCTGGAGGTGGAGGAATCCCACCTAAAGGCTCAGGCGTCCCAGGTGGATCACGGTCAGGGAGCCACAGACACACAGATCTCAGTGCTGCAGTGGGGAAGGGGAACCCTGGGTCCTGGCAGTGCACAGGAGACTTCACCTGCTCACGCATGGACAGTTCCAGGAGTGGCCGAGCCCTTGAGACCCTCAGCACAGCACGAGTGGCAGCGCCTCTGGAAAAAGGAGAGGGACGAGGTGCTGGAAGTCAGACTGGATCTCCTGCTCCATTCACTCCCAGGCACCGCATCTGAGAGCAAACCTTTCAAATCTCCCCTCCCTCTCCCAAACTTGGCTCAAAACACGGAGCCAGTGGAATGAGGGGCCGGGTACTGAGCCCCCAGCCTGCTTCTCCCTGCCCATTCCTGCCATGTGGCCGGAGGGGACCCTATTCTCTGCTAACTCCTGGACATCATTTGCTCCCAGTTCCTCCTGGGGCGGGCGGAGGGGTGTGCCAGGTCAGCTGGAGAAGAGCCCCGTGCAGGGGCCAGGGCAGCCTGCCAGGGGCTGCATCTGGTCAGGCTTCCCGCCCCAACTCCCCAGTCCCTCAGTGGGCCGAGGCTCGGGGGGGAGAGGAGAAACGCACCGCCAGCCTCCCTCCCCTTGGGGCCCCCAAAGTCACGTCATCCAAGCATTCCCTCGGGGAGGACAGCCCCCGCCCTCTGACCTCAGCCTGTTTCACTTGGCCAGCACCCACCTCCAGAGAGCGGCCCCCTCCCCACGCCCTTGCTCACACCCAGGCCCATGCAGGGAAAGGCGTGAGCTATAGCCCTCATGCTGAACTGCGAATAAGGGCTGCCCCTCCCAGCCCTGTCTTCCCAGGCCCGGGGCTGGGCACTAGGCCAGAACACTGGGGCCCCTGCCATCTACGGGCCAAGTGGAATCTCCCTCCGGCATTAACCAAGGGGTCTGGCCTGGGGAGAAAAGATAGGGAAGCCCAAGGAGTGGTGCCAAACAGACTTGGGTACTACCCTAGCTCCACCTCTCCTGTGGTGTTAAGATCTAGGACAAACGTCCTAATTTCTTTGAGCCTCCACTTCCTCATCTATAAAGTGAGGGTAATATCGGAGGACGCGCCTTGGAAGGTCTGACAGAGGATTAAATGGGAGAATGCGTGAAAATGCTGAGCACACGCCTGGCCCACAGAAAATGTGCAATGCACGCTAGCGGGTTCTTTTAAAAAAAATCTATTTGAAAGGCAGAGTTGGGGAGGGGGAAAAGAAGGGAGGGAGGGAGGGAGGGAGAGAGAGAGAGAGAAAGAGAGAGAGAGGAGAAGATATCTTTCATCCACTGGTTTACTCATGGCCAGGGCTAGCCCAGGCCCAAGCCAGAAAGCAGGAGCTCCATTCATGTCTCCCACATGGCTGGCAGGGGTCCAACCTCTTGAGCCACTTTCCATTGCCTTCCCAGGTGCATTAGCAGGAAGCTGGATCAGAAGCGGAGCAGCTGGGACTCCAACCAGTGCTCATATGGGATGCCCATGTCGCAGGTGGTGGCTTAATCTGATGTGCCACAAAGCCAGCCCCAACTAGTAGATTCTGTTTGGATTTCCTGGGACTTCTGGTGCCGGTGGTGCTGCCCAGAGAGGCAGGCATCTCCTGTCTTCACAGCCTCCACCGGCAGGCTCCACACACAAGCGGGAGAGCTGCTATTGTTTCCTTTATTTCAAGCTTCTCATTTGATTTCTTTGCGTAATTACTCCTCTTGGGCAACAGACACTTGATTTCTAGACATTCTGTACATGGTACACAAATGCCACTTTAGTAAACTTGCTTTTGGTAGAATACACACGCCGAGCAAAAAGAGGGTGCTTCCGTGCAGGTACAGCTCCCAGTCGCCAAGCCCCCTGCAGAAACGCCATAGCTCTCTCACAGCTGTGTGCACGCACGTTCTTCCCCTGGTGTCGACCAAGGCCCCCCTACTCCCTGAATTTAAGCCCCTGTGAGTCCAATACCAAGCCCCCAGCCCAGCTATCCAATTAGACAAGCTCAGCCTTGGGGTGGGGTGGGGGGCGTGGAGGAGCGGTGTTTCTATACCTGCTAACAGCAGAACTCCAGACAGCTTAGAACAAGTGCAGAGCAGCTCTTCCCAGCCCAAAAGGAAAGTGACCTCCACACCGCCAAGCCACTGAGCGAGCACCCCTCTCCCTAGGGAGCACGCCTTTCCATCCAGAGTGACGAGCTGTCCCACCCAACCGATAAATGAAAGCTGGATCAAGAACATAGGCGGCCATTCACCTGACAAATACCTGGGAAAAGAAATCAGCCTCTCATGTAACCGGAAAAAAAGCCAAAGCAGAGCCACAAGACATTATTTCTCTCCCTTCCGACTGTCAAAAGCACTCCAGTTTGGTGAGACCCAGCACTGACGGAATAACAAAGAACCGGCTACTTCTCAGCCGCAGCGGGAGGGAGGTGAGGTCTGCAAGGAAGTTCTTGGCTGACACACAAATGACAGGCAAACTCTCTCCAACCCATGCTGCTAGACCCTACTCTTGGGGACCACACTCACACACATTTATCAAGTTCCTCGGTCAAGGACGCCTCGGGCGCGGTACATCAAACTGTTTTGAGACTCCTCCAAAGACTGCCACATCCCCAAAGCAAGGTGGTCCTGGGTTGCAGGCAGGGACACTGCTCCACGCCTGCAGTGGGAAGAGCAAGGCGCAGAAGGTTCCTGCCCTTCTAGGGCTTACACACTCCTTGAGGCAGCACTGGCTTCGTCTAAGAAGGTGTCATTTCTCCCTCAGGACAGCGCTCAGCCCCACCTTTACGGGGTCTGGCCCAGACAGCACTGGGAGCATCACGCTAGCTGGCACCACAATTTCAGGGCACTTGAGGAAGGCACAGAGGCCATGCAAGCAAGTTCCATGTGCTGGAGGTAGCCACATATAACCAAGCTCAGGTAAAGCTACACAAATCCAGGAATGTTGAGCTGAGGTCCAAAGACAGTAGGTGATTTGCCTAAGGTCACACAGTCAGAACTCAGTAAAACGTGAACCCAAACCTCGCGACAGGACCTCACACCATGATCACTGCTCTTGGAAAGTCTGAGGGAGCTCAGTGGGCCCCCAGGAGTGGGAGGTGGGGAGGAGCCAGCAGAGGTGGCTGAGTTGAGGGAAGGAGGGGAGTGGGCAGGGGGCGGGTCTCAGCATCCACACTTCTGCCCCCACGGGGGTGCTCCCTCCTGCTGTTCCCTACAGCTGGGGACGACTTCTCAGCCCCAGGATGAGGCAGGCAGGCTTGCCCTGTGCCAGGCTGTTTTGAAAGCCAGAAGCCCCATGGGATGCATCTGACCAGGCGCCCCCTGGGTCTCCTCTCACACACCCGTTCCATGGGACTGGCAGCCCTCCCCCCTGAGGGATTCTCCAGAGGTCAGTGAGAGCCCAGAGGCCAACAGGGAGAGAGGGCAGCCCTGGAGTTCCATCCCATTGGCGGACTTGGCCAATCCGCACCCCTTTGGGGCTCAGTCTCCTTGTCTTTAAGATGGGAAGACAGGGGAGAGGGCAGCTGGGTGTCTACCACCCCTGCTCCTGACATCTTCTGTGCTCTGGGCATTTCTGGGGCTGGGGGCTCTTCCTCCAGAGGAACGCTGCAGCAGGCCAGGCTCAGGCCCAGCTGCAGGCTACACCGGCTTCCAGCTCAGAGGCTGGGTCAGCTGAGGGGATGGGGATCTGAAGTTGGAGCGTGGTCTTCGTGCCCAGCTTGGTCAACACAGGCTTTGTGACCTTGGCCCAGCAGGGCCCAGGTTCTGGAGCAGGCCGTGGGTATCAAGCAAACATTTGGCAACCCCAAGATCAGGCTGCCCGTGTGGGGGCTGACTGTCCACACTCTTCCACTCCCAGGCCCTGACACCGTGCCCCTCATGGACACCAACGGCAGCCTCACCAGGAATCCTGGGACAAGAACTCACTTCCTTAGCACCTGGTTCCTGACTTCGGATTGGCGCAGTTTGCCAACCGTAGCAGCCATTTGGGGGGTGAACCAATGGAAAAGGAAGACCTTTCTCTCTGTGTCTCTCTCACACTGTCTAACTCTGTCAAAAAAAAAAAAAAGACAAAGCCTGGCCCCTGAATCTCTCTGGCTTCCTGTCTTTAAAAAACAAACAAACAAAAAAACACAAAAACTCACTTCCTTGTGAAGAACATGAGATGTCTACCATTTCACTCGATCTTCCATTCACCCAACAAACATTTATTAAGTGTCTACTGTGTTCCAGGTATCACATCCGATGCTACAGATTTCTGGGTGGACCCAAACCATCATGTGCCTGGAGAAGGGCAGGTTCAGGCCAGCAGAGACGCCACACGAGCCAGAGTCCAGTGAGTGCTTCTCCGGCATCTCCTCCTGTCACTTCCTGGGATGGGTCTTGTGTCCCCCAGCACCCAGGCTGCCCTCCTGCTACCCTACATCCTCTGCCCATAGCTGTACCAGGAGCTGAGTCCAAGCCCCACCTGTCAGGCAGACTGGGGGACAGGACAGAAACCTTCTCACCTCCTCCCTCTCTCTAGGCTTTCTGAGTCCCCAGCTTCCGCAAATGTGCTCAAAGAAGCGTGAATTCGGTGGGGAGCCACCTGCACTGCTAGCCACGGCAGAGCTCCTGGGCACGCCAGCTTCACTCCACGTCCACAAAGTCCCGACCTGCTGCTGCTGGTGGTGACACAGACGGAATTGCTTTTCTTAATTTCCTTTCATTCAAAACCCATGGCACCTGTGCCTGTCCAATTCCAATCATCTTCAAGGCAGTGTGCAAGCAGGCTTGTTATCTGAAGCACTCTCTCCCCTTCCTCCCTGTGTCACTTATAAACGTGAGTAGGATGACGTAAAAATCCCACCCAGGTCACTCACGCACACTTTGGGTCAGAGACACAGGACAGAGCCCCGTGGCACAGCCCTGGAGACCCTTCCTCTTGCCAACACTGCTGGGTTTAGCTTAGCTTGGTTCTGTCTGAAGCTAACAGCAGCTGTACTCCTGGGTGAAACAGAGCTGTAGGTAATACACTGCTTTATTTTACAAGCCCGAGAGGAGCTTTCTGTAGAAAAATAAATCATCAGCAAGTTTTCTCATAAAACAAGAAACCTTGTAAATTAAGAGATTCATGAAACCTAGTTAATAAACACACCCGCATGTGTTCAGGCCCACGACATGCCGGGCATGGAAGCGACACCAGTGGTATTGTCACCCCCATTTTGCAAGAAGAATTCTTATGCCTAGATGGTTCTGAGACTTGCCTAAGGTCTGATGGATGTAAACCCAGATGGCCGCCCAGGTCTGTCAGGCTCCGCACCTGTGCTTCCCACTGTGTGGAAAACCCAGCCCCGAGCACACTTTAGAACCTGGCGGCAACCTTGGCCTCCCTTAGGTTCAGCGTCTACCAATAAAGTGAGGCCTGCACTAAGTTCAGGAGGAAAGGCCATTCTGGATCTCACTTTGACCACCTGTAAAGCAGGCATCCCAACAATAACGGGAAACTGACTTCCAGGGTTATGCTGAAGATCCCGAAGCCCCTCCCTCGCTCCCACTGCTGGGCTTGTGCCAAATGTCCACCCCTCTGCCCAGAACACCCTTCCTCTCCTTCCAAATCTGCAGAGCTGCCTTCCTGGCCCTTTCCAATGGATTCTGACCTCAGTCCATCGCTGCACGGGCTACTCATGTGGCTCTAGCGACCACTGGCCAGCCAGCCAGTCTGTATGCTCCTTCCTCTCTGGGCATGTACTTACTGCAGTTCACCTAGGAATCCATGTGCCTGCTATGATACCTGGCACACAGTAGGCACTTAGTACCTGCTCAGGGGAGATCATGGGCAATGCTTTCACAAGGGCGGCAAGGGGTGGGCACGGTCACCATGAGGGTAAATAGGAGGTGTGTCCTGGAGGGTCGGGGGGCCAAGGGGAAGGGTATTTTCCAGGTTGGGCAGGCGCTGGGGAGAAGCAGAGAGCATGGAAGTGATCAAGGGAGGAATCCGGTTCCTTGCACAGGAGCATGTCCCAGGGCTAATCTGTCATCCTGACACGTTCACACCCACTGCAGATGACCGAATCTAATGAGTTACCCAGGGAGCTCCGCACGGGGGAGGGGCGGGCGGCAGGCGTCACTCCTGGATCAGGGAAACTTGGCTCTGAGCGGCGACTACATGTCAGTAGCCCTCACAGCAAGGCGATATATCTGCAGTGGTGATGAAGACCGGGCCACCCGTGGGAGGGGCGGTGGAATTCCTGCTGTTCTCTCCGCTCCCACTCCCCCCAGCCTGGAATGCTCACCCCTTCCCATCTCCCTTCTCACCTCTTGCCCACCCTCCAAGGCCTCTCTGCCCCAACAACTCTGCTAAAATGAAGCCTCTAGCGTGGCCTCATGCAAATAGAACATGCCTGGAAGTCGGAACGGTGGGAGACCTCAGGCCCAGCTCGAACACCCGTGAGCTGCGTGGTGTTGGGCAAGCTCCATAACCTCTCTGAGCCTCAGTTCTGAATTTGTAAAATGAGCCCTCCATGGGTGCTGCGAGAACTAAAGGAGGTTGTAGACACAAGGCACATGGCCAACAGTCTGGTACACAGCACATTCAACGCACCCTGAGCTCCCGCCAGCGCCTCCCCACGACTCCCTGGAGTCGGTGGCATCTGCTTCTCCAGGCCTGCTGTATTGTCTGCCTGTGTGTGCAAACAAATCTTCTCTACAACTAGACTAGGAAGTTTTTTTTTTTTTTTTAATTACTTACTTCTTTGAAAGACGGAGTTCCAGAGAGAGAGAGAGAGAGAGAGAGAGAGAGACATCTTCTGTCTGCTGGTTCACCCTTCAAATGGTCACAACAGCCTGGCAGGCCAAAGCCAGGATCCTGGAACTCCATCCTGGTCTCCCACATGGGTGGCAGGGGCCTAAGCACGTGGGCCATCCTCTGTGGCTTTCCCAGACACATTAGTGAGAAGCTGATTTGGAAGTAGAGCAGCCAGGACTTGAACAGGCACCCACTCCTATGGGCTGCTGGTGTCACAGGCGGCAGCTTCACCTGCTGTACCACAGTGCAGGCCCCTAGACTACGAAGTTTTTGAGGACAGGGCTGCATCCTGATCATCTCTGCCCAGTCCCCAGAGGGAAAGGGAGGGAGAGAGGGAGTTGAAGTCACAAGGCCTACATTTGAATTCGAGCTCCATCACAGACTGTCCACGTGACAGTGGGCAAACGGTCCCATGCCTTCCTCAGCCTCTGCTTCCTCATCTGTAAAGAGGAGATGCCCAGGGTTCATGGCAATTATCCTGCCCAGCAGAGAGCTGCTGTGAGGGGTGACCGAGGTGTGGGCATATAGAGCTTTGCACGGTTCCTGGCCCAGAGGTACAGCTCAGCCAATGCTGGAGACTGCACATCACTCCTGCAGGCCTGGCACAGGGTGCAGGGGCGCTGGCGGGAGTGAGACAGGGAAGTCTTTGAAACAAGATGCTCCAGGTCTGTGCTTCTGCACGAGTAATGAAGCTGATGTCCCGGGAGCCGAGTCAGCAGGAGGGGACTGCTCTTGTGAAAGAGAGAAAGCTGGCCAGCCGGGAGGTGCCAGGTCCCCAGTCTCGCAGAGCGAGAGTCATCCTGCATACCTGGGATTTCTTCCCGAAGACGGGTCAGACAACATTCTGACGTGGCTAATCCAGCGAGATACCTGACTGACACTCTGAAAATGTGCTTCACCCAGCTCATTAACGCAGGCGAGCGGGCAGCTCAGAAACTTGGTCAGCCTCAAGATAACCCAGCCTAACTCTTTAATAAAAGCAAGAGGATTCCTGGGTCTCTTTCCAATTAAAGTCAGGCTGCCTGGCCTTACCGCCTGCCCTGGCTTCACCAGCGCAACCTGCCGATGGGAGGGGGTAGGTGAAGCCCAAGGAACTTTATCCTTTGCAGATTCCTCTTCCGGGTTCAGAAACCCTCCTGGCCAAGACATCACCCAGGTCTCGAGGGCTGGCCGTCTGCGAGAGCCAGGAGTCCTGTCGCCAAGCATGCATCTTCATTTGAGCCTGGAGACTAAGAGGCCTTCCTGTGAATCTGCCTTTTGGGTCTTGGGAGAACAAAGAACGCTTCTGTTCGGCGCGGCCTCCTCCCGCCTGCTAACCTCACCCCCAGCCCGAGGCTCAGCTGCCGACCGCTTGGGCAAGCCGCGATCCATACGTGGGCACATTGATTTGTTTCCCAGGTGAAAGGTGACGCTGCAGCTCCTGCAGCCGCAGCTGGCCGACACACGCACTTTGCTTCTTTAATGGGGCGGTCACCCGTCGCAGCTCATGCTGTCTGCAGAGTTCTTTACCCTTTTGAAGTCTCCACCGTGTCTTCTGCCCACTGAGTGGGAAGTTCCATGCTGCTGGGTTCTTATTTTCTTAACACAGTGGAAATATTTGTCCTTTTCCATAATATTTAGCTCTCCTGATACAATACATGGACGGCACTTTTTTTGTGGGTTGTGTCTTCAAGGCGCTGTTTATCTCATAGCGATCTGTGGGATACCACACACTGCTATGGGAGGCTAGCCCTGCAGATGCGGGTGGGGAGTGAGCAGAGGAGCCTTCTAGAATGTTGTGCTCCTCAAGAGTGTCATTTATTATGCTTCTTTCAAGTTAAAGAGGCTCCCTGAGTCACTCTCCTAGGACTCCCCCACCCCAAAAAGCAATAAATGAGCCCAACATGAACATTTGTGAGGGTAAGGAGGTAACGCCTTTTAAAGGAAGGATTTTTGTTTGTTT
Organism: Oryctolagus cuniculus; assembly: GCF_051225735.1. Taxonomy (NCBI): domain Eukaryota; kingdom Metazoa; phylum Chordata; class Mammalia; order Lagomorpha; family Leporidae; genus Oryctolagus; species Oryctolagus cuniculus. Next base: position 26,115,085 of record NC_142881.1, on the reverse strand, counting down.
TTTCTTAAATACGTCTGGTTCTGGCCTTTGAAGATGATGGATTAACATGTAATCCTGTGTCAACCACCCAGCTAGTATTTACTGAGCACCTGCTAAGTGAACAGCTCGGTGGGGCAAGGGGGGAGGATGGAGGAGGGGGCAGGCCCTAGGAGAACAGGGATAAGAATGACCCCAAGGCCACCTGCCCGCAGCTCAGCCTACAGTGGAGAAATCAGGCAAGCATGGAACATGTACACAAATCACACCCTAGAGCTGTGTTTGAGCCTTGCTGGGACAAGGCAACAGAAGCGCAAGCGCGCGCGCACACACACACACACACACACAAACTACTTCAGTAATAGCCCACCCCAGCCATGCAGGATGTCCCAGAACAGCCAAGATGAATTATCAGTGGGCGGCTCAGGCCACAAGTCAGGGAGTACTGGGTGGGATTCTCTAATTATCCCCAGCAGATAAAGCCCACTTATTTCTGTTTGCAAAAGAGGGTGCGGGCCACAATTTCAACAGAGCTAAATCCCAAACCTGGCTCCTGGGGTTGGAGTAACATCTGCAGGAGGTTTGCCACCCACCCCACCTGCACAGCAGGCAGGCTCAGGTGGAGATGGGCGTGACCAGGGGCGGTCCAGCAGAGAGACAGAGAGGCTTCCCGAAGCTCACTGGCAAAGTGGGCAGGGACAACACGCGATAAGGGGGATTTATTTCAGATTAGGTGGAAAAACAAAGGAGGCTTGGTTTTGAAAAGCTGGCTGAGTTCTTAAGATAACGGAGGAACGTTTTAGGTTTCTGGTCCCATTAGTGAGAACTGGGTAGGAAATTATAAAGAGAACTTGCATTCCCGGCAAGGAGGGACAGAGCGAGATGAAAACGCACTGTTCTCCAGCGTTCGGCTGGAGGGGCCCTTGGGGAGAAGCACCAACCAGGAGGGCCTGCTGAGTGAGGTGTGGGGAGAGCGGAGCCCTCGGCCACAGCTGCGCCCTTCAATAAAGCAGGGAGGCAGCATTTGCTCAGTGGGTTCTGTGCGTGCCCCACTCCTGCATGTGCACCCCAGAGAACTCTGCATGGAGCCTGCAAGGGCTGCAGCGTAAGCAGAGGTTGGCTCTTGTCCTGTCTGCCTGCCGCCCAGGGGTGCCAGAGGCAAGCTCTGTGTCCCTGGAGAGGGAGAGCAGGGCAAGAAGATGGGGGGACGTGGGCGTGGAACGCTACACAGCAGTCGGGAGCGGGCGAGTAGACGCATGTGACAACACGAGCGGATCCTACAAACATCACGTGGAAATTACCAGGCAAAATCATTAGCACAGCACCACCAGACTACAAGCCGCACACGCCAACAGTGCGATCTGTCTTCTCAGCAGACCAGCAGGCTGAGGTTAAATCAATTAGGGGGGATGCCTCAGGGAAAACGGAATAGGGGTGAGGACTAGGGCAAAGGGGAAGAATGAAAATGAGGGGACAGGAAGGCCTCGTCAGGTGATGTCACAGAGCTGAAGGATGACAGCAATCTCCCCAGCTGCATGGACACGGACACGTTTCGGTGACAAAGGCCGTGCCACCGGAAAGCATCGGCCGCTGCTGACAGTGCTGCCCTCAAGGTCCAGCAAAGACCCTGTCCTAAAGGAGCTTCGTGTCTTGTCGCCTGGAGCTCTGGGACGGGACCCAGTCTGTTCTCGCCTGGCGCAGGGCCTCCCACCTACTTGTTCTCTATCTGCTTTATGCTAACATGTAAACACGCGGTCATTACCAGATCCACGCGGGGAGAGCTTGCGTGCCCTTTCAGAGACTGAGCTGAGCCGTAAAGGCTGTCCGTGGGCGAGGGGCAGACCCGAGGCAAAGGTGCAGAGAGATGCTGGGCGGCCACCAGGTGGCCGCCTTGGGCTGGACTGGCTATCGGGACCACAGAAGACCATCCGGGCTGCTGTGTGACTTAGAATGGGGGGGGGCACAGAGTGGAAAAGGAGGGCTAATGACTGACAAGTGCATGTGAGAAGGCAGACACTGGCCCTGGGCATCAATTTAACCCCAGGTTGGGGTGGGAGGGGGGAGCTCATGGTCAGAATCCCTGCTGGGCTTTGAACAACCATGAACTTTGGGTTCCACCCCTGGGCCAGGCTCACTGACCACAGAATCAGCCTCCAGGGCTGCAGTGCAAGAGCCCCACAAAGCTCTTCCTTGCCAGCTCCCCAGACCCAACAGGAGCCCTCCATCAGCATAACACAGAGTCTAAGCGCAGGAGCGGGCAGGAAGAGCCACTCCTGGAGCTGGGAAAGATGGTGGTGCCATTGATTGAAATCCTGGAAAGTGAGGAGGCAGGAAGGGAGGGCCAGTAGAGAGGGATGGACCTCGGTGAGAAGCGGCTGGCTGCCCGGGGAGATAGACCTGGCCAGGCATCATAGGTTAAGTGGGAAAGAGGGCCCACAGACAATGAGGACAGAGAGAGGACAATGGGTTACTGCACAGAAAGCAGGTGGACACCTTCAGTTAGGAAGTGGGAAAAGGTCCCCAGAGAAGATAAGAGATGAGATGCAGAGGAACCCAGAACAGAGCAACACCACAGAGCCAAATTTGGCACACAGCCTGAACACCCTCGTCTAGAAGGGTCTCCGGTCATGTCCACATTGCCTCGTGGTTTTCTTTTACTCTAGTTGCTTGCTCTCCCCTGGCACCAACTCATGAAAGTGAACTTGACAAGCAAATGAAGGGGTTTTCTTTTTTGTTGTTGTTGTTATTTTTTTGTTGTTTTAAAGATTTATTTATTTTATGTGAAAGAGTAACAGGCAGAGGCAGAGAGGTCTTCCATATGCTAGTTCACTCCCCCAAATGGCCACAACAGCTGGAGCTGTGCCAATCTGAAGCCAGGAGCCAGGAGCCAGGAGATTCTTCCAGGTCTCCCATGTGGGTTTTGGGGCTCAAAGACTTAGGCCTTCTTCCACTGCTTTCCCAGGCCATAGCAGAGAGTTGGATTGGAAATGGAACAGCTAGGACTCAAACCAGCACCTGTATGGGATGCTGGCACTGCAGGCAGCAGCTTTACTCGCTACGCCACAGCACCAGCCCTGAAAGGGTTTTCAAAGAAATGTTATCCTCCTTGCTGACTTCCCACCCAACCCAGGCATCAGTCCAGGGCACACCGTCCTGCCAGCACCTACCAACTAACTGGTCTCCCAAAGTTCCCTTGCGACTCTAATTCATCCTTCACCTCATGTGCAATATAACAGCCTTAAACAGCCAGGAACTTCAAAAAGTTCGTGGAAAGTGGAATTAAAATATATGCTTGTGAGGCATGCATTTGGTCCAGCTGTTAAGATGCCTGCTTCTTATATCAGAGTGCCTGGGCTGGATTCCAGGCTATGGCTCCTGATCCCAGCTCCCTGCTAATCACACCCTGAGAGGCAGCAGGTGATGGGCCAAGTAATTGGGTCCCCACCACCTACATGGGAGACGTGGGTTCAGTTTCTGGTTCCTAGCTTCAGCCTGGCCAAGTCCCAGACATCGCAGGCATTTGAGGAGTGAATTGTCAGGTAACAGAGCTCCGTCTCTCTCCTTAGCTATTTCTCTCTCTCAAGTAATTAAAAAATAAATTAAAAAAAAAAAAATAGGGGCCGTCACTGTGGTCTAGAGGGTAAAGCCACTGCCTGGAGTGCCGGCATCTCACATTGGTGCCAGTTGGAGTTGCAGCTGCTTCATATCCAATCCAGCTCCCTGCTAGTGGCCTGAGAAAACAGCAGAAGTTGGCCCAAACCCTTGCACCCTGCACCCACATGGGAGTTCTGGATGAAGTGCCTGTCTCCTGGCTTGCGAGTGACCCAATTCTGGATGTTGCGGCCATTTGGGAAGTGAACCAGTACACAGATTGATCTCTCTCTCTGTCTGTCTCTCTCTCTCTCTCTCTCTGCCTCTGTCTTTCCTTCTCTGTAACTCTCCCAAGTAAATAAATAAATCTTTAAAAAAATAAGTAAATAAAAACCAAACTTTTTTTCCATGCAGGACATTTTTTTTTTATTTTTATTTTATTTTTTTTGACAGGCAGAGTGGACAGTGAGAGAGAGAGACAGAGAGAAAGGTCTTCCTTTGCCGTTGGTTCACCCTCCAATGGCCGCCGCGGCCAGCGCACTGCGGCGGGCGCACCGCGCTGATCCGATGGCAGGAGCCAGGAGCCAGGTGCTTTTCCTGGTCTCCCATGGGGTGCAGGGCCCAAGCACCTGGGCCATCCTCCACTGCACTCCCTGGCCACAGCAGAGAGCTGGCCTGGAAGAGGGGCAACCGGGACAGAATCCGGCACCCCAACCGGGACTAGAACCCGGTGTGCCGGCGCCGCAAGGCGGAGGATTAGCCTAGTGAGCCGCGGCGCCGGCCCCATGCAGGACATTTTTAAAATCCACATGTAATATGTATTTTTCATAATACATATTTTTTCTGAACTTTCTGAAGACTCCTTATTATGCATGGATTTCAAAAATGTTTTGCACCAAAATAACTGCATCTTGTAATCCCAGTTTCCACGAACTCTTTGAAGTGCCCTCATACTCTGGCCAGTGTCAAGCGACACCTCCAAGGGAGCCGAGTGCTCAAAGGGGAATCTGAAGTCCCGCGCCTGACATTCCGGCTCCGAGCGCCACTGCCCCAACGTCCCCGCCCAGGGCTCCTCTCTGCTCTCCTCATCCATCACCCACACTGAACGCCGCCTCCCCTCCTTCCTCCTTCAGCAACCTAAGGACTTAGGGCACAGGTTGCAGACTCCCCGCCTCTCCGGCTAAGTCTCTGTCCCCTCTGGGAAGACGGGGAAGGTATGAGGGAATGCCTACCTCACAGAGCCGTGGGGAGGGTTGCATGATGGAATACTCACTAAGCGCTCAACAGTGCCGGGCACACAGCCAGCCGTCAAACAGATCTACACGGGCTGCTAGGCGGACACCCCAGGCCCTGGGGGGCGCTTCCTCCATCCCCTGGGTTCCAGGGGACAGTGCCCCTCTGGAAGCTTCAGAAAGGCAAGGACACACTCTTGATGCCACTCCCTTGCCCGCGGTCCCCCCATCCTACCGAAACTGAAATCTCACCACATTGGCCAAGTGCTACGGCAATGCCCCTTCTTCCAAAACTCACATTGAAACGTGACTGTCACTGTCAAGGTACTGGAGGTGGGACCTTTAAGAGGTGCTGAGATCATGGTCAGTTACCTGGGAGTGGGCTGGTGATAAACTCAGTGGGGACCCAGCCCCTCCCGCCCACTTGCTCGCTCTCCTCCTCTCTATCTCCGCTGCCAGCTCACTTGTTTGCCCTCTGCCCTGTTACGACACAGTCCAAAGGCCCTTGCTTGATGTGTGGCCATGCTCCTGGGCTTCCCAGCCTCCTCCACCAAATGGATCTCTTCGTTATGAACTGCCCCATCTCAGGTCTTCAGCTACAGCAGCAGGAAACGGGTTGAGACACCAAGCAACAGGGAATCGTCCGAGGTTGTTGAGCAAGAAAGCCAGCAACCGGGTCAGAAGAGCACAAGACGGTGATTCTGGCTCGGGTCTGCCCGAGAGAACAGGGGGTCAGGATCACAGGGGTTAAGCTCAGCGGCTGGGGCTAACCACAGAGCTGCCTGAGCCACGGTGGTAGCAGAGGGAGGCGCCACTCTCAGTGGAAACCATCACAAGTCTGTCGATGCCACTTTCTTCCCAACCAACAGACAGACTCCACTCACAGAGGCGGGCTCCAGTCTAATTTGCCTCTGATCTTCAGTTGCTATTTCAAGAGCCACTTGACTGAGTCGGGACAGTTTTTCCATCACACTCATTTTCTACGCGATTTCTGAAGGCTCCATGTATACATGGGTATCAAGATCTTTTGCGCCAAAACAGACTTGTCTTTTAATTGCATTTTCTACAATCTTTTAGAAGTACCCTGGTATAACATATATATTATACAACAAAATGCTTTGACACTCCTCTCAAACACATGCTAAAATGTCCTCATTTTCTAACCCACACATACTGAACACTTTGGATAAAGTTCAAATCCCCTTGGTCCTCCCCAGTCCCTTACCTGCCTTCCTGCCTGGGAGCAGTCAGTGCCACTAATCTTTCTGTGTAACCTTTCAGTTTGTGCATTCATACTTATTTTAACCACAGGTATGTCTGACCATATGTACCCTAGGAATAATCTTTAATGTACACAAACGCTACGACATTTGCATAAGTAACATTTACATAAATGGTATGCGCAGTGATGTGCTATCTGCTTTTTTCAGTCAGTATTGTTTTGGGGCTCTTCCCTGTTGACATGTAAACATCTTACTCCTGTTACGAATCCCATCATACAAACAAACCATTTATGCTGTTCCAGACGGGATCCATCAGGGTTGCTCATCAACTATTCCAGTTCTCATCCTTCTCAGGCACATGGTAGGATCGTGCTTCCTCAACAATTTACAGTTAGGGGAGGCTGGTGCTGCTCGTGGACAGGGCATTTTTTAAAACTGAGCCATAACTCCCGTCCTATTAAAGGCACATGATGGACCATGTGAATGTCTACGCGCAGTATGTGAGCGTCCCTCTGCCCCCAGCTTCTCAGCACTTCACAGCACCAGACTTTCCATCCGCGCATTCTAACAGGGAATCACAGAGTCTCTCGACTGAAGCTGCCAACCAGAGCACACAAAGGTAGGGAACGTTGCAAGTTTCCGATGGTTGCCCACGAAGTCCTCAGGCAGTGTCTTCTGCCGTTCACTGTTGATTTAGCCTGCTGCCCAGCCATTCACTGAGCGGGCAGAGGAGATGCAAAACACTACGATGTTCCTGAACTGACTGCACAGACAGCAGGGAGGCACCCGAGTCCTCCCGGAAACATCACTTCTTATTTTACAGATTTAGACACAGATCCGAAAGGAGAATCGATTAGATGCGAACTGATCTGACAAAAGTTCCCAGCTCTCTTAGCCATCAATGTCACTCTCACAACTTATCCTACAAGGGCAGGCATTTGGCAGCATGGAATGTCTGCATCTCATATCAGAGGGCCTGGGTTTGAGTCCTGCCTCCACTTCCAGCCTCCTGCTAATGCACACCCTGGGAGGCTGCAGGTAATGGCCTAAGTGCTTGAGTCCCTGCCACCCACAGGGAAGACCTGGGTTGAACCCCTGGCTCCCAACCTTGGCCTCTCTCTCTCTCACTCTCTCTGCCTTTCTAAGACAATGAAAATAAATAAAAATTAATAATAATAATAATTTCCTACAAAAATAGTAGCCCAAGTTCCCAAATATATATACAGACATTTAGGGTAGCACTGTTTGGTATAACAAAAAAAAAATTTGTTGGAAACATACTAAACGTTCATTAATAGAGGGAGAGTTTTAAAAGCTGATGCTTTCCCGTGGACCTGCGACCTGTCCTGCCCGTGAGAAGCCCCACCTCCCTGCAGGCTGACGTGCAGCTGACCACCTCCTAACGGGCTCACCGGTTCCGCACTGGCCCGGCTGTAGCCAGAGGACACACAAGTGCAGCCTGAATTCACACATGGAGAACTCCAAAGCTCCTGGCCACTTCCCCATCGTCTGCTCCCAAGAGAGAGGTCCCATGACCCTGGGTCTTTGGGGAACAGAACCTGACCAGGAAGCCAACAATGTTCACCACAACTTGGGAAAGGCGTTGGGGAATAAAGCCAATCCTAAACACAAATAAAGATGCGTTTTTGTCTCTCTCCCTCCCACCCCCTCCCGGAAGGAGAGTCCCAGCGGAGAGATCAGCAGAGGATTTGCCCGGTTTCCACCCCACCCCCACGGCTCTGCCCAGGCCGGAGGAAGTAATGGGAATAAACTGCAGGCCAGCGCAGCACTTCCTGAAAGACCCAGCCTGCGCCAGCTTCAAAGCGCTGCGGGAACACAGACTCCTGGGGCACACAGGGTCTACTGGGACTGCGCCTGGGACCAGGGGCCACCCCGTCCAAAGGCCCAGGGCAGATGAAAACGCTGTTAGTAAAAGCAGCCAGTCACAAAGGCCCACGCAGTGCAGAACTCTGTCTGCAGGAAACGTCTGGGCCCATCCATAGCGGCAGGAAGTCGACCAGGGTTTGCCTAGCCCGGGGGTGGGGGGCTGGGGGGTGGGGTGCTGCGGGTGGTGTGTCAGAGCTGACCCCTAAAGGGTCCAGGGTTTCTCTAAGAGGAGGGAAAACATTCCAAAAGTGACTATGGCAGTGGCTACACAACTCTGTGAACATAGAGTGAATTGCACACTGACAATGGGTCAACTGCACAGCCTAGGATCGGATCTCAACAAAGCTGCTCCCCGGGGCCGATGCTGTGGTGCAGTGGGTTAATCCTATGGAGGCCGATTCTAGTCCCAGCTGCTCCACTTCTGATCCCACTCTCTGCTATGGCCTGGGAAAGCAGTAGAAGATGGCCCAAGTCCTTGGGGCCCTGTACCCGCGTGGGAGACCCAGAAGAAGCTCCTGGCTCCTGGCTTTGGATCGGCTCAGCTCCAGCCATTGCGGCCATTTGGGGACTGATCCAGCAGATAGAAGATCTTTCTCTCTGTCTCTACCTTTCACTGTCTGTAACTCTACCTCTCAAATAAATAAATACAAATCTTTTAAAAAATAAATAAAGCTGCTCCCCAAAAGAGGAGAGGTAAGTACATCCACGTGGAGTAACCATGGCCATCACTCGTGGAGCTCGGTGAAGATGCTAAGCACACACACCACACCCAACCCCACCCCCATTTCTTGTAGTTTACAATTAATATTGCTTGTATGCTAGCTGCCAAGTCCAGGAGTTTTTGCTGCTTTATTAACCCCATTTTACAGATGAGAAAACTGAGGTTCAGAGGAACTAAGCAATTTTCCCAAAATCACATAGCTGGTAGGAGACACCAACTGGCTCCAGGAGTCCTGCTGCCTGCAGCCAAGGTACCACACTACAGCATCCATATCCTAATTAATAGATGGCCAAACCGATACACAAGGCTAAACACCGTGCTGACTAACACAGGTATTAAATGCATTAATTGTATTGGGCCTTATTAGAAAATGACTTTCTTTATTAAACATTCACTTATTTATTTGAAAGGTAAAGTTACAGATAGAAAGGAAGGGAAAAAGAAAGAGAGCCCTTCCATCTGTTGGTTCATTCCCCAAAGGGCTGCATCTGTTGAAGCCAGGAGGCTGGATGTCCTTCTAGGTCTCCCATGTAAGTGGTAGGGGTCCAAGGACTTGGGCATCATCCTCTGCTTTCCCAGGTACCTTAGCAGGGAGCTGGATCAGAAGTGGAACAGCCAGGACTTGAACTGGTGCTCCTATGGGATGCCGGGGTCACTTGCGGGGGCTTAAGCTGCTATACCACAACGCCAGCCCCAGAAGATGACTTTTGAAAATATATGCTGCTCAGGCTGCCCGAGTCCACCTGCCCTCCACAGTTTGTCTTGGCTCACATTAGGGATGCACAGGTGGGTTAGAGGTGACTTTTTAAGGGTCTTGGGGACACCCGAAGGAACTGTCTGCCTCCAAGGAGCTGTCTATAGTTACCGAGCTGGCTGCATTCCACGGGGCCCTCTCCCCAGTGGCTCTGATGTGAACCCCAGGCCAGGAGTAAATCCCAAATGCCCCATGCAGAATCACATCTGGGGTTGCAGCATCTGTGGGACTTCCCACTGCTCCGATGTGAGCACTTGTGGGTGGGAGCAGCCAGGCAAACCCCGTGGCCCAGTGGCCTCCGACTGCCAAGAACTCACACTGACGCAACGTCCACATTCTATTTCTTCCAGACTGGGAGGGTCTGGTGCTCTGCCCATTGCTTATGTGGGGAGAAGTCACTCAGCGGACGACACTGCATCGCCCCCTCCCCACACACGTGGATAGGAAACCTCCACCTGGGAGAAATGGGACCACACAACCAACAGGCGGGGCTGACATCTGCACTTCCTGCGGGTCCTCCCCGCAAGGCCCAGGAGGCAGACTCAAGCCCCTCTTGAGCTCCCCCACCCTTCCCAACTCCTCCCTTCTTCTGGCCAGCCTCCCTCCATCTTCATCCTCTCAAAGGATACAGCAACTTCTCCCTGAATCGGTCCTCCAGAAACGCCCACTCCAACCTAGCTCACGCAGCCCAGCCTCAGAGCATGCCTCCTCCCTGCTCCTCAGGAGCCAAAGTCACGTGTGTGGAGGGCGCCCTCCGCACCCTCCAAGGCAGGGCAGGACCCCCCAACCCTGACCTGCTCCCCCCTCCACAGGGCCAGGAGGTGGGATGGGGTAGGAGGTAGCGTTGGTCAAATCCCAGCTGGGTCACCTGGAGTGAGCGACTCATTTTTCTGATTCCAGTTTCCTTATCTGTATGAGGGGGGAACACAGTCTTTGTTCTGTGAGAGGACTGGGTGAACCTGCCTGGCACGATGGGGCAGCGCCCTGAGGAGCGGGACACTGGGCCATTTCACCATGGTACAAGCACCACGACGTGCATGACCACTCACACAAGCTAAGCTGTCCACGACATCACGGAGCAATAGAATCTTTTGGTTTTTAATAATTATTTATTTATTTAATTATTTATTTGAAAGGCAGAGTTACAGAGAGAGTGAGAGACAGACAGATCTTCCATTTGCTGGTTCACTTCCCAAATGGTCACAATGGCCAGAGTTGGGCCAGGCCAAAGCTGGGCCAGGCCAAAGCCAAGAGCCCAGAGCTTCTTCCAGGTCTCCCAGGTGGGTGCAGGGGCCCAGGGACTTGGGCCCTCCTAAGACTAAGCAATACAATCTGACAGGACCATTATTGTATATGTGTTCTGACACTGGAATGTCATGGGGTATATGACTTCAGAAAGTTCCCAGAAAATAGAATCAGAAGGTAAGCTATTTTGATGCAAAAAAACTGATACCCATGCAGAGGTTTTACATAATATGTATTTTACATAAACTGCTTGAAACCCCTTGTGTTTGTGAGGATCCAGGAGAGCCTCTTATATGGAAACCTCAGTTCTGTATCCTGACCCCTTAGCCTAAACTAAGGAGCTCTTGGGAACAGATCCAACAGAAAGTGACCCGACAGCTCTCCTTACACACACCAGGCATACAAGTTATACACACACCACACACACCTTCTTTACTTACTCAAAGGTGCTTTCATGATTATTTTTTAAGATTTGTTTATTTATTTGAAGTCGAGAGAAAAATCTTCTACCCACTGCTTTACTCCCCAAATCCTTACAACAGCCAGGGCTAGGCCAAACTGAAGCCAGGAGCCAGGAACTCCATCCAGGTCTCCCATGTAGGTAGCATGAATCCAAGCATTGGACCCACCATCTGCTGGTGCAGGCTCGTTAGCTGGAAGCTGGATCAGATGTATGGCAGAGCAGATAAAGCTGCCACCTGCAAGGCCGGCATCCCATATGGGTGCTGCTTCCTGTCCTGGCTGCTCCACTTCCTGTCCAGCTCCCTGCTAGTGGCCTGAGAAAGCAGTGGAGGATGGTCCAAGTGCTTGGGCAAAGAAACTCCTGGCTCCTGGCCGTGGCCTGGCCCAGTACCAGCCATTGCAGCCATCTGGGAGTGAACCAGCAGATGGAAGATATCTCTCCCTCTATCTCTCCCTCTCTAACGCTGCTTTTCAAATAACTAAATACATCTTAAAGAAGAAGGGTGGAGTAACCAGAACTTGAAACAGGCACTCCAATATGGGATGTGGGCATCAGCCAAATTTACAGACAGGAATTCTATACAAACACACAGCGCCTTGCTCACTTGTGTCACCTTGCACCTGGCAGGCACAGAGCCCAGCAGCTCCGGGCCTCTGTTCCCACGCTTGGGCTGCTCCTCCTAGCCTCACCCTGGAGGATGAGCATATTAGATTTTACTGCCCCCAAGTCCCTTGTTTGTTTCTTTCTTTCCTGAGGCAAGTCTATATAAGGTCAGGTTCCCATGCTTCCCCAGCCCAGCTCCTCCGTCCTGTTAGTATTGACCGAGCCCCTTCTTGGTGAGCTGTGAGAAGCTCCCCTGTTGATGAGGTCTTCTTCAGTCCTGATTCACTCTGGAGATCTCTCACTTCTTAGCAAAGTCTGCACTGAACAAGGTTCTTCTCTGACTCCTCCATAATGAGAATCCCCAAAACTTCCAGAAATCCAGCACAGCCTGGTGACCTGGGAGTCACAGCCAGGGGTTTTCAGCCCTGGCTCCACCAACTGTTAATGGAGAAGCGTGCTTGGCTGCAGGCTGCGAACTCACACCTCACGCCACTTGAGGGTGGCTTCTGGGATGCCAGCTTGCCCCCACCACACCCTGACTTTTCTCAGGTGCACCTGCTCGGGCAGAGTAAGCTTCCCTGGGGCCATGGAGCTGGGGCGAGCCATGACACAGGGAGGTGAGGTGGAGAGAAGGACGGGAAGTTCAAAGTTTGAGATGAACACACCACATGCTGGATGTCACGACTGCCCACTCAGGGGAGCCCAGGATATCCGCAGCACCCACCACACTCCCAGAAGTCCCAGGCCTTTTCTGAGCCTTTCCTCATTGGTGAAATGTTTCTTAGCAGGGTCTCTCAGAGAGGCGCGGATAACCTAAGTGAGGAGCTGGCACGCTGGCACGCTGGCCATGGTACCAGCAGAAAACACTGTCACCCTCTGCAGCCACAGTCCTGCTGCAATACACACTCAGGGCTGCTCACAAAGGAAGAGGGTGGCATTCGAGGCTGGAGCCCATTGACCCTCCCCCTGACCCCCTCGCCAAGCCGTGCAGCTGTCTGCAAGGCCACCACGGTGTGGGTGCCTACTGGGTGATTCACGCTGCCTCTGGTTCTCACAGGGCCTCTCTGTGGGCATGGCTGGCAGAGGAGGTTAAGTGACTTGGCCACAGACAGGGGGCAAATGATAGGGTCAGCATTGAATCCCCTGCTGGTCTAAGCTCTTACACTGGCCCCTCAGCAAGGCAGGCTCGCTCTAAGATGCCTTTGTCACAGATCCTATGTGGCCCTGCCAAGGAAGGACTCTAAGCAGACACCTGCCAGGCCCCAGAGGCTCTGGGCGGATGGGAAGTCTCCACCTGCCACGCCGGCTGCTGTAATGGCGGTAGCACTTACACGGACCCACCCCGCCCCAGGCACTGTGTACAGGGCACTCCCCATCGCTTTCTCATTTCATCCTCCCACAGTGCTATGGGAAGGCACTGTTGAGAGCCCCACCGACCCCGCTGTGAGGAAACTGAAGCACTGAGAGGTAAAGTGAGTCGCCTAAGGCCACACAGCAAGAAATAAACAGAGGAGCCAGAATTGGAACTTCGGCAGTGCGGGTCCAGAGCTCCTGCTCGGAGCCTCTTAGCTGCATTCCTCTCTGGGTGCAGACTCATTCTCTTCCCACTGGCTCCTCCAATGGAACTTCCACTGCCTGCACAAGGTTTGACAGAGGCCCAGGCAGCAAACAGCACAACCAGCTGCCCCTGACAGGAGCAGGCTGCAGGCAGAGAGTGCGAATGCTTGGTCCTGAGCAAGGTCCCCTTCCCAAGGGCACTGGTGTACTCGTGGAGAGACCTGGCACTGTGGCCCAACACAATTAGGGCCGAATGCCATTACTTTCTTTTTGAGAATGATAACTTTTTCAGGGGCTGGCAAGCCGCCACCTGTAGTGCCAGCATCCCATATGGGCACTGGTTTGAGTCCCAGCTGCTCCACTTCCAATCCAGCTCTCTGCTATGGCCTGGGAAAGCAGTGGAAGATGGCCCAAATCCTTGGGCCCCTGCACCTGCATGGGAGACCCAGAAGAAGCTCCAGGCTCCTGGCTTTGGATGAATGCAGCTCTGGCCATTGCGGCCAGTTGGGGAGTGAACCAGCAGATGGAAGACCTCTCTCTCTCTCTCTGCCTCTTCTCTCTCTGTGTAACTCTGACTTTCAAATAAATAAATAAATCTTAAAAAAAATACATGAGCCTCTGCCGCCCAGGTAAGAGAAGGCTATGTAGTTCTGGGCTCCTGGCTTCAGCCTGGCCAAATCATGTGGGGAGTAAACTGGGGGATAGAAGATTTCTCTCTCTTTCTCTCTCCACCTCCCCACTTTAAGATTTAAAAAGTTAAAAATCAATAAACAACATTTTTTTAAAAAGAGAGTAATCACAACACTGCCTTTTCGTGCCTTCGCCTTGCCTCATAACCAGTTCCACCACCACCTGCAGCCCTGAAAGTGGAGGCTCCATCGAGGGGTTGAAATGCAGCCAAGCAAATTGGCTCAGAGGCACAGTTCACAAGTTGGCTGGAGAGCAGCGACTGCGAGCCCTTGGATGTGCACATGTGAATGCCTCAACCAACAATGGGAGCACACGCTGTCCTGTCCAGTGACTCTCACTCCGTGCAGGCACAGTCTTGAGGTGTTCACATGTATTATCCCATATTTAATCCTCACCAGCAGCCTGGAAGATGCTTTTACTAACCCCATGTTACAGATGGGAAAACTGAAGTACAGAGAGCATCAGCACCTCCCCCACAGCACATGGCTCTCAGGTGGCAAAGCTGGGATTCCCACCAGGCACTCTGTCCTCCACGGCTGCACCTGCTCCTCTACGGTGCCATTCCTAATCCTCACAACAGCCTGGGATATGGACACCAAAAGGGGCTTTGACAGACAAGGAAACTGAGGCTCAGAGCTAGGCTGTCTAGCCAGGCTGCCAGACTCGTGTTGGGTGCTGGAGACTGTTTCTTTAACCACCACTTGCCTCACTATGTGCCAGAAGGAATGAGTGCCAAGGGGTGGCCCAGAAACCTGGGAGAGGGCACGGAGGGCAAAGTCAAAGGGCCCAATGCCCCCCTGCCATCAATCCCAAAAGGGGAAAGGCCAATACTGGGGCTGTGGATGGACTGGCAGCCAGCAGGGGGGGACAGAGTTCCCAACAACTGCTGTTTATTTTGGGGCCAGGGCAGACGGGAAGGACAAGTTAGGACCCACCTAGTTCTAACAATAAACTGAAGAGGCTGGGCGGGGACGCTGCCCCCCTCTAGCTAAACCAACAGCCCCAGCCACCTGCTGGGCTGCACTGACAGTGGAATGATCTAGGTGTCAAAAACATCTTGCCAGACACCACGAACAAACACAGTACCCCTCACCCCCAGCCCCATGGGCCGGACTTGCAAATGGCCCAGGAAGCCAACCACAGACAGCACACCCACCCCCTACAGTGTCAGGTTCCAGGAACAAATGGCTTTTCCTGTCTCGGGGAAGAAAGAGGGACAGCTCCAGCTCCTGTGGCTTTTGTTCCTCCCGTCTGACACTTATTAACTCTGCTCTTGCCGAGTGGAGAGCACCCCCAATGACTTCCGTAGGGTCTGCTGCTCGGGTGGGTTTCCCTTCCAGACCAGGTGGCAAGAGGTTTCCCAAAGGATTCTGGAATCCCACTGCACGGCTCCGAAGCTCAGCTCTCAGCCTCTTCCTAGTCTGTGACCGCTGGTAGATGAACTTCTCTGTGCCTCTGTTCTACTCTTGTTCAGTAAAGCAAGGACCACCATGGTGCTTTTCTCACGGGGTTGTCCAAGGATTAAGGGAGAAAAGTGCTTGGAGGAGTGGCTGCCCATAATGAGCACTGCCATTACCACTGCTACTGTCATTACTATTCAGCCTTGGGGCGTCCCTCTCCCTGGGAACACTGGAAGGCAGCCTGGATATGACACACAGCCTGGAGGTTCCCAGGTTAGCCCAGAATCCAAGCGATCTGGTTCTTGGGAAGATGATTCTACCTACTCCAAGGATGAGAAAACTTCAGCGGGTTGACCTGAGGATCTTAATACCACAGACAATCTCATATTGATAGGAACACATGTTTCCAGGTTCAAAAAAGCAACTTCCACTGTCAGTCAGAAGCTCTGGAGTAAGGTGGGAGGAAGAGGCTCCAGTAGAATGAGGCCTTCATCGGGGACAGTGTTGAGGCAAAGTGGGTAAAGCCTCCGCCTGCAACGCCGGCATCCCATATGGGCACTGGTTTTGCCTGAACATGCATCAGGCTCAAAGTGTCAGGGGACTAAACTCCCCCTACTCGCAACCACAGTGCCATGCCATGTAATATCCCCGAAAAGAGGACCTCGAGCCTCCGGCAGCAGGACCCTCTGAAAGGCCCTAGACAAGAAGGGTTCAAGAGGAATAAAATCTGAACTACAAAAGAGAGATCAGACCCTGCCATGGGTCCGTTCGCAGTAACAAGTCTGTCATCCCAACCACTGGCCCCAAACATACCATGTGCTAAGGGAAGAGCAGAGTGGGCAGGTGCCCAGGGTTTAATCCCAACCCTTGCAGTTTTATCTAGAAGCCGTGCGTGGTGCTCTCTGGCCCCCCAGTCTCTCGGGAAGCAGTCAGGGTCATCTCCAAAGCCAGTACGGGAGCAATACCCACTGTACTACACTCCCTTGTGGCTCACGCCCATTCTTAAGGGTGCAAGGGCAGTGCCTGCAGCATTCCGTACTCCAGGAGAGCCCCAAATCAGGGTGGAGGGCCCCTTGGGTGTGTGTGGAATAGTTACAGAGCCCAGATTCTGATGGAGTGCAGAGAGGGCAGAGGAAGGCCAAGAGCACTTAGCTGTGACGCGTGTGGCTGCTTCCAGCCTGGGCAGTGGGAAATGAGAGCTCCCAACCAGCAACCGAACCTCCCCACAGCGATGCCCTGGGATCTCTAGGGAGCCCAGGGGAACCCTCACAGGCCATGTTGCTGCAGGGATCTGGGTTCAAACCCTGGCTCCCTGCATTTACTGCAGTGCCCAGGGTGAGAAGCTGCACCTCTGAGCCTGTCTCTTCTCTAAGACATGGATGGTGATGGTGGAAGTCTGCCATGGGATTAAGTGAGACAGAGCCCTTATCCAGAGGGGGTTCCACTCATGCATTCTCTGACTCCCCCCCTCCTCCAGCCTGGGAGCTGCCACATTCAGAAATCACAGGGGAAAACGAGGCTACTCTTGTTAGGAAACTGGTGCAGTTTTATCTATGGCGCAATCTACACCCTGATTTACATTCTATGCCCTGGTTCCCGTGCCATTGCTGAAAGCCAGGTAGCCACATGGCCCAACCACCTGTGCCAAGCTCCACCCCCATCCTAATGGGATTCGCTGCTCCTGCTTCCCTGCCCGCCCTCCAGCAAAGTTTTAAAGGGGCCTGGTCCTGAACACGTGGTTCTCTTGGCTCCTCTCGTCTGCTCTCCTCTCTTCCTCTCGTCTCTCTTCTCTCTGCTCTCTCTTCTCTCCTCACTAGCGCCTCTCCTCTGTCTCTCTCTCTCTTATACTCTCTCTCTCTCTCATCCTTCTTTATCCCTCCCCTCCGGCCTGCTGGGTTTTCCCCAATAAACCCTTCCCCTTACTCCGGTATCCGGTGTGCTCTGTGACGGCTAACAACTCTTCCCAAGCTGCCAATGAGGGACGCTGAAGTCAATAATGAATCCCACTTGAAACCAGAGCGCAGCCGTTGTTCTGCTGTGGACCTGCCAACCCGCTGGGCTGAGACCAGCCGCACCCCGCCCTCACCGGGGGATGGACTGTGTCCCTTCTGGGTGCCAGGCACTGTGCCAGGAGCTCAGTTAATCAATTCCAGCCCGGGGGGCAGCATTCAGAAAAGAGCTTCCCTCTCGCAGAGCCCTGCTGCCAGCACCATGCCAGGCGGTGAGGCCTCCCCCTCCTCCTCCTCCGTCGTCACAGGGAGAAATTCTCCCACACAGGCAAGTCCCTTAAAATAGCTTTTTGGGTCTGGGCCATCAGGAAACAGAATAAAGCTGGGTCGGGAGAGGGCCTACCATGAAAGTTTACAATGCAGCCGTTTCAAACCACACGGGCAACCCCGAGACACTCAGAACCTCCTGGTGGGCAAAGGCAGCAAGGCCGTGGTCCCCGCAGGGGCCCAACTGCACGGGAGGGCTGGCAGAAGTCACGTGACCCGGAGCAGCCCTGAAGGGGGGCAAGCGTGCGTGGCTCGGCGACCGTGTGAAGCCAGGCGTGGGTCAGGGGGAGGCTGGAATCACCTGGGTTTGTGCTCTGCTTCCAGTGCGACCTCAGCTTCCCGAACCTCAGCCCGTGAGTCAAATGGGGTTAATAATGCAAGCCTTCAGGGACCTTTTGCAAGTCAGAGGCCTGGCACTGCAAGGCACAATAGGAATTCAACCCATGGCAGCTGTGGGACGGCGGCGGTGACATGATACAGGTCAAGGTCTCCTTTAATTATTACCGAGTTGAGAGTATCCCTCAGAAATGGAAGCTGAAGGGCTCTCTGCCAGGGCCCGGGCACCACGCAACCCCTCAGGCCCCCACTGGGGAGCACGCTGGGCAAGTTCACTGTCAGTATCGTTCCCTGCAGTTGCTGTCGGATCTGATAAGAGTGATCAATTTCCGCCAGATCTGAAGCTGGCACGCAGGAATCCCAGAGACAGATTAGATGCCCGCAGGCCCCCCTCCCCTGCATAATTTATGCTGCATTGACACACACAGAGGAAGGGATTCCGGGCCCCCTCCCCTGCCACCATGTGCCTCGCCCAGGCCCGGGGAGGGTGGCTTCCTCACAGGCCAGAGGGAAGCGACGGCAAAGGGCCAGAGAAAGCAGAGGCCAGGGGACAGAAGGCACAGCTGTTTCCCCTTTGCTAACTCAGCACCTGGTGGTCACTTCCTCCCCTCAGGTATCGGGGGAGAGGTGGGAATGGACAGGGGTCACTCTTCCCCTTCACAAAAGTGACAGGATTGGAAAGAAGCAAAGCACAGCTCCCGGGGTGGAGCTCTGGAAGATTCCTCTCCAAGGGCTGCGGTCCTCCAGCCCACCCTGGCTGCCAGATTTGTCGGCGGCTGTGGCCAGGCAGGTGAGCCTTGTGCAGAGACCCTCACACAGCTGTTTTCTCTGGGCAGCTTTCTCATCACCTGCCCCCTCCTCTGCAGAAGTCGGCTCAATGGGAAGCAGTCACACCTGCTTCTAGAGGGGCGAGCAGGGTTCTAGAAGGGGGAAGGGGACACATGCAAGAAGCCAACCAGCCAGGCCGCAGGCTGGACCTTCCAGGGGGGCCAGGCTCCGCAGGTGTGCATGGCGTCGTCCAGGAGCTGCAGGGGCTTGGTTGGGGACAAGGCAGGCCTTGGCGTGTGTCTGCAGTCCACTTGCGCCCCTGGAGCCTCGTGCCCTCACCCGTATGCCATGGATGCCAGCAGCAGCTACACGCTTCGAGGGGCTGCGTGAGGGTATCCAGGGGACACTCAGCCCACGGAAAGTCTGTAGGAGCCGTCTGTAGGAGTTTGTGCATCCTCCCTATGGAATCAGGCTTAGCGGAATACTTGGGAGCGAGGTGGGGATAAACAAATGAAGAGGTGGTTTGAAGAGTGGACTTGAGACTAAGACGAGTTCAGAGAGATCTTGGGAGAGGCAACGGGAGGAAGGACGTTTCAGATGACGCCGAGACCTCAGAGACACGCAGGGTCCCATCGGGCTGTTCAGTATCAGCCCCAGGCGGGGACAAGCATATCAGCCTCTCCCTTTTGCCACTGGGGCCTGTGGATGGAAATGACTCCTCTGTGAAATACAGCAGGGACCCTCCTGGGTGGAGACCCAAAGCAAGTGCCAAGGCCTCACTCCCTGTGGCTCCCCCTTCTCCTTCTCCACCCTCCCTCCCCAACAGGCTGGGTGCAATCAACTTTTATGGGACGGCCTGATTCCTAGGAGTAAGAGCCGTAAACAGCAGGGGCTGGGACTCGCAGCCAACTGAACAGTCCCAAAGCACAAGTAGAAAAAGGCTCTGGGCCTTACCTGGTTCTGTTCTAGCCTCGCAGCAGGAGCAACCCTGCCTCCAGTTTTGGAAGCACCCCCTCTCCTGGGACCCCCAGAATGACAACCAGCTCTCTTTTCCCCAGCCCTTGGGAGAAAAGGAAGGACCCGAGGTTCCAACACAATAAACTCTGAATTCCCTTGGCTGCCATTCAAAGCCCTTGGAGGCTGGCCTTACCTCTCTCTCTTCATCCTCCTCCCCCACATGCACCTTAGATTCGCCCCAGATTTCCTTTGCACGCTCCGCTTCCAGCACCCCTGCTTTTCCCATTCTTGGAATGCTCTTCCCTGCTTTCCCGCCTAAACCCACTCTTTTCCCAGCCAAACCCTGATTACTCAAAGCCCCTCCGTGAGCCTGCACTGCTCCAGGCAGCTCTGCCCAAAAAGCCTAGTTCACAGACAGCTCGCCTTCCTCTCGGCTGTGGGGCCTTAGGAGCTGGTCCAGCGAGTCCGTGCACTGGGCTCCGTCGCAGCCAGGTACTCTGTAAGCGTCATTCCTTCAGGAGCCCGTTTCTGTGGAGTGCTTTGAGCTAGGTCCTGTTTTCCCCATATTTTTTTGTTTTTCACAGATAAGGGAACTGAGACACAGAGACAGAAGTAACTTGCATACAGTCCCAGGGCATGAAGTGAGGAAAACACAATTAGAGCCCAGGGATGCCAGAGCCCTGGCTTTCCAGTGACCCAGCCCCTCAGTGGCACCTCTCAAACCTGCAGCAGGTGCGGCGGGGGGCTTGGCTATCTGCACACCCTCCCTCCCTGACCCAGCCCTGGTGGGAAAAAAAGCAGCCAGCTCACAGACCTGGGTGTCAAAAAGCAGGCTGAGAATCCCAGCCTGGCCACAGAATTACTCTGAGACCCATGAACCCTCTGTGCCTCAATTTCCACATCTATAAAATGGGGATAAAAACAACCTCATGTGATTGTTCAAATACCCCCCCCGCAAAGGCATCTTTGGTGCTGCCTGGCACCTAGCTGGTACTTGTATGCCAGTTCTTCTTCTCACTGTGCATCCTGACATCAAGGCTGGAGGCTGGTCAGCCCTGTGCACCAGCAGCGACTCAGTCCCCACTGCTGCTGTGGTGACCTGCCTGGAGGTCACCCTGGGGCTGAGGGAGGCCTTGCTGAGGCCCCTCACCGCTCCATTCTCCTGCCTATCTGCGACTGACTCCATTACCCCAGGAGCTCAACCTCTTGAAAGCAGATCACCCTGTTACTGGGTGCTTCCATTATTTTTGGCAATTGTCATGGCAGAGAAAGCTCTGGCCCTCACTCAGAACCTATTTCCAAAGCCAGAATCTCCACCTCATTTCCCACACACACCCCTTGTCCTTCCGGTCTCCTGGGTCCCTGTCCTAATCCATTAACTCCTTCCTGGATTCTCAGAACTCAAGCAGAGTAAGTGTGATTACCACGCGGAAACTCGATTCCGTGTTTTATTTTGTTTAATTAAGGAGCAAGGGGGAACAAAGTTGCCTGTTAGACTTTTTCTGGTCAAGAAATAGACTGGCCGGTGACTCAGGCTGAGGAATTAGAAGGCAATTTCCAGGGAACTGCTGCGCAAACCCCGAATCAGAGGGCCTGACGACGCTCCTCTAATTCATAGCCTTCCCTGTCCATTAACCCACACTGGCCCTGGAATCCCTCTCTGGAAAATGTAGCAGCTGCTGCTTATATTTCTGGACCTGGAACCACTCTCTCTATGACATCAAATAGGTTTATTTTTCCCTTCTCTTCCTTTCTCCTCTGCCTGCCACCACACACGGTGATTCCAGCCCTGATTTGCTGCCCCCACCCCCGCCCCGTCCCAAAGCCCTCACTGGGCTCTAAACAGGGCCATGATAAATGGCTGGCTGTGCTCCCCATTCCAACGGCCTTGAAGGATGTGGTCGGTTGTTCCATGAGCAGTAGCCTTGTCACACCCGTGAATCACCCCTCGATCACTTCCCTGCCCAGAGAAGGAACTGTTTCTGTGTGTGAATTACAGAGACAAAGCAGGCAACAGTGCTAACCCATGCATGGCACTGACCTCGGGGCTAGGATCCTCTTTGATTTTGACCTTGCCCGTACCTGGAGGACCCTCTTCTCTCCTCTCCTAACCCTATTCTTTCCTTTCTCCTTCCCAGCTTCCCGGGACACTCTTACTAGGTCCTCAAGCTCGGGTCCAGGATCCACTCCAGTTCTGAACAGCTGCTCTGTGTTTATCTGTTTCTCGTGTGTGTTGGGTGTTGTCCATGGGGCATTGGGCCCAGTTTCCCATCAGACTATGAGCAGCTGGGCCTTCCTTTCTGCCTCCGTCTCCGCTGTTTTCTCAGCTTCACCTGTGGTGTCCCAAATCTACTTCAGTGCTCTGTGATCAGGAACACGAGACGGACACCAGCACACAGGAGGTCTTCAAAAAGCTCACAGCGGGTGGGGCATCCGGCACAGCAGTTAAGATGCTGGTGGGGATGCCCGCTGCACATAGTGGAGGGATGGGTTCACATCCTGGCTCCAGTCTCCATCTCAGCTTCCTGGTGGTGCCCGCCCTAGGAGGCAGCAGTGATAGCTCAAATAATTGGGTTCTTGCAACCCATATGGGAGACCTGGATTGAGTTCCTGGCTCCAGGGTTCACCCTGGCCCAGCCAAGCCCATTGAGTATTTGTGGAGTGAACCAATGGATGAAACTGTATGTCTCTGTCTCTACCATTCTACCTCTCTCCCTCTCTCTGTCTCTGAAATAAATTTTAAAATCTAAAAAGCATGGAAAATTCACATTATGCAAAAACTACACATAGATTCCAATTTTTTTGCACCAAAATAAACTTATCTTTTAGCCCCACTTTTCCATGAACTTCTTGAAGTATCCTCGCACCGAGATTGCCCCTGATGGGGGCCAGGTATGGGATAGGAGCTTTACCCAAAATTATCTCAGCAACTTCCCAAAAGCCTCCGGAGGGTACAGTGGGGAAACTGAGGCCCGGGGTAATCAGTCCAAGGTTGCACGGCCAGGAAGTGCCAGAGGAAGGGTGTGGACCCTGATCTGCCCAACACCACCCGTCCTATAGCAGAACTGGCCCTGGAGAAGAGTGTCGCAGGCTGCCACTGCACAGCCTAACTCCTGAGGGCTCTAGCTATAGTCCACAGCCTTGGGGGAAAAAAAGAA
The DNA here is from genome assembly GCF_051225735.1 of Oryctolagus cuniculus. Lineage (NCBI taxonomy): Eukaryota > Metazoa > Chordata > Mammalia > Lagomorpha > Leporidae > Oryctolagus > Oryctolagus cuniculus. The sequence goes on along the minus strand of NC_142881.1, from coordinate 26,092,248 downwards.
GGGCTTAGGAAAGAAGGAGTTTGGGGCCAGTTCCCAAAAATGTAGCTCCCAGGGGCCAAGACTGAAATCTGTGATGATCTAAACACAAGGACAATGAATTATTTCCAGAGGGTGGACCCTTCATTTATCACCGTATGCATCCCTGGGGACCAGACACCATCCTGGATTTCTTCTCCTCCTGCCTCACATGAATGCCAGCCACTGCCCATCCCAAACTGTCCTCCGTGGTACGCGGTGCAAGTTCCAGCCACCACCCTGCATCTCTCTCTCACTGTCACACAGGCCTGAGCCTGGCCTTCCCACCCAGATTCCCAACCAAGGAGAGGGCCCTGTCTTAGGCATGTCTTCCCTTGGAGGTAAAATGACCTGTGCTGACCCAGGGCTGCCTTGAGCTAACTGCGAGGCCCTTAGCAATCTGGTTAACCTCCCCAATGAGTTAACCCACGTGCAAAATGGAATCAAAGAACCGACCCACACTGCAATCACATGAAAACATGCATGGCCAGCGTGTGGCTCCACGGATGGTAACAGCTCACCCTGGCTATTATTTGCATTCTCTAATGAGTCCTGTGCAGGATCAGAACATTCATGACTGGTATTTGTCTGAAATAAACAATCAGGAAAGGAAACGACTGTGAAAGCACAACACCTCCCAAATCCAAACAGACATAATTTCTTGTTTGCTTTAGATAAACGAGCTTCTCTCACCGCCATATGCCTAGACCAAACCCACCCATGCATGGGAGTGCGAAGGAGGATGCGGACCTGGACTCAGACTCTTTATCAGAAAACCGTCAAAGGGAGGAGTCTGCAGTTTGCATCCAGCACCAGCAGAACCACTTTAAAGACAAGTGGTCTGAGGCCAAAGACAGTTTACCCAAGGCCTCCTCGGGCAGCTCTGATAAACCAGGAGAGGAGCCCAGCTGTGTGCCAGGGAGCCTAACCTCGGAGCAGCTGCCCACCCTGCCCAACCCCAACCCAAGAGAGGAAGGAAGCCAAGAGGAGTTCACAGCACCAAGCAAATGCAGGAGGCTACTCGGCTGTGCTCATGAACAACAGCACGGGACCTTCGGTGTCTGGGCGGCTGCCCCTCCAGGTGGGGAGGGGTATGTCCTCTGCTGGAGGCCCCAGGAGAACCTACCTACGGAGTGTGCTCCCAAGCATTCTGGCCCCAGTCTCTCATCAGCTAGCTCCAGCTAATGTGCACATCCCATGAAACCTCTCTGCTCTGCAACCTAGCTCACCGCAGACTCAGAACCGGCATCAGTGGAGCAGAGGCTGGGAGGAGGCCCCAGCAGCACAGAGGGCTTCCAGCACCTCCACAGCCTGGGCGCAGCGTGCCTCGGCCAGCCAACCACACCAGAGTAGCTCACCCACAACACCTGACCCTCTGGCCTGGGCCATCCACCATGCAAAGGCCACGAGAAGGAGAGCTCCGAAGCCTCAGAGCCCACAGCCTCCCCCTGCTGGTGCCCTCCTGCCCTTCCTGGTCCCCTCGGACTCTCTCTTATCAGACACCCTTATGGTATCTATTTATTCCCCAAATGTGTAGGAACCTCACTACCACCACACATTTGTCTTCCTGGTCAATCCCAACCAGACTTAGTGTTCACTCAATGAATTAAACCCATACTATGGGCAAAAAGCCAGTCAGCCCCAGGTGCTGTGGCTGGCTGTGTTGCAAGTCACTCTACCCATCTGGCTCTCAGTTTCCTCATCTGTAAAATGGGGGTGAGGGCGGAGGGAGGAGGTGAGGATGGATGGGCCAGAGAAGTCCTCATGCTCCTGCCAGCTCCACAATTCCACAGCATACAACACTTTCTCCTTTCATTGTCTTCCAGAACTGTAGTTCAGAACTCTGCCTGGTCCCATCTGGTCAGTGACATCACTCCCTTCCCCAAACATAATGTCATCTTGTCTTCATGCGGGAAGCAGCGATGTCCCAGGAAATACTTCTGTCAGTAGGAAGGGAGGAAATGACCGTTTCCAGGGGACTCGACAGCACTTCTTTTGTCTTTTTCACATAGAATGAGTGATTATCAATCTCAGCCCCAGAAATCTGTCTTCCTTTTCTGCCAGACCATTAATAGCTGCTTTTCAAAAAGGACTTTCTTAGTCAGAATCTCCCCAGTAATAAGCATCCATGTAATGAGTGCCTGTTTCATGCCAGGAACCGGGTGGGCTAAGTGCACCACACGCATGACCTCATTTAATTCTCCCGACTGCCCCATGAAGCACGCACTATTATTATCCTCGCTTGAAAAACAAGAACTGAGACCCCAAGAGGTGGGAAAGGCCGGCCCAGGGCTGGGCAGCTCGTTCGCAGCTGTGCCAAGCTCCCAGCCCCAGCACTTCCCTGCCTTTCGACCCTCCCTGCAGCGGGTCCCTGGCTGGTTTGTTGCCAGCGTGTCCTGCATCTGTAACCCTGGGCCTCATGGGTCAGAGCTAAAAGTGCACTTTTCAACTGAAATCCAGAGCTGGGAGAGAACCTTCCCTGGCTCTCAGAGCAGAGAGTGCCATCTGTTGAAAGCAGGGCCAGGCTGCCAAGCTCAACAGAGAACCCTTGATGACAGTAAATCCTGCGATGCGCAAACGGACATCTGCCCCCCCCCATCCCAGCACAGGGTGACCAAGCCCTCCAAAATGCTGCACTCTTCTAACGGTAGTGGGAGATGCTTGCCAGGGATAACGGCCCAGACACCCATCTCCCTGTCTGGTCAGCAACCAGTCTTCCCTTGCACCTCCTTCCCCAACCTGAACCCAACCCTGCTTGCTCAGCTGTAAAGACAGCCAGCGGCTCCCACTCCCTCGGAGCTACTGGTGAAAAAGGCAGAAAGAGTAGCCTGAGGCTGCTATTACCACAAACTCCAGTTCTCTTTCCAACAAGGAAATCAAAGGCACTTCAGAGACCAACGTGCAATCTAGGGCAGCAACCAACAGCTTGTTTTAATTGTTGAAATTAATGCTTTGAGCATCCGAAATGCTCCTTTAAATGCCTAATTTGCAAATAAGATGCAGGCTGCAGGTCTTTGGCGGTTGAGCTGGGGGCTGTGCGTCTCTTCCAAGTACAGGAGCACAGACACTCAGACAGGGCACCGTGTTTACGTGGTAAGGTGTGAAGGATGCGAAGACAGGGCCGGCCGAGATGAAAGGGGGCCGGGCCCGGTCAACCTTCGCCCTTCTCATTAAGTGTGGGGCAGGAAGGGGGAGGGGCGGCCGGCCGCTCCTGGGAGACCACAGCCAACAGTGGCCTCCTGGTGTCTGGAGACGGAGCATCATTTAAGAGGAAATGAACCCGGCTAAGGGTCACGTCCAGAGAAGGGATAAAAGGAAAAGCCACAATTCTCCTCACACCGCTGGACACAATGGCTTGAAGAAGGAAATCGGGGCCCAGTGCCCGGCGTGGAGGTGGGGCAGGGGGCGCGTCAGTCTCCTCTGCCCCCCAGCCCGGGGCCTAGGGGGACACAGCGCAGCCAGCGCGGGCGGCGGCGCGCCACTCTCCCTCCCCCGGGCCTGAGCGCGCGCGAGCCCCCGAACCCTGCAGCGGGCTGCCCGGCGAGGGGCTGACGAGAGCTCCCCCCACACCCACCCATCACAGCTCAGGCGGACAGATGACCTCACCGTTGTGACAGACAAGGGCAGCCACTCGCCAATTCCAATGCCAAAAAAAGAAACGGGGCCGAGGGGGAGTGGGGGAGGCACAGAAAAGGCTTCCCTGGAGATCAGAGCCCGGTGGAGAAACTCTGCACCGAGGGCCGCCCGCGGGCGCGGAGCTCCGGGGCTGCATGGCGCGGGCGCCGGGGACCCCTGGCCAGCCTCCCGCGGGGGCCACCGGGGCGGTACTCACATAGTGCTTGGAGGGGTTCCTCCGCTTCTCCACGTCCACCACGGTGGCGTCTTGCACGCAGTAGGCGAGCATCTTCCCCCACACACAGCGAGTGGCGCCCCCCGGCGACGTCACCTTCTCATCCCGGCCGGGCTCCGGCTCCTTCTCCCGCTGCCCGGGTCCTCGGGGCCAGCCGCCACCTCGGCCCAGCGCGCCGATAGCTGCCCGGGCTCCCGGCGCGCACAGGTCGGACGCCGGGGCGGGGAACGGTCCCGGAGGGCTCGCGGGCTCCGTGCGCCCCGGAGGCTCCCCGTGGGCCCGCCGCGCGAGCCCCTTGCCTCCCGCGCCGCCGCCGCGCTCCGGCTCGCCCGCCGCTCTCTCCGCCGCCCGGTGGGTCCGGCGGGAACTGGCGGAGCAGAGGAGGGGCGGGGGTGTGTCCCGCCGGCGAGGACACGGGGCGGGGGCCCCGGAGCCTGCTGTCAGCGCGCTGGGGAGGGGCCGGCGGCGCCCCTTCGCCGCGCTCGGGCTCCGGGGGGCTCGGCGCTGGAGGAGGCTGTGCACTCGGGAGGCGGAGGCCGGGCCGGGCGGCAGCCTGGGGAAGGGAGGGGAGGGAGCAGAGCGCGGGGGAGGGGCTCCGGGCAGGGGGAGGGGCTCGCGGCGCCGGGAAGGGGGCTGCAGCCCGCGCGAGTGGCGGGGGCGGGTCGCCGCGCCCCCACCCGCGCGCGGAGCGCGGCCGGCGGCCTGGCGCGGCGCTGGGCGGGTTCGCCGGGCACAAAAACTCCGGGTGGCTTTGGAGGGAGGCGGGCTGGGGGAAGTGAACCCAGCGCGCCCCCCTCCCGGCTTTCCGTCGCGGAGCGGATCTGTGCCTTTTTGTCCCCACCCTTGCCTCCCCCTACCACTCCTAGCCCCACAGCTCTTCGCTGAAAAGTAGTTTATTACCCGGCTACTACTGCCCAGGGCCCAAGGAGGAGACGGGAACGGGGAAGGGGGCGGCATTAAATCCTTAAGCTGGAGCGCCTGCAGAGGCGCCACCTGCCCCTCTGCGCGTCACAAAGGGTGCGCTCTCCCCGGAAATGGGATCGATCCTCCGTTGTAGGAGCCATCGATCTGGGCCTGTGTAACTAACCTGTGACATCACTTACCAATGACAAGGTTACACGGACTCCGCAGAACACCACTGCCCTAAGCCCGGGCCTCCCCTGGGACCCTCGGGCGCGAGGGAAGGGAGCGTACAATGGTGGGAAAATCCACCGGGTTGGGAGCCAGCTCCGCAGGAGCCCCAGGCTTTCTCGCTGCTCTTCCCTGTGCCCTGGAAAACGGACTTTCCAAACCATTAGTCCATCTCTGGACTTGGAGCACAGTTATTATTTAATTCAATTTAGCTTCCCCTGCCCCCACAACCCCCGCATCCATTTCAACATTTTTTCCATTCTGCTTTCAAACCTTTAAAGGAGTAGTGTTTTCACAACTAATCCAATTGTTTCACAATTACAATAAAGCTTTGTGACTGTGGACCAACGAGAAACATGTGAAATGAGAGGAGGACTCGTGTGATCTGATAGTATTAATATTATTTTGTGCTTTGCACCGTCCGAGACCCTGCCCCAATCTAAGGCTGTATTCACACACTTGCTTGGCGCAGGGGACCCCACTGTTTCTCCAGCCTCCAGGGGGAAGAGTGCTGGGCACAGAACAATGGGGCCTGGAAGGAAATGAAGGTAGTTGCTGGGGTCCAGGCTGCGAGGCCTTGGCTGCAGGCACAGGGCTTCGGTGTGATGGGAACACACTGTGCGTGCCGAGCAGGAGTCTGGCGGTGATGCTCAGTTGATGCGGACAAGGGGAGAGGTCAAGGATTGTTCCCCAAAGGGGTGGGAAGCCGGCCCAGAACAGGTCCTCGCACTGAGCTCCAGAACCTGGGAAGGCACTGGCCCAGCTCCGAGTCCTCTCTGATGATGGATTGTGAAAGCCTGTGGATGATGATACAATGAGGCACAGTGGCACTCAGCTGCTCTTCCTCTGTGGATGGCAAAGCATCCCAGAAGAGCTAATCACCGTTGAGAAGCCACTGGGGAGGGGAGCTGGTGCACAGCTGCTGGAGAGAAGGCAGAAGTGGGGGTTTTGCTTGCCCTGGGTCCCTTGTGGATCAGAGCAGTCGGCCCACCTACTCCACCACCCCGGGTTTCCTTCCAACCCTCCTCTCTCTGAACCCGGGTCCACCCTCATGGCAATGCTAAGCACATAATTTATTCCTCGGTTTTATAGAGGAGCCAACAGAGACCTAGAGAGTCAAAGCAAGCTGCCTGAGGCCATGCAGCTAGTTAGCCCCAGTGGGCAGTCTTCCCCCACCCCCACACTGATGTGCCTATCCACAAGCATGAAGACCTTGTCCGAAGAGCAGCCTTAGCACTAACACTGTACTAACACGTGCGCTGCCTGAATGCCGCGCCCCTGGGTCCCTGGGCTCCAATCCTCCATCCACAGGAGCATCACAAGTACCCTGGGATCCCCAGCAAGGAGGACTGGATGCCCCTCCTGGGCGGGGCCATGTGCACCCACCCCGCAGTCTCTGCACATGCAGACCCCATCAGCTACCCAGATGCAGAGCCCACACCACCTCCTCTCGCAGGTAGGGTCTTGTGACCACCCCAAAGAAGCCAGCATACGGCAAGGCGCTGGGCAAAGTCATGTATAATCCCCTCTTCCTCCTCAGAAGTCTCATGGCACCTGCTGATCGTTCATGTGTTGCCGGATCACAGGTCAGTCTCTAGTGGACTGAGCCTCAATGACACCATTTATTGTTATTTGTCTTCCTGGTGCTCGGGTTGTGGCTTCAAAACCAGTACGAAGCCCAGAAGGACCTGGGGGATCATGAACATGGACTCTTGGACTTTGACATCACCCTGTTCCTCCCCAGCCCCACCCCACCCTCAGCTCTGCCACCCTGTGGCCCGCTGCCTGCCACCTGCCGCACACGCGCTAGCCAGCATAGGCCTTCCTTCAGGCGGGGCGCTTAGGAACTGTTGGCTTCTTGAAGCATGGGGATCGGCCGGTGCCGTGGCTCACTAGGCTAATCCTCTGCCTTGCGGCACCGGCACACCAGGTTCTAGTCCCGGTCAGGGCGCCGGATTCTGTCCCGGTTTCCCCCCTTCCAGGCCAGCTCTCTGCTGTGGTCCGGGAGTGCAGTGGAGGATGGCCCAGGTGCTTGTACTGCTGCACCTGCATGGGAGACCAGGAGAAGCACGTGGCTCCTGGCTTCGGATCAGCGCGATGTGCCAGCCGTGGCAGCCATTGGAGGGTGAACCAATGGCAAAAGGAAGACCTTTCTCTCTGTCTCTCTCTCTCTCTCTCACTGTCCACTCTGCCTGTCAGGAGAAAAAAAAAAGGCATGGGGATCTCCTTGGGTACCTGCAGGTGCTGCCACTGCCCAGTGACACTCAGGAGGGGTTGGAGCATGAAGACCTGGAGCAGGACTTACCCAAGCTGGGTGCCGGTGCTGGCACAACTACGAACCAGCCTTGGGACCTTGAAGCTACTGCCTACCACTGGGTCTCTGGAGGCTCCCTGTTTCTGGTGGTGGGTAACTATTAGGTAAAGAGAAGTGTAACTGCACTATTAGCCAGAGATGAACCAAATGGAGTGATATTTGGGGCCCCCTCCTGGCCAAAGTGGTTTTTAGCACCTTTCCCTCCAGCAGTTGGCCAGGGCTGACCTCTGGCAGGGACAAGCAGGAGGGCCTGAAACGCAGATGCCACCTTACAGACCATAATCGGTCCAGGGTGTGTGCTCCTGTCTCCCTCCTCCTCCTTCTTCCTCCTCTCTCTCTCTCTCTCTCTCTCTCTCTCTCTCTCTCTGTCACTCTCAGATCAGCTCTAATAGTGCTGCATCGTCTCATGTTCGGGGAAGTGTTTTGAGGATGGTCCCTCCTCAATTTGGAGTAGACAGAAGCCAACCTCCCGGGGAAGTAAACTGCTGGCCAGGTGTCCCCTTTCCTTGGTTGCCAGGGAACGGGACTGGGACCGGGATGAGAGCCCAGGGCTGCTGTCTGCTCAGCCCCACCACTCTCCGATTCCAGCCACAGGACAGTCCCCTCTGTTCACCAAACCACCAGGTGGCAGAAGCCATTCCTCAGATGAGAAATCTCAGTGTGCTTGGTAACGTGGTGCCACAGACAGTCTCAGCCTCTCGTCTTAGCCCTCACTCTGGTGAGGGTCCTTGGGTGGCACAGCTTGTTTACTAGAACTTAGCAACTGAGCATGCCCTAGAATTCAGGAGGGAAACCTGGTACCTTATGCAGCCATAGAGGCCAAGGACACAGTTTCACAGAGGAAAAAAAATAGTATTTCATAACCTCCGGGCAGCATCTCCAACCCTGGCCAGACATTTGGTCCCTGAACTAGTGCATTGTGTTTCAAGACCTTCAGGAGTGAGAGTGTGGATGGTGTTAGAGAGTCCGTCTCAAATACTGAACAGCCTTGTGGTGCAGTCCTACCTGGTAGCAGCTTACCAGCAGTACCAAGTTACCTTGCTACAAAGGATCAGTCCATGTAGTCCCACAGATTTTCTTTTTCAAAATCCCCTGGATTTTCTAAGAACCAAAAAACCCTGAATTGGCCACTGGATAACAAAAGGAATAGAAAAGAGATGGGGGGGGTGTCCCCTTGGGAAATCCAAAGGTGGTTCCTTTAAAAACAGCCTGAGGCCACAAATAATCGAAACTAGGAGTCTGGTTTTGGTTTGATCCTTCTTGCCTTTTTTTTTTTTTTCAATTCTCTATTCAGAAATATCATAGGCGTTACTGTCCTTTTCAGTCATATCTGAATCTATATGTCTCCTAGGGTGGAAGATTCGAGACTCTTACAAAGTCAAGTCCAGCTCCAACTCCAGCCCTGCCCTTTCTGGTCAAAGCAGAAGATATCCTCGTAGTCGGTTCACTTCTTCCCTTGGCAGGCTGGGTTTTCCCTCCTGGAGAATCTGGCTGGGGTTTGGACTGTTTTCAACAAGGTGTTGCCTTAAACAGGTTGCTGTCATCAGTACCATGAGTCTCACCGCCAGATGCAGAAATAGTACATATCCTGGAGAAGACTCTAGTGTATAAGTACCACAGACTGAGCTGAGCTGGCTTAAGAAAAGGAGAAGGAGCTTTATTGCCAACATAAAGTTGTGTCTCATGAAATCCACAGACATCTGGGCTTCTCTGAGGAGCAGAACCAGGCGGTAGCAAACCTTGGAGAACACAAGCAACAACATTGTCTCTTATCTCTGCTTAACATTGTGTGTTTGTTTTATTATTCCACCTGCAGACTTTTTCTCTGCTTTCTCCTTGATCTAATTAATCAATGTGGAGTGGAGTCCTGTAACATAAACTTGATCCTAAAGCAACACATTTGGTTAGGGAATTAGTTCTAGGAAAGAGGACTGGTATGAACAAGCCATGTCTTCCAAAATGTAAGTAGACTTCAAAAAGTTCATGGGCATGGGAAATAGAATGCAAAGATGAGTTTATTTTGGTGTGAAAGTTTTTGAAAGCCATGCCTATGAGCATAGCTACTAACTCATTTTGTGCTTTCTCGAGGCCTTCACTTGTTTATTTAATCCACTAAACAAATATTTGTTAAGTTACCACCGTGTGTCGCTTGCCCTGCTGGGACCTGGGGCTACAGTTGGGGGCAAACCGGACAACCTCCTTTTCCTTAGTGGATTTTACAGTTTTGAGGGAGCTACACATTGTATTAAAAGTCATAAAAATACATGTAAAATTTAAATTGTGGTGAATATTTTCAAAGTAGGGCGAACATATCTAAAGTATTCCATCCCTGCAGGTGGGAATAGGAAGTTCTGAATTTTGAAAATGAATTGATTTAAAGATTTCCGCAGTGCTGTCATAGTAATCAGAGAGGGCTTTGGTTCTTTACAATTTGCATCTTTTGAAAGGATCCCTATGGTCGCCTGGTGGAGGGCCTGGTGGGTGAGGGTGGACAGCAGGGACTCGAAAGATGATCCTGGGATGGAGTGAGGGGAACTTTATATGGCCGAGTGGCCTCTGCTTGGTGCTTTGTTTGATAGGGAGAGGGAAATAGAAGTGATAAGGAGAATTGTAGGTTCTTGGCTTGTGTAGCTGGAGGGACAGTGGGCTATTGAGTCTTCTGACATTTTTTAATCTGTGAAATGAGGCTGATCCAGTCCATATGGAAAGTTTCCTGTAGCTATAATAATGATAATAATAGTAACAACAATCATAGTAATACCAGCAATTACTTTTTAAGTCCCTACTTTGTGCTGTGCCAGGAATTACGCTGAGTAAGCACTCTCCTCATGTATCTAATCCACGAGTGGAAATTGTCTTAAATTAAATTTTATTTATTTTTCATTTGAAAAGCAGAGAGAGAGACAAAGAGAGCTCTTCCATCTGCTGGTTTACTCCACAAATGCCTGCAACAGCTGGGACTGGGTAGGGCTGAAGTCAGGAACCCAGAACTCAGTCTTGGCCTCTCACGTGGGTGGCGGGGACCCAATCACCTGAGTTGTTGCCGGCTGCCTCCCAGAGTACACATCACCACGAAGCTGGAATCGGAGCAGAGAAAGGACTTGATCTCAGGCACTGCTAAGTGGACGCAGTGGCCCGAGTGGTGTCTTAACCACTGCACCAAAATGCCCACCCCACACTTGGAGATCTGGTCACAGACGAGAACGTTGCTCCCTTTGGAACTCAGTCTAGCTGATGACAGTTATGCAAGGGAAAACCAAGACATCTGAATCTCTTCAAATCGCTATTATTTAAATATTTGTTCAGGATCTCTTTTGTGGAATAAATATTTACTTAATAGAAGAAATAAAATTTCTATCAAGTATGCACTTTTCTGTCTGCATTCAAAGTAAGGCGTGTAGGACGTGGCTGGAAGCAGTGCTTTCTGAGTCGTCTTTTGTTTCATGGCTTCTCTTACCTGATAATGTTGCTCGCATGCTCACCACAGGTGAAAGCAACCTATGCCAAGACTGCTTTGGAGTCTAAAGATACTAGAATTGTTTTGTTTGTTTTTACTTTCATGGAGGTCAGAAGTTTCATACTCCTCTGGAGTTTCTGTTTTTACTTTTCATTTGGGATGGTAGGAATCCGATTTTCTGAACAGTTAACTTCTGGGGAGGCATATCCATAGGCTTGAACTCCCTCGACACAAATCTTTCCAGGAGAACAGCTCTAGGCCAGGCTGCACCTCTGCACGTCGGCCTTGCAGTTGGGGTGACTGCTGGCAGGCACGGGTCACCGCTGATGGTGCAGCTGAGTGCAAGAGCAAAGCAGCCAGCCCACGCTCCCTGGAGATGGCAGGTGCTGGCGAGGAGGGGTTTTGTGTTTCCACCTGAGGAGCTTGCTTACTGCAGTAGGAACTGGACCACTTGTGCCAGGAGACCCTTGGCAATCCCAGCATGTCAGGACAAGACTCTTGGCCATCTGTCCATGTTGCCCAACACATAAGGGGCAGCCATTGCTCAGGACCTTAGAACTGAAATAGCAAAAACTTGCCCAGAAACTATGTAGGCAATGTCTGATGATGAATGGACGATACTGCTGAACTGTAAGAATGTAAACTCTTAAGCACAAGGATATCGGACCATTTTGTTCCCTAAGACACACCCCCAGGGCTGAGAACGATGTCTGACACAAAACAAGTTTTCACTAAATAATTGTTGGATGAATGAATGACTCTTAAATGGAACAAAAAGGGAACTACTGAAAACCTCCCAACTGAAATCTCAGAGTTGTACGTCTTTTGCTCATTGCCTTTCCAAATGAACCAACTGAAAACTTTTAGATTCTGTAAGAAGTGTTTCTTAACCTTCTCCCACATCTCGGGAGCACCAGTGCCTGCTTGATGGGTTACATGAAGGTCCACGTACGGACACTCTGAGCCGCTGTGTGAGGTCCTCTGCCTCTTTATTGCAGTGATGTCTTTGCACACTGCATATTCAGTGTAAGGATGTTGCTCCTTCATTATTTTTTTATTTTATTTTTATTTGAAGTCAGTTACACAGAGAGAAAAGGAGAGGCAAAGAGAGAGAGAGGTCTCTCATGTGGGTGCAGGGGCCCGAGGACTTGGGTCACCTTCCACTGCTTTCCCAGGCCATAGCAGAGAGCCGAGTCGGAAGTGGAGCAGCCGGGACTCAAACCGGCGCCCACTGGGATGCTGGCACTGCAGGCAGTGGCTTTATCCGCTATGCCGCAGCACCAGCCCCTACTCCTTCATTATTATAAAAGAATGAATGAAGTAGAGCTAAGTGAATGCTAGATAAGTCTCTGTATGATTCCAGCGAGGAAAAACAGCACAAGGCACAGAAGGATATGTGCAGTGTACCATTTAGGCAGATGTTAATCATCAACAATACTACTATTTTAGGACACAATAGGCATAGGTTTAGGATTTGATACACCTGTGGTAAAAGAAATGGACAGGAAGAACCACACATCAACTTCGTTTATTTTTTTAAATGTTATTTATTTGAGAGACAGATAGAGACCTCCCATCTGCAACAGCCAGGTCTAGGTCGGGGCTGAAGGTAGGAGCTAGGAACTCAACCCAGGTCTCACAATTACTCGAACCGTCACTACTGCCTCCCCCCGCCCCGGGGTGCACATTAGCAGCGAGCTGGAGCCAGGAGCCAACACTGAGTATTAAACCTAAGCACTCTGATGTGGGAGGCAGGCGTCTTAACCACTGGGCTAAATACCCTCCATCCTTCCCCCAACCTACCAACTTTTAAGTAGCAGTTACCCCTGATGGGAGAGGGGCTGGATAATTCTGTAACTGCACTATTATAACGGCACTATAAGGTTTCATGAATGTAGTAAAACGTTAATATATTTTAAAACTGGTGGTGAGGACTTATTTTTTATATTGTTCTCTGTACTGTGAAGTTTGAAATATTGGTGATTTTTAAATAATTTACTATAAAGAAAAATATAAAATCAGCCAGTGGGGACAATGAATGTGCTTTGACAAGCACAGAAATCAGAAGTTGGTTCTTTAACATTTATTTATTTGAAAGGCAGGATGATACAGAGAGAGAGAGAGAGAGATCTTCCATCCACTGGCTCACTCCCCAAAGGTCCAGCCAAAGCCAAGCGCCTGGAATTCCATCTGGGTCTCCCACGTGAGTCAGGGACTTGAGAACTTGAATCCTCATTTGCTTCCCCAGCAGGTGCATTAGCAGGAGCTTAAGCTGGACTGGAAGCAGTGTAGCTGGGACTTGAACTCACCGATGTGGGATGCTGGGGAACCAAGAGGCAACTCAATCCACTGTGCCACAAGGCTGGCCCGAGTAGGGGTCTTTAATCAGCTTGCTTGGCAGTCTTCTCATACTCTTCAATGAAACTGATCCAGAAACTCGAAAGACTAGTGATGATAATTTTCTCTTTAAAGTTACTGATAATATCTTAACAACTGCTCACGTTCTTGAATCATTTCTATTTCCAGGGGATCAAAGGAGAATTAAATCAGATCTGTTCCAGGGGATACTTTGCTGGTTTTTACCTTCACTGTTCAGCAAAAAACATCCTTCAGATAGATTCTATAGCCTTATGACACGTTCCATGATACCACTGGCCTAGGTCAACCACAGCATTTCAGGAGTGAATCAGTGGATGGAAGATCTGTCTCTGTCTCTCTTTCAAAAAAGTAAAAGGGGCCAGTGCTGTGGCATAGCAGGTAAAGCTGCCGCCTCCATTGCTGGCACCCCATATGGGCGCCAGTTCAAGTCCTGGCTTCTCCAATCCAGCTCTCTGCTATGGCCTGGAAAAGCAGCAGAAGATGCCCAAGACCTTGGGCCCCTACACCCACGTGGGAGACCTGGAAGAAGCTCCTGGCTCCTGGCTTCAGATCAGCACAGCTCTGGCCTTTGTGGCCATGTGGGGAGTGAACCAGTGGATGGAAGAGATCTCTCTCTCTCTCTGCCTCTCCTCTCTCTGTGTAACTCTGACTTTCAAATAAATAAATCTTTTAAAAAAATTAAAAGAAAATTTTTAAAAGATTTATTTTATTTGAAAGGTAGAGTTACAGAGACAGAGAGACACAGAAATCTTCTATCTGCTGGTTCACTCCCCAAATGGCCACAGTAGTTGGGGCTGGGCCAGGCAGAAACCAGGAGCCAGGAGCTTCATCATGGTCTCCCACATGGATGTCCAGGGCCCAAGCACTTGAGCCATCTTCCAGTGCTTTCCCAGGCCATTAGCAGGGAGCTGGATGGGAAGTGGAGCAGCTGGGACTCAAATTGGCACCCATTTGGGATGCCGGCACTGCAGATGACGGCTTAATCCTCCACACCACAATGCTGGCTCCTTAAAGTAAATTTTTTAAAAGATTTTTATTTACTTATTTGAGTTATAGACAGAGAGAGGGAATGACACACACACACACACATGCACACACAGAGAGAGACAGACAGACAGACAGAGACAGAGAGAAAGAGAGATTTTCCATCTGTTGGTTCACTCCCCAGTTGACTGCAATGGCCGGAGCTGGGCTGATTTGAAGCCAGGAGCCAGGAGCCTCCTCCAGGTCTCCTACATGGGTGTTTGGGCCCAAGGACTTGGGCCATCTTCCACTGCTTTCCCAGACCATAGCAGAGAGCTGGATCAGAAGTGGAGCAGCCGGGACTCAAACTGGCCCCCATATGGGCTGCCAGCACTGCAGGCAGCGGCTTTACCCTCTATGCCACAGCACCAGCCCCAAGTAACTTCTTGTAGTAACTTCTTCTCTCACTTGAAACAGCCTTCTCAGTATTTTGGTTTGTTCTGAAAAGTAGAAAGTTAATTCTGGCTCTCACTGCCCACATGATTACAAGAACCCTAAGACGCGTGCGAAGCCTGCCTTGGGAAGGTGGTGGAGCAGCGTCGCCATGCCTTGTCCAGGACATTTGAGGGTACAGCCTTC